>NC_054707.1:35434063-35764902 GCF_016097555.1 Gigantopelta aegis | reverse complement strand
ACCAAAAAATAAAATAAATTGGGTTGCTAACGGGGTTAAACCCCTTTAAAAACTATGCGGGTTTGAATTATGGACCGGTAAGGTTTATTTCCGGGAAATAATTATTATTTTATTTTAATTTTCCCTTTAAGGACGGGCCTGTTCCCCCATAAAAATAAATTCCTTTTATTTGTGTTTTGGGGGGGGGGGTTTCGGGTGCTTAAAAATGTTTCCATTGTGACAGATTACCAACCCAAACCAAATTATTTTGTAATAACCCAATTTGGAGGCGTGGGCCCAACCGGAATCCAGGAAACCTCTGGTTTATTTGAAAGGGTTTTTTAAGATGGTTTTAAATTATGAATTGCCGTTTTGAAATCAACTTTTATTATTTTTCCAAACATATTGTTGAAAAAAAATGGAAATTATAAAATGGAATGCCCAAATGGGGGAAATTTAAAATTGTTCAGGGTTAAGAATTAATAAATTGCCATTGGAACGTTTTAAATGGGGGGGTTGGGAGAAAGAATTAATATGGAAAAATCCATTTCTGGAAATAAGTTCCTTCGTTAAAGGGTGGCTAACAAGGTTGGGTTTTTATTTTTTATTAAAATATTTGGACCTTTGGTGTCAAAAATTTTTGGGTGTTACTAAAACCCAAGTGTTTAAGGGGTTTTCTAACGGGGTTATGTTCAAATTAATTATAAAAAAATTTAAAAATAATGAGGGGCCAATTGTTTCAATATTCTGTTATGGGTTGGTTGGGGGGGGGGTTTTTAAACGTAATTTATGTTTTAACCGGGAAAATTGGTTAAACCAAAGGGCGTGGCCCACCATTTACGAACCTTGGCTTGGGGGATTTTTGGGTTTGTTTTTGAAAAGTTAAAAAAAAGGGGATGGATGAAAAAAGGTAAAGTTTCATTTGAAAAAAACATGGGTTTCTTTGGGAGGGAATGAAAGAATTTCGCAAATTTTTTATACCGTTTTTTTAAATTTAAATTATTTTTTCCTTATTAAAAAACCTAAAATTGAACCTTGTTTCAAGGGTTAGGAATACACCCCAGGGTTAATTCTTGTCTGTTAAATAAAAAATTTTTTAAAATAAAACACATAAATAATTATTCAAAATTAAACCCAAGTTACATTGGTTCCATGATTTTAAACATTGTTGTTCAAAGGTTTTTGTTAAACAAAACTTACCTTTTAGAACCTGGGGATGGGTTTGAAAAAGTTAAAGAAAACAAATTTTGGAAAAGCGGATTATTTTAAAAAACGTTATTTAAAAAATTAAAACATAATTTGCAAAATAATAATAATTATTAATATAAAATAATACATTTGGCCTGGGCATTGGCCTCATGGTATTCCATGCCTTAAAAGAACCATTAAACAACCATTCTAATTAAAAAGCAACCTAACCCGGATGACATACCAATTTCAAAATTAAAAATTTTAAATTTACGGATTAATAACGGTTTCTGGATTGTTGTGTTTAAACCAATAATAAATTTTCAGTGAACAGAGATCCTCTCCAAAATTAAAAAAGGAGAGTATTTTCTTAATGAAACAGAATCGAAGACTTTTTCAAAATCAACTAATAAAAGGAGTTCTGAAATATTATTTTCGCTAGTGTAGTGCATCAAATCATATAATAATCGAGTGTTTTCTGCAATACATCTACCTAATAGAAAACCCTTTTGGTATTCACGAATTACTATAGCTAAAGTTGGGTTTTTTAAAATTCTATTTACTATACAACCACATATGATTTTGTATGTTGTGCTCAGTAGTGAAATTGGTCTCCGCTTTTTTATAAATTCACGAGGTTTATTTCCTTTAGGCAAAAGAGTAATAATGCCTTGTTTTTGAATCATTGAAAGTTCACCTATTTCAAAAGAGTATTTAATACTTTTAATTAAAAATTTCCTAGGTCTTTCAAAAAACATCTTAAAATTCTGAAGTGAATCCATCGGGTTCTGGACCGGCCTCGGTGGCGTCGTGGTAGGCCATCGGTCTACAAGCTAGTAGGTACTGGGTTCGGATCCCAGTCGAGGCATGGGATTTTTAATCCAGATACCGACTCCAAACCCTGAGTGAGTGCTCCGCAAGGCTCAGTGGGTAGGTGTAAACCACTTGCACCGACCAGTGATCCATAACTGGTTCAACAAAGGCCATGGTTTGTGCTATCCTGCCTGTGGGAAGCGCAAATAAAAGATCCCTTGCTGCTAATCGAAAGAGTAGCCCATATAGTGGCGACAGCGGGTTTCCTCTCAAAATCTGTATGGTCCTTAACCATATGTCTGACGCCATATAACCGTAAATAAAAATGTGTTTCTTTCCATCGGGTTCTGGAGATATATTATTTTTCATATTTTTTAATACTAACATTATTTCGTTTGGTGTTATATGTCCTATTGATTCTGTTTCTTTATTTACTTTAGGGATATTCGTATTTCTAAAAACATCTTCTAAGTCAATTTCTATTAAGTTCTCATTTTGTGATTTATATAATTTTGAATAGTAATCTCTAGCTTCCTGTAGTATTTGCTTTTGATCATTAATAATATTACCAGTTTTTGTGACGAGTTTGGTTATTGTTTTGTTGACATTGTTTCTTTTATCCAAATTTAAAAAAAATATTTAGACATTTTTCTCCATCTTCTATCCATCTAGCTCTACTCCTTAAAATGAGTCCCTTCATATATTCACTCCGAATCAGATCTTCTTGTATTTTCTTTTCTTCTAGCCATTCTGTAAACTGTTTTGCATCTGGATTTTTATCTACTAGCAGGGCGACCAACCTAATGGAAATATGTTCCCGGAATTTTCTAATATTTTAATTTTTATGCGTGCGAATGGCTTTTCAAAAACAGTAATTTAAAGAGCGCGAAAACGTGACTTGTGGCGAACTGGTTCGGGGACGAAACGTCTGCTACCCACATTAAGACTACTACTAATAGGCATGGTGTTTCTTGTAAATAAGCATGACAAAATGGTAAATAGTTCTGAAACTTCTGAACATTAAATAGTTAGTAGATTGCTTTAAACAATCATTCTGACAGTACTGTTAAAGCAATACTTGTTCCTAACTGGGCCATTCACAGGTTGTATAACTGTGGGGGAAACAAAATGTGTAAATCTTCATGAAAGTCAAACTTGATCTGTAACAGTATTAAAGGAATAATAAAGCTACACATAAAATTTAAGCTCAATATCTTGAAGCATTGCAAAAAAAAAGTCAGGAAAACTATTTATTACCCATATGGTTAAAAATATCTTGGTGCATATCAAAGTGATACGTCCCACTTGGACACAACACTTCGACGTCATCGATTGGCGCACTACAACCTAACAGGAATGTCAGCCAAACGAGCTGAGTGATATAAATTAAGATCGATTACGGGTAACAAATGGAATATTAAACTCGCTACCATTTCGTATCATGTTTATTATCCCTCGTGAAAACTGTTTATTACCCTATATGGTTAAATACTTTAGCCATACGGGTAACAAATAGGATATTAAACTCGCTACCATTTCGTATCATGTTTATTATCCCTCGTGAAAACTGTTTATTACCCTATATGGTTAAATAATTTAGCCATACGGGTAACAAATAGGATATTAAACTCGCTACCATTTCTTATCATGTTTATTATCCCTCGTGAAAACTGTTTATTACCCTGTATGGTTAAATAATATGCTATCAACAATAGAAAATTATTTCACTCGGGACATAAACATGATACGAAATTGAAGCTCGTTTAATATCTTATAAATATGGCACAGACGGAATTACCGACAGACAGACAGAAGGACGGAGACGAAACCTATAGTCCCCTCCAGCTGGACCGATAGGGGGCTAAAAATCAGAATTTTCCTTTTGTTGTTATTTTGTTTTCTCTGAGGCTTTTTGTTTTTTCTTCTTCGTCTTCTTCTACTCTTCTACTTTGTTTGTTCTTGTTCTTGTTTGTTTGTTTGGTTTTTAGCTGTTACGTAAACAAAAATGCACGTTTAATTGTTGCTCTTTTTTACCCACTGAAAACATACACACACAAAGACACACACACAGAGAGAGAGAGAGAGAGAGAGAGAGAGAGAGAGAGAGAGAGAGAGAGAGAGAGAGAGAGAGAGAGAGAGAGAGAGAGAGAAATACGCAAATTCGTAGATCCGCCCCTGACCCATATCGCGCATCGCGATACAAAACATAATTCTCACCCGTAATACATACTTCATTTGTGCTGACTTGCAACTTCTCACCTAGTACGTACAGAAGAAAACAGGCAATATAGCGTAGCGCGCATGAGTGTTCCATCGACTGGTACTAATCATACATCTAGAAACTCCAACCAGAACCCGAACGCCCGTGAGTTCGACTGCAAACCCCCATCCCACCCCTTTCCTTCGATGCCGATACGCACCTGAAAATATCACTCAAATGGCGCATGATTAAAGGAAATGTTGAGATTTGAAGTAAATAGGTCTGGCATTGTAACTAGAGATTCCACTATAAGAGGTTATTCCCATGTCGTCTAGTGACTAGGACTTTGCCATTTCACCGCGACGGCCTGGGTTCGATTCCCCGCTTGGGAATATCATTTATATATATATATATATATATAGATATAGATATAGATATAGATAGATAGATAGATAGATGGTTTCTTTTACAATTTTTCATGAATATATGACTGTATTTTTTACGATACCACTAGAGCAGATTGTTGAATAATTATAAATAGGGCTAATGATTGGTGATTCTAGCACGTAACCATCATAAGAAATCAACTTCATTTTCCATTATCAGCAAGCATTCTTTTAAATGCAATTTCCCACAGACAGAACAACACATACCAGTCGTCAGATACTGCATTGGACGAGTTAATAATATACCTTTAATTAAGGCATGTCCGAATATCCGTCGCTAAGTAACTACATGTAGTACGTACGTCATTTCTTTATGACATTGTCAACCTGAAACCTTCGACTTCCCCTTGTTGAATTGGTCAAAGGCCGTGGTATGTGCTTTCCTGTCTGTGCAAAAATGCATGTAAAAGATCCTTTTTTGCTAATGGAAAAATGTAGCGGGTTTCCTCTGATGACTACGAGTCAGAATTACCAAATGTTTGACATCCAATAATCGATGTGCTCTAGTGGTGTCGTTAAACAAAACAAACTTTAACTTTTCCCCTTGTTGTTGAAAACCGTAGTGGGTTTCCTCTGATGTTTGACAAATACATTATAATTGATTAATCTTCGTGCTCTAGTGGTGTCGTAAAAACAAAGACATATATTTATGAAAAATAAAATAAAATAAAGTAACTTAAAGCATTCTCCCAAACGGGGAATCGAACCCCGGCCGTCGCGGTGAAAGCGCGAAATCCTAACCACTAGACCACTTGGGAATGTGTTGTGACAAGGAATTTCTACTTACAAGAGGCGGGATTTAGCTCAGGCGTTGAATGCTCATCTGAGGTACTTGCGTCGCAGGATCGAAACTCAGTGGACCCTTTCAACTAAATGGATTTTTTCTCGTTCCAACCAGTGCAAGTCAAAGACCGTGCTATGAGCTTCTCTGCCTGTGGGAAGGTGCATATAAAAGATCTCTTGCTACTCTGAAAACCGTATCTTTGACATCCAATATTTTATTCGTAAAGAAAGGTAGTATGAGACCACATTTACTTTTGCATTTTAGTGGAAATGTACCCAGGTATTTTGGGGAAATTACGAGCTCCATCAAGGAATTCTGATTACCCAGGTATTTTGCGAGCTCCATCAAGGAATTCTGATTACCCAGGTATTTTGGGGAAATTACGAGCTCCGTCAAGGAATTCTGATTACCCAGGTATTTTGGGGAAAATTACGAGCTCCCAGGTCAGGAATCAAGGAATTCTGATTACCCAGGTATTTTGGGGAAAATTACGAGCTCCGTCAAGGAATTCTGATTACCCAGGTATTTGGGGGAAATTACGAGCTCCGTCAAGGAATTCTGATTACCAGGTATTTTGGGGAAATTACGAGCTCCGTCAAGGAATTCTGATTACCCAGGTATTTTGGGGAAATTACGAGCTCCATCAAGGAATTCTGATTACCCAGGTATTTTGGGGGAAATTACGAGCTCCATCAAGGAATTCTGATTACCAAGGTATTTGGGGAAATTACGAGCTCCGTCAAGGAATTCTGATTACCCAGGTATTTTGGGGAAATTACGAGCTCCGTCAAGGAATTCTGATTACCCAGGTATTTTGGGAGAAATTACGAGCTCCATCAAGGAATTCTGATTACCCAGGTATTTTGGGGAAATTACGAGCTCCATCAAGGAATTCTGATTACCCAGGTATTTTGGAGAAATTACGAGCTCCGTCAAGGAATTCTGATTACCCAGGTATTTTGGGGGAAATTACGAGCTCCGTCAAGGAATTCTGATTACCCAGGTATTTTGGGGAAATTACGAGCTCCGTCAAGGAATTCTGATTACCGAGGGGAGGGACGTAGCCCAGTGAAAATGCGCTCGCTTGATCGCGGTCAGTTTAAAATCGATCCCCGTCTGTGAGCCCATTATGTTATTTCTCGTTCCAGCCAGTGCACCACAACTGGTATATCAAAGGGCGTGGTATGTCCTATCTTGTCTTGGGGATCTCTTTCTACTAATGAAAACATGTAGCGGCTTTCCTCTCTAAGACTATGTGTCAAAATTGCCAAATGTTTCACATTCAATAGCCGAAGATAAATAATCAATGATACGAAAACATAATAAAATGGCTACAAACCGAGAATGGTTCCTTTAATATAAAATCATGAAGGTTTATTAAGCGCAATAATATGTATCTAGTTTGTATGTAGAAGCAAACTATTCCTCGGACAATTACAGGGACTCTTATTTGTAGCAGGTGTTAAAGGTCCTATGTCAAAGTTGAACCTACAATATTTTGTTATTTTCACATTTATTTGTAATAAATATCTACAAATTAATCGATCCCACGCATTATCTTTCATAATTAACTCAAGAATAATATTTTAAAACGTCTTGTACTGGACGACAAGAGGGGTTTCCCGAATAATGTGTGGATAAATATAGCATGGTCACCATCTTTGTTTCTTTGTCATGTTAGTGTATTGAATGTGTCCGCATAAAATGGTGACGTCACTAGTTAATGCGTTTGACACACTCACAAGATTCCCCCTAAAATACATTTATTCTACTAGTAAATGGGATTATTTGGTTGTAATTTTTCACGGCCATTTAGCTGAAAGTATAAACTTTATGTTTCAAAGCAAAAATTTAAAAAATATTTTTGTCGTGAACTGCCATTATTACAACTTTGAAATAGTACATTTAATATGTCGCTGACTAACGGAGAACATTTAAAGAATGTAGGCCTAATTATATATTAAACATATTTTTCTGAATAAGATTATTAGGTCATACTTGATTTTACTTCCCTATATATTTGTTTTTCTTACGTACGAAATTACTGGGAGACCAAATCCAGTTTGGGTTACTTGCAAATATTAGGACGATCAGAAATACATTAAATATACAAACACTGATATTCTAAACACGAAAATAAGGAATAACTGGTTACTGTCTTAAGATATCGGCTTTATTCTGCGAAGGTTAGAATGGCGAATGCAGCTAGGCTCTACTTGAACAAAACATTTAAAGAGTATGTTTATTGAAAATCTAGTCTGAAATACTCGAGTCGAGTTGGGCTTATGTCACGTGACCTGTATTTTTGGTCAGTGGTCGAAAATATAGAGATTTATCTAGTCATCATATCTTGCCAGTGAATGCAGTGATTGAGGAATAAATATATTTAATGTGTCATTTTAGTCGTTAAAGATTTTATTAGTCAGAATTAAACATCTTACAATGCAACAAACTCAAGAGAATCCCTTTAAACAAAAATAAAAAGAACAAGGAATGGACCGAGGGAAAAAGAAGACTAATTCAAAAATATTAAATATCAATGGAGTTAAAATATTTTGCGACACAAGTTTGAAATAGAAAGATTTATTTTATACAAGAATTGCAATTACGAAATTTTTAATGAACAATGGACACCATGGCTTAATCTCTTTGATTGAAACTTATTTCCTAACAATAGCATGTTTCGAATTCCAGGTCTTTTTCGTTTCGCGCTAGTATAGATTTAAATCTCCCCATGTATTTTTTTTTTTTTTTTTTTTTTTTTTTTTTTTTTTTTTTTTTTTTTTTTTTATTTTTTTATTTTTTTATTTATTTATCAATTTATTATTATGTGTTTTATATCTTATATCTTCTTTCTTCTTCTTCTATATTTCCCAGTCCTTTCCATTCTATGAGTCATAGCAATTTGTTTTGTTTTTGCCAATCTTTAATTTTATACAGAAACATTACAAATGCATTTATGTATCAAATTGTTATATATGACTGTATGACATTATTATACCACAAATTAGATATAATGTACTTGTATATAAATTATATCACGTTGATGTAAGGCCATGAATTCAAGGCTCCCCAACCTTGTCATGGTCAAAATGGACTGGGGAAAATAAATATTTAAAAAAAAACAATTCTCGTTCCAGCCAGTGCACCACGACTGGTATATCAAAGGCCGTAGTATGTGCTATCCAGTCTGTGGGATGGTGCATATAAAAGATCCCTTGCTACTAATGAAAAAAAATATAGCGGATTTCCTCTAAGACTATATGTCGAAATTACCAAATGTTTTGACATCCAATAGCCGATGATTAATAAATCAATGTGCTTTAGTGGTGTCGTTAAACAAAACAAACCTGACATCAGACTCTGTGTATACAGTTACTGATATTCTAAACAAGGAAGTATCTTCAATGTGTACTTTTAGTGATCACAAGTGCTCTGTTAGTCATAAACGTGTTATAACAGCAGCGATCTCAGTACTGTCCCTTTGATCATATGTGATAACTTATTTATTATCTTCTCTTGTTCAGACGGATCCGGCTTCTCAAAAACTGTATTTCAGAACGGCACTACACCTTCCACATCTAATGACTGTCGCTATACAGATTTTCATGACGGGATACAACCCATCTCCTCCCTACAAACTGTGCACCTTAACGGCCATAACGAGGTCACACATGTGGACATATAGGAAGAAAATATTTTATTTAACGACGCACTCAGCACATTTTATTTACGGTTATATGGCGTCAGACATACGGTTAAGGACCACACAGATATTCAGAGAGGAAATCCGCTGTCGCCACTTCATGGGCTACTCTTTTCGATAAGCAGCAGGGGATCTTTTATATGCACCATCCCACAGACAGGGTAGCACATACCACTGCCTTTGATATACCAGTCGTGGTGCACTCGCTGGAACGAGAAATAGCCCAATGGGCCCACCGACGGGGATTGGGCTTTAAACTTTTAGACCTTCGTTAAAAAATTTATGTCGAAATTACTTTCTTTTTTTAATATTATTAACTAGTCCAATCCTCTCTTCTTTCTCATATTTATTTTTGGAACGTCCTTCTAAAAATTATCCAAGTTATATAAATATTCGGACGAGCAGTCATTTTTTTTTTATGTTGCTTGTTAATTTTTTTTTTTTTTTTTTTTAATTCTATTAACTTTTTCACTAATTGCCAATATCAAAATTCTTCCCATTTTCAACTCTCTCCCCCTAAAATAAAGGTCGGTATCTCAAAGTTACATAACGTGTGATAATTTAGAAAACGCTTGCAGGGGAACTTAATTAATAAAGGAATTACAGCTCTATTCCTAACGGGTGTCGTTTAATTAACCCTTAACTACTCTTTCAGTAATCTTGTAACACAGAATTAATATTTATCACAATAAAGACAATAACCTACAGTGTACCTAGGTGCGCTAGGATGACTGGCTAAGCTTTATATTACCAAATACTCATATAATGTTAGAACAAAAAGTCTACGATTTATGGAGCCTTCCTATTCGTTCTCCTCGATATCTCTAAAACACTAGCTATTTATTATAAATCAGGATTTTGCCTGGGGGTACAAGGCGGTATCTCACGTATCATCTCATATTCTCTATCTACTAGAGTCGGTATATTTCTCTCTGATCGTCAGTTTGGCTGTCGCCAACCGCGAGCAATCTCCTGGCCATAAACAGCACTACCGGAGATATTACGTAACTACTAGCCACATGGCCTCCGCTCCTAGCTGGGTGTGTATTAGGCGTACCGATCGAGGACCGTCGCGCAGAAGTATTACGTAACAAGTTGCCCATCTGGGCTTAAGTGCAATGAAACTGCACACGGCCCTCTAAAACAAGTAAAATCGCCACAGGCGAAAACAAATTAAGAGCATGTACCGTCACACGCTAATATAGATTTAAATCCCCCCATGTATTTATTTATTTATTTTATTTGTTTATTTATTTGTTTTGTTTTGTTTATTTATTTATTTATCAATTTATTATTATGTGTTTTAACCATCATATCTTCTTTCTTCTTCTTTCCATTCTATGAGTCATAGCAATTTGTTTAGTTTTTTGCCAATCTTTAATTTTATACAGAAACATTACAAATGCATTTATGTATCAAATTGTTATATATGACTGTATGACATTATTATACCACAAATTAGATATAATGTACTTGTATATAAATTATATCACGTTGATGTAAGGCCATGAATTCAAGGCTCCCCAACCTTGTCATGGTCAAAATGGACTGGGGAAAATAAATATTTAAAAAAAAACAATTCTCGTTCCAGCCAGTGCACCACGACTGGTATATCAAAGGCCGTAGTATGTGCTATCCAGTCTGTGGGATGGTGCATATAAAAGATCCCTTGCTACTAATGAAAAAAAAATATAGCGGATTTCCTCTAAGACTATATGTCGAAATTACCAAATGTTTTGACATCCAATAGCCGATGATTAATAAATCAATGTGCTCTAGTGGTGTCGTTAAACAAAACAAACCTTACATCAGACACTGTGTATACAGTCACTGATATTCTAAACAAGGAAATATCTTCAATGTGTACTTTTAGTGATCACAAGTGCTCTGTTAGTCATAAACGTGTTATAAAATCAGCGAACTCAGTACTGTTCCTTTAATCATATGTGATAACTTATTTATTATCTTCTCTTGTTCAGACGGATCCGGCTTCTCAAAAACTGTATTTCAGCACGGCACTACACCTTCCACATCTAATGACTGTCACTCTAGAGGTTTTCATGACGGGATGCAACCCATCTCGTCCCTACAAGCTGTGCACCATAACGGCCTTAACGAGGTCACACACGTGGACATATACGAAGAAAATATTTTATTTAACGACGCACTCAGCACATTTTATTTACGGTTATATAGCGTCAGACATATGGTTAAGGACCACACAGATATTCAGAGAGGAAATCCGCTGTCGCCACTTCATGGGCTACTCTTTTCGATAAGCAGCAGGGGATCTTTTATATGCACCATCCCACAGACAGGGTAGCACATACCACTGCCTTTGATATACCAGTCGTGGTGCACTCGCTGGAACGAGAAATAGCCCAATGGGCCCACCGACGGGGATTTATGTCGAAATTACTTTCTTTTTTTAATGTTATTAACTAGTCCAATCCTCTCTTCTTTCTCATATTTATTTTTGGAACGTCCTTCTAAAAATTATCCAAGTTATATAAATATTCGGACGAGCAGTCATTTTTTTTCATGTTGCTTGTTAATTGTTTTTTAAATTTTTTTTAATTCTATTAACTTTTTCACTAATTGCCAATATCAAAATTCTTCCCATTTTCAACTCTCTCTGGTCAAAGGCCGTGGTATGTGCTTTCCTGTATGTGGGAAATCAAAGGCCGTGGTATGTGCTTTCCTGTCTGTGGGAAAGTGCATATAAAAAATCCCTTTCTGCATTAGGAAAAATGTAGCGGGTTTGCTCTGATGACTGTGTCAGAATTACCAAATATTTGACATCCAGTAGCCGATGATTCATTAATAAATGTGCTCTAGTGGTGTCGTTAAACAAACAAACATTTTAATTCATGAATACTTTTTATATACTTTATATTATTTGCATAATCAATAGCCGATGATTAATAAATCAATGTGCTCTAGTGGTGTCGTTAAATACCATGACAGACAATGGATTATTACTGTACGCTGTCCCGCGCTACCTTTATTCCCCATCAGGCGTCGATCAAAAGGGATGGTGTTGAGGTGTGTATTTCGATATTTTCCGTTAAGTTACGAAAATGGCCGGAAACGTTTCCATTAAAAAAGTCAGCAGGCCTTTGACGTGACGTCAACAATGCTTTTACGTTTTAATTAATATGTTTATTGATGGCAAAGCGATACTACGTACATTCTTCTGACTATTGTTTTAACTTCAGAAATGTGCGAACAGAATCGCTGTTTGTCATTTAATAATCATATTTATGGTAAATGTTTATAAATGTAAAATATATGTGCATGGATCTAATGTTACCTAACGACGACAGCTAACTACCGTGCTGTTCTGTTGCAATATTTTCTACAAGAGTTGAGTGGATATTTCAATAGTGGTAAGTGTTTCTTTGTTTCATTGTTTATCAGGACCGTTGAAGTCGGAGTTGGGGTGCGTAGGCAATGGAGTAGCGATGGTTTACATTTGAGGGGCCATCCACATTGTTCCGTGTGTATGGGGGGGGGGGGGGGGTGACTGAGGAGGGTCACTGACCCCCAATGTTCTACACTGGCTACGCCAAAGCATATTAAAGGGACAGACCCTTGTTTTTAAACACTAAGGCATAGAGCCGTTTATGATCACAGAAATCAAACATTACTTATATTAATTGTTTAGATTACCCATTTCCGTACATCCCAAGTGGTTCTGGTCATCCTGGTTTTTCTAATACCACAAAATGCATTTTTCATATTTTTAAAAACGCGCGTGCGTCTGAGAAGTAACGGTTATGTAGTCGCATTTTAGTCTATTTTAAGAGTATTTCAACGTCACAGACTTCTGTTTCACTCTGTTGTATCCACATTTGTTACAGGTTTGTAAATTAACCAAACTTAGTGTCCATTTTTACGCGTTGAAACTAGGGTCTAGGTGAAAAATGTGCTTTAGTGTTTAAAAACTAGGATCTGTCCCTTTAATAAGACTGTGCAAGAAATATTCGCGAAGATAATTAAGTTCAGTTCAATTCAGTTTATTGCATTAATTTAATCGTACGAATTGCCATCGAGGATATTGAAGGCGCGCACCCCCTCCAAAATTCGAAGGCCTTGAAAATTCCAGTATTTAGCAGATAAAGATTTATTGTTTTTTTAATGGGGAACATGTTTATAGTGATCAGCTTGATATTTCTGTATTGATGTTTGAAATAACTTATTTCTGTTTTTAAACTAGTTTTCTCCATTTGCTTTCATTGTACGACCTAAGTTAACTTTTCTTCTGTAAAAAAAAAATCCGAAGATTTCTTGATTGAAAACAGATTTTATTGCATATTATAATGTATACATACAAAAGTATTGGGCACAAGTTGTCCAACTTACGAGGCCCTCTCCTGTTGTTTCTTCTCCTTCTACTGTAAAAACAGTAACAATATCACCATCAATATAACAATATAGGTTTTTATTATTTGTTACAATATTAACGAAAAACAATTTGATAAAAAATGGATTATAAACTTTGTGACTAAAAATTATTTTTGAAATGTCGTTAAAGACGTGAAGTCGTCTGTTGTGTTCACCCCTGTGTTACCCAGTATATTTGTTAACAGTATCATGTCTCCGGTAAAACAAGATGGGTTTTTTAGTACCATACAACACGTTTATTCAGAAAATGTCATCTTAGCAAATACGACCATTACAACAGTGCCTGAAGGCGGCATCGTAACTTCGGCTTCCACAACATGCGGGTCTTATTCCACTTTTGGACACTACGTTCCTTCCACAGCACATGTGGAACGCGGCATCATAATTTCGGCGTCCACAACATGCGGGCTTTATTCCACTTTTGGACACTACGTTTCCCCGACAGCACATGTGGAACGCCGGGTTGTATGTCCTGTGGCCGCACACACCTGCAATAAAATATAAATACAATAATTACTACTTTGAAATGCGTAGTTCTATACCTCCTCCTCCTTGGAGTCTCGTAACTATCTGGTTTTGTTTGGGGTTTTTTGGATTGATTGGCAACATATTTTATTGTACAAAACCCCCAAAAGAATCGGGGACAAGTTTGACAATTTACGAGGCCCTCTTTTATATACATACAATATACATGGCGACTTAATATACTATATGTTGTGTTCAGCGACACTACTAGAGCGCATTGATTAATTAATCATCGGCAATTGGATGTCAAACATTTTTTAATCATGACGTGTAGTTATTAGAGGAAACCCGCTACATTTTTTCTAATGCAGCAAGGGCTCTTTTATATGCACTTTCCAACAGACAGGAAAGCACACACCGCGGTCTTTGACCAGTTGTGGTGCACTGGTTGGAACGAGATAAAAACCAATAAGTTGAAATTCAGAATGAATCTACCGAGGTGGTTCGATCCTGCGACGCCATCACCTCTTCGTTGGAGTCTCGTAACGATCTGGTAGTCTTCGTTCGACAGTTTCTCTAAATAGTCTTATTCTTCTGATAGTATGCGCGAATGAAATGACCCATGCAAGTTATTAATCCGGTCCAACCGGAGGGGCTATATGTTCCATCTCCGTATATCTATCCGCATGTATATCTGTCTGTCTATCTATACCACATATAGTTTTCCGGGTGTGTGTGGGTTTGTTTTTTATATATAATACTTGATGATATTGAGTTCAAATTATATGTATAGCTTTATCGTGTACTGTTACAGAACAAGTTTGACTTTCATGGTGATTTACCCATATTTGACAGAGTTATGGCCCTTGAACCTAGAAGATACGAAAATTTGTTTACCGGACTTTTTTTTCTTTACTTTTTTTTTTTTTTTTTTTTTTTTTTTTGCAAAGATATTGAAATTTTGTATATACCTTATCATGTTCTATTACAGATCAGGTGTGACTTTCATTGCAATAGCAAGTTGGACAGACACACGTGTATGAATAGAATAGAATAGATGTTTAACGACACCCCAGCACGAAAAATACATCGGCTATGATAACAAAAACTAAAATACCTCGATATATTTAGACCTAGGCAACCCTAATTTATTGCTTAGTAATTTGACAATATTTTGACAACAATATTTGCCTTGTATAAAATGATGTTCTGAGTGACTTTATTTTTACTGACGTTAAGTAAGTTGGCGCCTGTACAGTGGGGAAGGTTTCGGGGGTCGAAACCCGATCCCTGCTCAATATATTTACTGGGGGGGGGGGGGGGGGGGGGGGTTGTGACTCGACCCATGTCTACACTCGTCGCCACAGTTTTCTTTGGGGTTTGGGGCGGGGGGGGGGGGGGTGTCGTTGTTGGTAGTGGTGGTTTTCGGGGGATGTTGTGGGGTTGCGGTGAGGTGTTTTTTCTTGGGGGTGGGGGTTTGGGTTGGGGGCTGGGGAGAGGGTGTTGGCGATAAATTAGAATTTAGTTATCTTAAATGTAACAATAGCTAAATGTGTCACTTGCAACTTTTATATAATACAACTGAAGCAATGTTGATATAGTTTCAGTTTGTTGCTACAGTCGTTTATACCCATGCAAGGGCGGGACGTAGCCCAGTGGTAAAGCGTTTGCTTGATGCGCGGTCGGTCTGGGATCGATCCTCGTCGGTGGGTCCATTGGGCTATTTCTCGCTCCAGCCGGTGCACCACGACTGGTATATCAAAGGCCGTGATATGTGTTATCCTGTCTGTGGTATGATGCATATAAAAGATCACTTGCTGCTAATCGAAAAACGTAGCCCATGAAGTGTCCGACGCCATATAACCGTAAATAAAATGTGTTGAGTGCGTTGTTAAATAAAACATTTCCTTCCTTTTTTCTACCTATGCAGCAAATGGCGCCTGTGTTTCACAAACTGGCAGAATAGACAATAATGACAACACTTACTTCCTGATAACCACGCCGATGTATCATGTGGCTGTATCCAGACAACAACCAACAAACACAGCGCAAAACTCAAAACTGACATCTTCTTCGTGTTCAAGATCTGAGAATAAAAAAATAGAAAACAAATCACACTATTATTTGGCTGATACTACTGTTCCAACAACAACAAAAATGTAAGTGTCGTTTGTTTAACGACACCACTAGAGCACATTGATTTATTAATCATCGGCTATTAGATGTAGTCTTATTCATTTATTTCAACTTATTTCCGTGCTTATATCCAATTAAGGTTGAAGCACGCTGTCCTGGGAACACATATCAGCTACCTGGGCTGTCTGTCCAGGACAGTGGGTTAGTTGTAAGTTGGTTAGGGGTTAGTGAGAGAGAAGAGGGTGTAGTGGCCTTACACCTACGCATTGAGCCCTTAACAACTCGCTCTGGGTTGGAGCCAGTGCCGGGCTACGAACCCTGTACCTACCAGCCTATATTGCGATGGCTTAACCACGACACTACCGAGGCCGGTTATGTAGTCTTAGAGACAAAGTTTGTTTTGTTTAACGACACCGCTAGAGCACATTAATTTATTAATCATCGGCTATTGCATGTCGAACACTAGGTAAATATGACGTAATATAGTTTTAGGGATGAAACCCGCTACATTTTTCGAGCACATACCCCGGCCTTTGAGGTGCACTGGCTAGAACGAGAAATAGCCCAACGGGTCCACCCTAGATTGACCGTACTTATACGTAAAGTTTTTAAAATAATATTTTGTTTGTGAAGGAATTATAAAAGGGCAGTCTAGACGGTGGCGACCGAAGTTATGGGGGAGGGGGAGAGGTTAGAGTCATGCTCTATCGAAAAATATATTGAGAAAAAAGAACATTTGACTGAGCTGGAAAGGGTAAAGCGCTTGCTGGATGCGCGGTCGGTAAAGGGTCGATCCCCGTCAGTGGAGCTAAATGGGCTATTTGTCGTTCCAGCCAACTGGTATATTATCAAAGGCCGTGGTATGTACTGTCATGTCTGTTGGATGGTACATATAAAAGATCCGTTGCTAATGGAAATTTTTTTTGAAGAAGTTTGTTTTGTTTAACAACACCACTAGAGCACATTGACTTATTAATCATCGGCTATTGCCAATAATTGGATGTTAAACATATGGTCATTTTGACACTGTCATAGAGAGGAAACACTACATTTTCCCATTAGTAGCAAGGAATCGTTGATATGCACCATCCCACAGACACGGCCTCTGATATACCAGTCGCAGCGCATTGGCTGGAACGAGAAATAGCCCAATGGGCCCACCGACAGGGATCGATCCTAGATCAACCGCGCATAAAGTAAGCTCTTTACCACTGGGCTTTCTTTCTTGTCTAAGACTATATTTCAAAATTACCAATTGTTTCAAATGCATTAGCCAGTGAAATCAATGTGCTCTAGTGGTGTAGTTAAACAAAACTAACTAACTTTTAGTACTGTGATCGATGAAACAATTTTCTTCTTGCATATCACTCGTTTGATACTTGAGTAGTTGTAACATTTAACATTGAAAATAATACAAATGTAACATAACATATGTCATAACATAACATAACATAACATAACATACATAACAAATAATAATAACTGAACCTACCCAGTGAGTAGAAGCTCGACAGATTCTCAAATGAATAAAGTACTGAAATGTTCATTGATTGAACACTGTTTATATACACGTGTGTACGTGTTTTGAAAATATATTGCGTTTCAGTTAACAGCCAGAAGAATGAGTCAAGACTTGCGACTAGGTCTGGTCATTATCACTACCAGTAGAGTTTCCGCGTGTTATAGTAATTATAGTAAAGCCGTAGTAAGTCTATCTTATTTGTGAGCTGTTCGCCAATAACACTTCAAAAATAACATGTTGCGACACTGCCATCAAGATCCTGCTTTTATTTATTTAAAAACGAGATCAACCGGAATCTGGAGTCCGGGATCCGATTTGAAACACAAAAACAAAACAAAAAAATTGTCATCGTTTTAACGTTCTGAGCTATAGAATTCTTGGAACGGAAAAGGGGAGAGTGCGTTGGGTTTTTTTCGCTGAAATTCTTTAAAGGGACACGCCCTAGTTACGGCTAGTTGTTAACCATTACGGCGTTGTTTTTCGCTGTTAAACCCATTTTTTCACAAATAAAATTGCACTTTACTTACATTTTATTATTTAGAATACACATTTCCATTCACCTGAAGTGCTTTTGGGTAATCCTGGTAATCTTGATGTTTGTAAAACCACGAAATGCATTTTTTGTATTTCTTAAAATGCCGCGCGCACTCGAGAAAAAACCGTTAAGCAAGCGAGGTCCAATCTATTTTTAGAGGGAATCTTCCTGTGTAAACGTCACAGACGTTGGTATACCACGTGACCGTTATCATTTTGGTTCGGTTTTGTTTTCTCGTGCACGGTTCGCGCAATCAACATCCGATTTGTTGTCGTTTGCTTGTTGTTCATTTGTGAGATATTTCTTCACAGTTCGTGAACATTTTCAGTAACAATCAAGTTCAGACAAGTAAGTGTCTCAATACAAAACGTTACAAACCCTTAAAACCAATAATTTTGCTAAGTCTTACGATATCTGGAGAGGGGATACAACCAGGACAGAACAGTTGGAACATGTCCAGGAGAGGTGAAAGGAACGCACCCCAAGTCTGTGAAGTTTGTCGTGACGTAGGCATTGTTGTGCTTCGAGCGACATCTACCGGTGACATCAGAATACTAACTTTCAAAATTATTTCAAGCAATTGGGACATGGGGATTCCCATGGTATTTATCGATATAAAACCTGCTTTTTCACTCCATTTGAGTAAAAACGTGATCTAAGTGTGCTACAGGTTTGTAGATTAACCAAATTATAATTTATTTTCGCTGGATGGAACTAGGGTGTGCGGCTTTAACTGCTTGCCCTACATAATACGATAGCTGTAGCACGTGATCTGTTATTACGTTTTAAACGGCGCACGTAAGCAGGTGTGCAGGTCAGGTCATAGGTTTTAAAGGGACAGTCCTGAGTTTACAACCATTGTAAAATGTTTCCGAGACCAATAAAGCCTTTTCGATGACGTAGCGTACAAATTAAATATGTTTTCTTATTAAAATGTCAGTGTCTGTATTTACAGGGTGTTTGTTGTTGTCCTAATGCTTGTAGTAGCCCAAACCGGATTTTACCTCCCAATAATATAGTACGTACGAAAAAATATATATGATATATCACGAATTAAAGTAAAAAATTTAGTGCTACAAACATTAGTATACGACCGCAAACATATTCGATATACAGACACTGGTATTCTAAACAAGAAAATGTATTTAGTATGAAATAGTAGTCGCCAACAAGGCTCTGTTATCGCAAACATCTTACAATGGCTGCAAACTCAGGACAGTCCCTTTAACGTGTATATTCAAAACAAGCTTTTGTAGCAGACTCCTGTCATTCGCCGGCTCCTCCATCCAGAACAGGAAAGCGTTTCGGGGTGGGTGGGAAAGGGGGTCGTCCGTGCTGGCATGTGCAAGGAAGCACAAGCAGCCCGACCATGGTCGGTAGCGGGCGAGGGTTGGTTTTCAGGAACGTAGCGTGATCTGGACTAGGGGGGGGGGGGGGGGGGGGCGAATATGAACCAAGTGGACCTTTTTCTGTTTTGTTTTTGCACCACCAGAAACTCCATATGTATAAACCTGTATGTTTTAGTTTTAGAACCCCCCGAACCCCCCCCCCCCCAGCCTACGCCCCTGGTTTTGATGCTATACAATTTGCAAATGTCCCGTAGTCCAATAGAAAATGTTTTGACACATAATTCAGAACGGTTCATCGGAGTTGAAAATGGAGCCAAGTGGTTTATTTTAGTTAGTTGATCGAAAGGTAGCTCCTTGCTGGAACCTTTTGGGATTGGGTAGAGTGAGCCGGTATTCTTTTGTCCCGACTCCCTCTGGGTGTGAGTGTAGGCAGTGCAAGATTTATAAGGGGGCAATTGCCAGAGGGGCCCCCCAGACTAAGGACTTCCTTTATAAAAAAAATAATGTAATAATTATAAAATTAGTTCATTGTTTTAATTTGTCATGTAATTTAATTTCTATGTTGAGGGGCCCCCGAATCTGAAGTGCCCCGGGCCCCTGCCCCCCCCCCCCCCGGTCTAAATCCGGCCCTGAGTGTAGGTGCGTATCAGGGAGCCAGTTTTATTTTGTCCCCGACTCCCTCTGGGTGTGAGTGTAGGTGCGTATCAGGGAGCCAGTTTTATTTTGTCCCGACTCCCTCTGGGTGTGAGTGTAGGTGCGTATCAGGGAGCCAGTTTTATCTATATATATATATTATGCAAATGCGCATAGGCATGATGTTTCTTGCAAATTCTAGTAAGCAAGAGAAAATGGTAAACCGTTTTGAAGATACTGAACTTTAATCAAGCATTCTGAGAGTACTACTACAGTAATACTTGTCCCCTACTGAGTTAAATAGTTAGTAGACTGCTTTAAACAAGCATTCTGAGAGTACTACTACAGTAATACTTGTCCCCTACTGAGTTAAATAGTTAGTAGACTGCTTTAAACAAGCATTCTGAGAGTACTACTACAGTAATACTTGTCTCCTACTGAGTTAAATAGTTAGTAGACTGCTTTAAACAGGCATTCTGAGAGTACTACTACAGTAATACCTGTCTCCTACTGAGTTAAATAGTTAGTAGACTGCTTTAAACAGGCATTCTGAGAGTACTACTACAGTAATACCTGTCTCCTACTGAGTTAAATAGTTAGTAGACTGCTTTAAACAAGCATTCTGAGAGTACTACTACAGTAATACTTGTCCCCTACTGAGTTAAATAGTTAGTAGACTGCTTTAAACGGGTATTCTGAGAGTACTACTACAGTAATACCTGTCTCCTACTGAGTTAAATAGTTAGTAGACTGCTTTAAACAAGCATTCTGAGAGTACTACTACAGTAATACTTGTCCCCTACTGAGTTAAATAGTTAGTAGACTGCTTTAAACAAGCATTCTGAGAGTACTACTACAGTAATACCTGTCTCCTACTGAGTTAAATAGTTAGTAGACTGCTTTAAACAAGCATTCTGAGAGTACTACTACAGTAATACTTGTCCCCTACTGAGTTAAATAGTTAGTAGACTGCTTTAAACCAGCATTCTGAGAGTACTACTACAGTAATACCTGTCTCCTACTGAGTTAAATAGTTAGTAGACTGCTTTAAACAAGCATTCTGAGAGTACTACTACAGTAATACTTGTCCCCTACTGAGTTAAATAGTTAGTAGACTGCTTTAAACAGGCATTCTGAGAGTACTACTACAGTAATACCTGTCTCCTACTGAGTTAAATAGTTAGTAGACTGCTTTAAACAGGCATTCTGAGAGTACTACTACAGTAATACTTGTCCCCTACTGAGTTAAATAGTTAGTAGACTGCTTTAAACCAGCATTCTGAGAGTACTACTACAGTAATACATGTCTCCTACTGAGTTAAATAGTTAGTAGACTGCTTTAAACAGGCATTCTGAGAGTACTACTACAGTAATACTTGTCCCCTACTGAGTTAAATAGTTAGTAGACTGCTTTAAACCAGCATTCTGAGAGTACTACTACAGTAATACCTGTCTCCTACTGAGTTAAATAGTTAGTAGACTGCTTTAAACCAGCATTCTGAGAGTACTACTACAGTAATACTTGTCTCCTACTGAGTTAAATAGTTAGTAGACTGCTTTAAACCAGCATTCTGAGAGTACTACTACAGTAATACTTGTCTCCTACTGAGTTAAATAGTTAGTAGACTGCTTTAAACCAGCATTCTGAGAGTACTACTACAGTAATACTTGTCCCCTACTGAGTTAAATAGTTAGTAGACTGCTTTAAACCAGCATTCTGAGAGTACTACTACAGTAATACCTGTCCCCTACTGAGTTAAATAGTTAGTAGACTGCTTTAAACCAGCATTCTGAGAGTACTACTACAGTAATACCTGTCTCCTACTGAGTTAAATAGTTAGTAGACTGCTTTAAACCAGCATTCTGAGAGTACTACTACAGTAATACTTGTCCCCTACTGAGTTAAATAGTTAGTAGACTGCTTTAAACCAGCATTCTGAGAGTACTACTACAGTAATACTTGTCCCCTACTGAGTTAAATAGTTAGTAGACTGCTTTAAACCAGCATTCTGAGAGTACTACTACAGTAATACTTGTCCCCTACTGAGTTAAATAGTTAGTAGACTGCTTTAAACAGCATTCTGAGAGTACTACTACAGTAATACTTGTCCCCTACTGAGTTAAATAGTTAGTAGACTGCTTTAAACCAGCATTCTGAGAGTACTACTACAGTAATACTTGTCCCCTACTGAGTTAAATAGTTAGTAGACTGCTTTAAACCAGCATTCTGAGAGTACTACTACAGTAATACTTGTCCCCTACTGAGTTAAATAGTTAGTAGATTGCTTTAAACCAGCATTCTGAGAGTACTACTACAGTAATACTTGTCCCCTACTGAGTTAAATAGTTAGTAGACTGCTTTAAACCAGCATTCTGAGAGTACTACTACAGTAATACTTGTCCCCTACTGAGTTAAATAGTTAGTAGACTGCTTTAAACCAGCATTCTGAGAGTACTACTACAGTAATACTTGTCCCCTACTGAGTTAAATAGTTAGTAGACTGCTTTAAACAAGCATTCTGAGAGTACTACTACAGTAATACATGTCTCCTACTGAGTTAAATAGTTAGTAGACTGCTTTAAACAGGCATTCTGAGAGTACTACTAAAGTAATACTTGTCCCCTACTGAGTTAAATAGTTAGTAGACTGCTTTAAACCAGCATTCTGAGAGTACTACTACAGTAATACTTGTCCCCTACTGAGTTAAATAGTTAGTAGACTGCTTTAAACCAGCATTCTGAGAGTACTACTACAGTAATACTTGTCCCCTACTGAGTTAAATAGTTAGTAGACTGCTTTAAACCAGCATTCTGAGAGTACTACTACAGTAATACATGTCTCCTACTGAGTTAAATAGTTAGTAGACTGCTTTAAACCGGCATTCTGAGAGTACTACTACAGTAATACATGTCTCCTACTGAGTTAAATAGTTAGTAGACTGCTTTATACCGGCATTCTGAGAGTACTACTACAGTAATACCTGTCCCCTACTGAGTTAAATAGTTAGTAGATTGCTTTAAACCGGCATTCTGAGAGTACTACTACAGTAATACCTGTCCCCTACTGAGTTAAATAGTTAGTAGACTGCTTTAAACCGGCATTCTGAGAGTACTACTACAGTAATACATGTCCCCTACTGAGTTAAATAGTTAGTAGACTGCTTTAAACCGGCATTCTGAGAGTACTACTACAGTAATACTTGTCCCCTACTGAGTTAAATAGTTAGTAGATTGCTTTAAACCAGCATTCTGAGAGTACTACTACAGTAATACTTGTCCCCTACTGAGTTAAATAGTTAGTAGACTGCTTTAAACAGGCATTCTGAGAGTACTACTACAGTAATACTTGTCCCCTACTGAGTTAAATAGTTAGTAGACTGCTTTAAACCAGTATTCTGAGAGTACTACTACAGTAATACTTGTCCCCTACTGAGTTAAATAGTTAGTAGACTGCTTTAAACAAGCATTCTGAGAGTACTACTACAGTAATACTTGTCCCCTACTGAGTTAAATAGTTAGTAGACTGCTTTAAACAAGCATTCTGAGAGTACTACTACAGTAATACTTGTCCCCTACTGAGTTAAATAGTTAGTAGACTGCTTTAAACAGGCATTCTGAGAGTACTACTACAGTAATACTTGTCCCCTACTGAGTTAAATAGTTAGTAGACTGCTTTAAACAGCATTCTGAGAGTACTACTACAGTAATACTTGTCCCTTACTGAGTTAAATAGTTAGTAGACTGCTTTAAACAAGCATTCTGAGAGTACTACTACAGTAATACTTGTCCCCTACTGAGCCCAACAAATGATCGAATCTCCTAAATTCAAGGGATATAACTGTGAAAAAAGAAAGAAATGTTTTATTTAACGACACACTCAACACATTTTATTTACGGTCATATGGCGTCAGACATATGGTTAAGGACCACACAGATTTTGAGAGGAAACCCGCTGTCGTCACTACATGGAATACTCTTTCCGATTAGCAGCAAGGGATCATTTATTTGCGCTTCCCACAGGCAGGATAGCACAAACCATGGCCTTTGTTGAACCAGTTATGGATCACTGGTCGGTGCAAGATGTTTACACCTACCCATTGAGCCTTGCGGAGCACTCACTCAGGGTTTGGAGTCGGAATCTGAATTAAAAATCCCATGCCAGATACCGACTCCAAAACCTGAGTGAGTGCTCTGCAAGGCTCAATGGGTAGGTGTAAACCACTTGCACCGACCAGTGATCCATAACTGGCTCAACAAAGGCCATGGTTTGTGCTATCCTGTCTGTGGGAAGCGCAAATAAAAGATCCCTTGCTGCCAATCGGAAGAGTAGCCCATGTAGTGGCGACAGCGGGTTTCCTCTCTAAAATCTGTGTGGTCCTTAACCATATATCTGACGCCATATAACCGTAAATAAAATGTGTTGAGTGCGTCGTTAAATAAAACACTTCTTTCTTTCTTTCTATTCAATGTTTGTTATCGTGATTTAATATGAAGTTATACGTGTTTAAAACCACAAGGTATTCGCTTGCAGAGTAGTGTAAATTCAACCAAATTTGTCAACATAATTCTTTTTAACAAATTATTTCAATGAAATAAATATAAAAAAACCCAACCCAACCCAACCCAATCCAAACAAAATTATCAGTTATGGTAACACAAATACGATATTATATATATATATATATATATATATATATATATATATATATATATATATATACAGACCTCACGCGAGGTCCAAGTCATAGAGCGAAGTCACTTCTCTCTCAAACTTTAGAGAGGGCGAAGTTTTTAACAGCAGAGAGACTTCAATTTTTAATCCAAAAAAAAATAAAATACGCAAAAAAAGAAGTTATCTTATTACAGGTGCAACTTTTACTATCTGTATTTGTTTTTGTTTTTTTGTTGTTTTTTTTTACCGTCTGTACTGCCAATTGATGGATATGACATTGTACTCTATAGAGGTTTTTTTAAATCACGTTTCCACATGTCGCCTTCTTTAGAAATAATAAAATGTAATTGAAAATCACTAATTTAACAGTTTAGATTTCATTCTCTCACGAGTTTGTCTTCTCATTCTGTTTAATAACTAGTCCATGCAGAGTATTGTCCAAGTAGATTAATCTACTATGGTCAAGCTTAGATTACCCAGAGGCAATTAAATGCGTTCCACAGTCAAAATTAAGGCAGCATGACCAGTACATTCAAAACTGGAACAGTGATAAAAATATATTTTCCAAAGGAAAAAATTACAATATCATTAAAGATAATCTTAGCTTAGAAAAATATTTTAACATTTTACCCGAACATATCTGGTCCAACCTTATTAAATACAGAACTGCGAACCATTACCTACCAATTGAAACCCGACGATGGAATAATATCCCTTTAGAATACAGAATTTGCACACTTTGTAAAATGAACGACATAGGTGACAAATATCATCACCTGTTTATATGTAATTTTTTCACAGATATCCGCAAACTACTTTTGAAACCATATTTCTATGTTAAACCAAGTACATTGAAGTATAATGAATTAATGAATACCCACAGAATTAGTTATAACAAAAAAACCCACATGCAAACTAATAAAAGAAATCATGAATAAATTTAAGAAACCGTAAGTAGCAAACATATTACATATTATTTACTACATCATAAGCTATATTTATATACCATTGATAAAATATCTCATTTACTGATTTTTGCATTTGTATTATATCTGTACTACTACCAATATTATAATTATACTATTTTTGCTCCTGTAAACCATGTCCTACCATTGAACACAATGTCATGTCCTCATATGCCGTAGAATACGGCCTGAGTGAAATGAATTCTTGTCTTGTCTTGTCTTGTCACGGTTTCTTAATTGATACACTGTGTAGTTGTCAGACTGAATACGTACTAGTATCAGTGAAGGTGTCAACATTGCTTATTTGCTGCACCTTGTCACTGTTTATTTTTTTTTTACATGTTATAGAATTTACAGTGGCCGCTTAACACGGGCACTTTAGCGACTTGGGGATCCAGTTTCAGTGGCCGCTGAGTGTCTAGGACAGGTCAGTTTAAGTGGTCGCTGGGTGAGGACAGGTCAGTTTAAGTGGCCGCTGGGTGTGTAGGACAGGTCAGTTTAAGTGGTCACTGGGTGTGTAGGACAGGTCAGTTTAAGTGGCTGCTGGGTGAGTAGGACAGGTCAGTTTAAGTGGTCGCTGGGTGTGTAGGACAGTCGCTGGGTGTGTAGGACAGGTCAGTTTAAATGGCCGCTGGGTGTGTAGGACAGGTCAGTTTAAGTGGTCGCTGGGTGTGTAGGACAGGTCAGTTTAAGTGGTCGCTGGGTGTCTAGGACAGGTCAGTTTAAGTGGTCGCTGGGTGTGTAGGACAGGTCACTGCTTATTATTATTAAAAATCCGTTAGGACAGGTTTTCTTGTATTATTTTATAACTTCGACATTTGTTTTGTAGGTTGAATTCATTCATTATGACAAAGTCTACGTAAAACACGTGTTCCTCAAGTTCATCACCATTCATCCGTGATGTGTACCTTGCAAGTGATGACTGTTTTTTTAAATGCGACCCAGATTTCGCCTTACTGTGACTGGCACGGCGAAGTCAGGCTGGTCAGAGCAAAGTTTGGGCTCACTTCGCCCGGTCGCGTGAGCCCTGTATGTATGTATGTATATATATATATATATATATATATATATATATATATATATATATATATATATATATATTCAATGTAAAATCAAAAATTAAAAAAATGTTTATATGTATACATGTAATAAAAAATATAAAAAATCAATAACATACATATAATTACAGAAATAAATATTACATTTTCAAATGATGAAAAATAAATAAGAAATTTAAAATATTAAATATATTATATTGTTTTTTGTTCTTAATTTTCTTTTTCTTTTTTACATGTAAGTAGAAATATAACTGCTTTTTCATGCACACTTACATGAAATTAGAAATGATAGTGGTATTGTTTTGCAACATTTATAATTTGTTAATGTAAATAATTAAATTTTTGTGTACAAAATGACATAATCTGATAGGAATTCTGATTTCACTGAGCCCGTTTTAACATAAATGTATCTGACATACCGGTATCTAAATATTCTACTTTTCAGTACTTATATTAAGAAAAGTCCACTGTAAATTATCTTAATCATGGTTCATACACTTATTTACCAAGAAAATGCATGACTTTCCATGATTTCCACTGATAATGAAATTAACAGCTATTGAAAACTGCTTTAGACATTATACTTTTTTCTCTCCAAAGGCTGTAAGAGTAATAAATTATAAATTAAAGAAACAAAATACTGCTATTTTACAAATGTTGATTTCTAAAACCAGATGCAGCAAGAAATAATTATGACTATATATAAAAGTACACTTATGGTTTACTAATAGTTTAAAGTGAATATAGGTACACCAATTAACACTAATTACATTAATTTAAAGAGATGCATTACATGCAGTAGTCACACATGGCTTGTTTCATGTTCAGTATATGATCAGAGTTACTTGCTTAGCATGTACATATATTTGATAAGTACATAAACAATAACTATCTGGTATTTATATTTTCAGTCCAAGAGTGTGGCTTTTTTCAATGCCATGCTAGAATTTATCATAATGTAGTCAACATACTCCCCCAAAAAGTAAAAGTATTATAAACTGTTATACTGTTAACAGTCACTACAGAATAAAATGTTGGGATTTTGCTACATTTGTCCAAAATAGTCTAATTTGGCAAAAAAAATCATTAAAAAAAAATCATAAAAAAAATACCTCCCCCCCCACCCCCCCAAAAATAATTAATAATAAAATTATTTAAAATTAGCAGTAAATAGTAGTCGCCAACAAGGCTCTGATATCGCAAACATCTTACAATGGCTGCAAACTTAGGACAGTCCCTTTAACGTGTATATACAGAACAAGCTGTTGTATCAGACTCCTGTCATTCGCCGGCTCCTCCATCCAGGACAGGAAAGCGTTTTGGGGTGGTTGGGAAAGGGGGTCGTCCGCTCTGGCATGTGCAAGCAGGGACGTACCGTGATCTGGACCCGGGGGGGGGGGGGGGGGGTTCGAATATGAACCAATTGGACCTTTTTCTATTTTGTTTTTGCACTACCAGAAACTCCATAGGTATAAATCTGTATGTTTTATTTCTGAATGCGGACCATTTGCTTCAGCGGGGGGGGGGCGGGGGGGGGGGGGGGGGGGTCGTCTGAACCCCCCTAGCCTACACCCCTGGCAAGGGAGCACAAGCAGCCCGACCATGGTCGGTAGCGGGCGAGGGTTGGTTTTAATGCTATACAATTTGCAAATGTTCCGTAGTCCAACAGAAAATGTTTTGACATATAATTCAGAACTGTTCATCGGAGTTGAAAATGGAGCCAAGTGGTTTATTCGAGTTAGTTGATCGAAAGATAGCTCCTTGCTGGAACCTTTTGGGATTGGGTAGAGTGAGCCCGTATTCTTTTGTCCCGACTCCCTCTGGGTGTGAGTGTAGGCAGTGCAAGATTTATAAGAGGGCAAAGGGGGCAATTGCCAGAGCCCCCCCCCCCCCCCCCCGACTAAGGACTTCGTTTATTTAAAAAAAATTAATAATTATAAAATTAGTTTTTTTTTTTTATTTGTCATGTAATTTAATTTCTTTGCTGAGGGGCCCCCGGACCCCTACCCCCAGCCCCCCCACCCCCACCCCCACCCCCAGGTCTAAATCCGGCCTTGAGTGTAGGTGCGTATCAGAGAGCCAGTTTTATTTTGTCCCCGACTCCCTCTTGGTGTGAGTGTAGGTGCGTATCAGGGAGCCAGTTTTATTTTGTCCCGACTGCCTCTGGGTGTGAGTGTAGGTGCGTATCAGGGAGCCAGTTTTGTTTTGTCCCGACTCCCTCTGGGTTATAGGGTTATAACTGTCACAAATGGTTACGGCAAATCGCAAGAAAAGTCAATCTTGATCTGTTACAGTAATAATGGAGTGATAAACTTATACACAAAAAAATAAAAACTATATATATATATACATACATATATATATACATATACATACATATATATATATATATATATATATATATATATATATATATATATATACATATACATATACATATACATACATATATATATATATATATATATATATATATATATATATATATATATATATATATCGTGAAGCATTGCGAAAAAAAAATCTGGGAACCTATATATGACATAGACGGAAGTACCGACAGACAGACAGATGGACGGATACGAAACCTGTAGTTCTCGCCGGTTGGAACGGTAGGGGACTAATAATCAGTTTTTTCCTATACTTTTGTTCTTTTTCTTATTATTTTAGGTGTTTTTGTTGTTGTTTTTGTTGTTTTGTTTTATTTTAGGTGTTTTTGTTGTTATTTTGTTTTGTTTTAGGTGTTTTTGTTGTTATTTTGTTTTGTTTTAGGTGTTTTTGTTGTTATTTTGTTTTATTTTAGGTGTTTTTGTTGTTATTTTGTTTTATTTTAGGTGTTTTTGTTGTTATTATTTCTTTGTTTGGGAGCGGGATTTAGCTCAGTGGTTGAGTGCTCACTTGAGGTGCTTGCGGCGCTGGATCGAACCACCTCGGTGGATTCATTCATCTGATTTGTCCCAACCAGTGCAACACGACTGGTATATCAAAAGCCGTGGTATGTGCTATCCTGTGTGTGGGATTGTTCATATAAAAGATACCTTGCTACTAACGGAAAAATGAAGAAGGTTTCCTCTCTAAAACTACATTGTATATCAAAAGTTACCAAATGTTTGACATCCAATTGCCTATGATTAATAAATCAATGTGTTCTAGTAGTGTCGCTAAACAAAACAAACTTTACTTTAACTTGGTTGGTTGGATGGTTAGTTAGTTGGTTGATTGTTTTTGTCGGGGGTTTTTTGTGTGAGTGTTGTTTACTTGTTTCTTTTTTTTTTTTTTTAGGGGGGCTTGGGGGGGGAGGTAGCTGCTAAGTAAAACAAAAATGAACAAATATAATAAAGTAAAATTTTCGTTTTGTTTAACGACACCAATTGAGCACATTGAGTTATCAATGTTTTTTACCTATAGTCTTAGAGCGGAAACATTCTACATTTTCCCATATATAGTATAACTGTGCGTAGCAGTGCGTTGTTAATGCAGAAAAATGCATTGTTAAGGGGTCAGTGTAACTAGAATTTCAAAAATTATACCAGCTTCACAGGCGTGGCATGGGTGGGGGGAGGAGCAAGGGGGCCATGCCCCATCACACCTCTTTTTCTTTGGGCCCACCACGTTATATATTTTCTGTCTTCCCATAACATGACTAATAGACAGTGTGGTTGCCCCCCCCCCCCACCCCCCCCCCCACCCCCACCCCTCTCTCTCCCCCAGTGTGAGTAGCCCTCCCCTCCATCAATGTAAAATCCTGGCAATGCCAGAGAGTAAGGTTCTAGTGGTTTAGCGGTTAGAATTTCGCGCATGGCCCACTACGCTCTAGGTAGGAGCCGGTACCGGGCTGCGAACGCTGTACCTACCTGCCCTATGTCCGATGACCTAACCACGACTCCACCGAGGCCATAATTTGTATCAATGATACGCATACGGTGGGACCGGCCTCGGTGGCGTCGTGGTTAGGCCATCGGTCTACAGGCTGGTAGGTACTGGGTTCGGATCCCAGTCGAGGCATGGGATTGTTAATCTAGATACCGACTCCAAACCCTGAGTGAGTGCTCCGCAAGGCTCAATGGGTAGGTGTAAACCACGTCTTGCATCGATCAGTCATCCATAACTGGTTCAACAAAGGCCATGGTTTGTGCTATCCTGCCTGTGGGAAGCGCAAATAAAAGATCCCTTGCTGCCTGTCGTAAAAGAGTAGCCTATGTGGCGACAGCGGGTTTCCTCTAAAAAAAACTGTGTCAGAATGACCATATGTTTGACGTCCAATAGCCGATGATAAGAAAAAAATCAATGTGCTCTAGTGGCGTCGTTAAATAAAACAAACTGTACTTTTTACTTTTTAATAACGTATATAAACTTACATTATAATAATGGCTATTGAATTGGAAAGAAAAATGAAAGAGTGTTTTTATTGTTTACTTAAATTCTTTAATTACTTGCCCGACATAATGTGATAGCTTTAGCACTTCATCTAGTAGAGGGGTGGTTTTTAGCTCAGCCGGTTGAGTGTTCGCTTGTGGTGCTTGCGGCGCAGAATCGAACCACCTCGATGGATCCATTCAACTGATTGAAATTTGTATCGTTCCAACCAGTGCACCACTGGTCAAAGGCCGTGGTATGTGCTTTCCTGTCTGTGGGAAAGTGCATATAAAAAATCCCTTTCTGCATTAGGAAAAATGTAGCGGGTTTGCTCTGATGACTGTGTCAGAATTACCAAATATATGACATCCGGTAGCCGATGATTCATTAATAAATGTGCTCTAGTGGTGTCGTTAAACAAAACAAACATTTTAATTCATGAATACTTTTTATATACTTTATATTATTTGCATAATCAATAGCCGATGATTAATAAATCAATGTCCTCTAGTGATGTCGCGCTACCTTTATTCCCCATCAGGCGCGGATCAAAAGGGAGGGTGCTGAGGTGTGTATTTCGACATTTTCCGTTAAGTTACGAAAATGGCCGGAAACGTTGTCATTAAAAAGGTCAGCAGGCCTTTGACGTGACGTCAACAATGCTTTTACGTTTTAATTAATATGTTTATTGATGACAAAGCGACACTACGTACATTCTTCTGACTATTGTTTTAACTACAGAAGTTTGTGAACAGAATCGCTGTTTGTCATTTAATAATCATATTTATGATAAATGTGTATAAATATAAAATATCTGTGCATGGGTCTAATGTTACCTAACGACGACAACTAACTACCGTGCTGTTCTGTTGCAATCTTTTCTACAAGTGTTAACTGGATATTTCTATAGAGGTAAGTGTTTCTTTGTTTCATTGTTTATCAGGACCGTTGAAGTCGGAGTGGGGTGCGTAGGCAATGGAGTAGCGATGGTTTAAATTTGTACGGACATCCACATTGTTTCCTTGTGTATGGGAGGGTGACTGAGGAGGGTCACTACCCCCAATGTTCTACACTGGCTACGCCAAAGCATAATAAATGGACAGACCCTTGTTTTTAAACACTAAGGCATAGAGCCGTTTATGATCACAGAAATCAAACATTACTTATATTAATTGTTTAGATTATCCTTTCCGTACATCCCAAGTGTTTCTGGTCATCCTGGTTTTTCTAATACCACAAAATGCATTTTTCATATTTTTAAAAGCGCGTGCGTCTGAGAAGTAACGGTTATGTAGTCGCATTTTAGTCTATTTTAAGAGTATTTCAACATCACAGACTTCCGTTTCACTCTGTTGTATCCACATTTGTTACAGGTTTGTAAATTAACCAAACTTAGTGTCCATTTATACGCGTTGAAACTAGGGTCTAGGTGAAAAATGTGCTTTAGTGATTAAAAACTAGGATCTGTCCTTTTAATAAAACTGTGCAAGAAATATTCGCGAAGATAATAAAGTCCAGTTCAATTCAGTTTATTGCATTAATTTAATCGTACGAATTGCCATCGAGGATATTGAAGGCGCGCACCCCTCCAAAATTCGAAGGCCTTGAAAATTCCAGTATTTAGCAGATAAAGATTTATTGTTTTTTAATGGGGAACATGTTTACAGTGATCAGCAAGTTGTCAAACTTACGAGGCCTTCTCCTATTTCTTCTTCTCCTTCTACTGTAAAAACAATAACAATATCACCATCAATATAAAAATATTGGTTTTTATTATTTGTTACAATATTAATGAAAAACAATTTGATAAAACATGGATTATAAACTTTGTGACTAAATATTATTTTTGAAAAATCATCAAAGACGTGTGAAGTCGTCTGTTGTGTTCAACTCGTCACCCTGTATATATATTAACAGTATCATGTCTCCGGTAAAACAAGAGGTGTTTTTTTAAACACCATACAACACATTTCTTCAGAACATGTCATCTTAGCAAATACGACCATTGCAACACTGCCTGAACGCGGCATCATAATTTTGGCGTCCACAACATGCGGGCCTTATTCCACTTTTGGACACTACGTTCCCTCCACAGCACATGCGGAACGCGGCATCATAATTTCGGCGTCCACAACATGCGGGCCTTATTCCACTTTTGGACACTACGTTCCCTCCACAGCACATGCGGAACGCGGCATCATAATTTCGGCGTCCACAACATGCGGGCCTTATTCCACTTTTGGACACTACGTTCCCTGCACAGCACATGTTAAACGACGGGTCGTATGTCCTGTGGCCGCACACACCTGCAATAAAATATAAATACAATAATTACTACTTTGAAATGCGTAGTTCTATACCTCCTCCTCCTTGGAGTCTCGTAACTATCTAGTTTTGTTGGTTTTGTTGGATTGATTGAAAACATATTTTAGTGTACAAAGAACAAAAGAATCGGGCACAAGTTTGACAACTTACGAGGCCCTCTTCTATATACACACAATATACATGGCGTCCTAATATACTATATGTTGTGTTCAGCGACACTACTAGAGCACATTGATTAATTAATCATCGGCAATTGGATGTCAAACATTTTTTAATTATGACATGTAGTCATTTGAGGAAATCCGCTTCATTTTTCTTAATGCAGCATGGGATCTTTTATATGCACTTTCCCACAGACAAGAAAGCACATACCGCGGTCTTTGCCCAGTTGTGGTGCACTGGTTTGAACGAGATAAAAACCAATAAGTTGAAATTCAGAATGAATCCACCGAGGTGGTTCGATCCTGTGACGCCATCACCTCAGGCGGGCACATCTTCCTTGGAGTCTCGTAACGATCTGGCAGTCTTCGTTCGACAGTTTCAGTAAATAGCCTATTCTTCTGATATTATGCACGAATGAAATTATCCATGCAAGTTATTAGTCCGGTCCAATCGGAGGGGATTATATATTTCATCTCCGTCCTCCTGTCTGTCTGTATGCCGGTCTATCTCTCTGTCCATCTATACCACATATAGTTTTCCGGGTGTGTGTGTGTGTGTGTGTGTGTGTGTGTGTGTGTGTGTGTGTGTGTGTGTGTGTGTGTTTTATATAATGTTTCATGATATTGAGATCAAATTATATGTATAGCTTTATCATGTACTGTTACAGACCAAGTTTGACTTTCATGGTGATTTACTCATATTTGACAGAGTTATGGCCCTTGAACATAGAAGATACCAAAAAGTGTTTACCATACTTTTTTTTCTTGGTGGTTTTTTGCAATGCCTCAAGATATTTAAATTTTGTATATAGATTTATCATGTTCTATTACATATCAGGTTTGACTCTGGCAATTTTCTAATTTTTCACACAGTTATGGCCCTTGAATTTAGGAGATACGAAAATGTGTTGTTCCCGGTAGGGGACATGTATTCCGTTAGCAGTACACTCAGAATGCTTGTTAATGTTGATTTTAACAACACTCAAATCAACTGCTGTCTATGACGTATATTAAGTTACCGCTTCAAGGCCTAAAGCTGTAAATACGTTTTAATTAAAAAACGTTTTGTTACAGTTTGTTGTACTTGTTACGGTAAATTATATTCACGCACCACTGGCCGCCTGTATTTCACAAACTGGCAGAATCGACAATAATGACAACACTTACTTCCTGACAACCACGCCGATGTATCCTGTGGCTGTATGCAGAGGACAACGAACAAACACAACGCAAAACTCAAAACTGACATCGTCTTCGTTTTTAAAATCTGTGAATGAAAATAGAAAAGAAAACTCAATATTGCTTTGTTAATACCACTGTTCTAACACAAACGTTTAAAGTTTGTTTTGCTTAATGACACCACTACAGCACATTGATTTATTAACCATCGTCTATTGGATGTCAAACATTGGTAATTTTAACATATAGTCTTAGAGAGGAAATCCGCTGTATGTTTTCGTTACTAGCAAGGGATCTTTTATATCACCACCCCACAGACAGGATAGCACATACCACGGCAATTGAAATACCACTGGCTGGAACGAGAAATAGCCCAGTGGGCCTGTCGACAGGGATTGATCCTAGAGCGACCGGGCATCAAGCGAACGCTTTACCACTGGCTCTGTCCAGCAACTACCGGTACTACTAAATGAATGAACAGGGCCGTAGCTAAGGGGGACTTTGACGTTTTAAGTATGTATCCGCCATCAAATGACTGCAAATTGGTATATTAGAGCCTCTAGATTTCAAAATTTCCTGGGGATAGTGCCCCCGGACCCCTATTGTCTTGCACCTTCTATGCTCGTTCGTTCCAAGAATTCATGCCCCCCCCCCCTCCCACACACACACACACACCCCCTCCCCCGCCACCACAAAATCCTAGCTACCGACACCCTAGTATAACGCATATACATCTCCATGAATGAAGACTCTTACTGTACTACTGCGGGGGACGGGACATAACCAAGTGGTAAAGCGCGTGCCTGATGCGTGGTCGGTGTGGGATCGATCCCCGCCGGTGGACCCACTGGGATATAATTTCTCGTTCCAGCCAGTGCACTACGACTGGTATGTACTGTGAGGTGGTGCATATAAAAGATCCCTTGCTACTAATGGAAAAATGTCGATTGAGGTGCTTGCGTCGTAGGATCGAACCACCTCGGTGGATCCTATTCAGCTGATTGGGTTTTATCTCGTTCCATTTAATGCACCACAAGTCCGTGGTATGTGCTTTCCTGTCTGCAGGAAAGTACATATAAAAGATCCCTTGCTGAATTAGGAAACAAATGTAGCGGGTTTCCTCTGACTACTTGTCACGGCCCTACCGATGGCATGGCATCAGAACATAACAGAACAGAACTTTATTCACGCAGAACACCATTGGTGTTCCATTTGAAGTGGTCGCTAACACGCATAAACATACAAAAATGGGAACGTGATAAAGCTATGGAATTCAAAAATAATATCAATCGAGACAAACTTGGAAACACTCTTCATCCTTAACATTTATGAAGAGAACGTACAGCTCATAAATGTAAAATGGAAAAACAAATGCGAAACTTGAGGTCTAACAACATTGTTTTGAACATTGTATGTTTCTCACTTCTCTTGCCGTGTATAATTAAGATCTCGAAACGGTTTCATGGATGTTATGTTTCGTACACGCCCAGCCCAAACTCTATATGTAGCAAACATATAACGTATTTTTTACTATGGGCTACTCTTTCCGATTAGCAGCAAGGGATCCCACAGGCAGGATAGCACAAACCATGGCATTTGTTGAACCAGTTATGGATCACTGGTCGGTGCAAGTGGTTTACACCTACCCATTGAGCCTTGCGGAGCACTCACTCAGGGTTTGGAGTCGGTATCTGGATTAAAAATCCCATGCCTCGACTGGGATCCGAACCCAGTACCTACCAGCCTGTTGACCGATGGCCTGCCACGACGCCACCGAGGCCGGTTGTCTTGTCAGAATTACGAAATGTCTGGCATCTAATAACCGATGATTCATTAATCAATTTGCTCTAGTGGTGTCGTTAAAGAAAACAAACTTTACCTTTAATGAACAAATTTATATACTATATTTCAAAATTACCAAATGTTTGACAGCCTGTAGCCGATGATTAATACATCAACGGGCTCTAGTGGTGTCGTTAAACAAAACTAACTAACTTTTACTACTGAAACAATTTTCTTCGTACATATCGCTCATTTGAACCTTTGAGTATTTTTAATATTAACATTGAAAATAATAATAATAATAATAATAATAATAATAATAACATGACATGACATGACATGACATAACTTAATAACATATAATAATATATAATAATAACTGAACCTACCCAGTAGAAGCTTGACAGATTCTCAAAGCAATAAAATAATTAAAGCTTTATTGACTGAATGTACGGTTTATATACACTGGTGTTCGTGTTAGGCAGATGTTACGGTTTATTAGATACATTATCACACCCAGTAGAGTTTCCGCGTGTTATTATGGTTATAGTATAGCGTGTAAGTCTATTTTATTTGTCAGCAGTTCGTCAGCAAAATTTCAACAATACCCCTCCAAAATTCGAAGGCCTTGAAAATTCCAGTATTTAGCAGATAAAAATTTATTGTTTTTTAATGGGGAACATGTTTACAGTGATCAGCTTGATATTTCTGTATGTTTGAAATAACTGAGGCCCTGTTTTAAACTTTCTTCTTCCATCTTCCATTGTACGACCTAAGTTACTTTTCTTCTGTAAAAAAAAAACCTCCGAAAAATGATTGAAAACAGGTTTTTATTTGTTATTATAATGTATTATACAAAAAGATTTGGCATAAAACATTGATTAAAAACTTACGAGGCCCTCTCTTATTATTTTTTCTTCTCATCAAAAGACTGTAAAAACAGTAACAATATCACCATCAATATAAAAATATTGGTTTTTATTATTTGTTACAATATTAACGAAAAACAATTTGATAAAACATGGGATTATAAACTTTGTTTAAGGTTATTTTTAAAAAATCATCAAAGACGTGTGAAGTCGTCTGTTGTGTTCAACTCGTCACCCTGTATATGTATTAACAGTATCATGTCTCCGGTAAAACAAGATGGGTTTTTTTAAACACCATACAACACATTTCTTCAGAACATGTCATCTTAGCAAATACGACCATTGCAACACTGCCTGAACGCGGCATCATACAACAAGCGGGCCTTATTCCACTTTTGGACACTACGTTCCCTCCACAGCACATGCGGAACGCGGCATCATAATTTCGGCGTCCACAACATGCGGGCCTTATTCCACTTTTGGACACTACGTTCCCTCCACAGCACATGCGGAACGCGGCATCATAATTTCGGCGTCCACAACATGCGGGCCTTATTCCACTTTTGGACACTACGTTCCCTGCACAGCACATGTTAAACGACGGGTCGTATGTCCTGTGGCCGCACACACCTGCAATAAAATATAAATACAATAATTACTACTTTGAAATGCGTAGTTCTATACCTCCTCCTCCTTGGAGTCTCGTAACTATCTGGTTTTGTTGGTTTTGTTGGATTGATTGAAAACATATTTTAGTGTACAAAGAACAAAAGAATCGGGCACAAGTTTGACAACTTACGAGGCCCTCTTCTATATACACACAATATACATGGCGACCTAATATACTATATGTTGTGTTCAGCGACACTACTAGAGCACATTGATTAATTAATCATCGGCAATTGGATGTCAAACATTTTTTAATTATGACACGTAGTCATTTGAGGAAACCCGCTACATTTTTCTTAATGCAGCTTGGGATCTTTTATATGCACTTTCCCACAGACAGGAAAGCACATACCGCGGTCTTTGACCAGTTGTGGTGCACTGGTTTGAACGAGATAAAAACCAATAAGTTGAAATTCAGAATGAATCCACCGAGGTGGTTCGATCCTGTGACGCCATCACCTCAGGCGGGCACATCTTCCTTGGAGTCTCGTAACTATCTGGCAGTCTTCGTTCGACAGTTTCAGTAAATAGCCTATTCTTCTAATATTATGCGCGAATGAAATTATCCATGCAAGTTATTAGTCCGGTCCAACCGGAGGGGACTATATATTTCATCTCTGTATGCCAGTCTATCTGTCTGTACATCTATACCACATACAGTTTTCCGGGTGTGTGTGTGTGTGTGTGTGTGTGTGTGTGTGTGTGTGTGTGTGTGTGTGTGTTTTATATAATACTTGATGATATTGAGTTTAAATTATATGTATAGCTTTATCATGTACTGTTACAGACCAAGTTTGACTTTCATGGCGATTTACTCATATTTGACAGAGTTATGGCCCTTGAACCTAGAAGATACTAAAAAAAATTACCGGACTTTTTTTTTCTTGACTTTTTTTTTCTTGGTTTTTTTTTTGCAATGCCTCAAGATATTGAAATATTGTATATAGCTTTATCATGTTCTATTACAGATCAGGTTTGACTCTGGCAATTTTCTAATTTTTCACAGTTATGGCCCTTGAATTTAGGAGATACGAAAATGTGTTGTTCCCGGTAGGGGACATGTATTCCGTTAGCAGTACACTCAGAATGCTTGTTACTGTTGATTTTAACAACACTCAAATCAATTGCTGTCTATGACGTATATTAAGTTACCGCTTCAAGGCCTAAAGCTGTAAATACGTTTTAATTAAAAAACGTTTTGTTACAGTTTGTTGTACTTGTTACAGTAAATTATATTTACGCACCACTGGCCGCCTGTATTTCACAAACTGGCAGAATCGACAATAATGACAACACTTACTTCCTGACAACCACGCCGATGTATCCTGTGGCTGCATGCAGAGGACAACGAACAAACACAACGCAAAACTCAAAACTGACATCGTCTTCGTTTTTAAAATCTGTGAATGAAAATACAAAAGAAAACTCAATATTGCTTTGTTAATACCACTGTTCTAACACAAACGTTTAAAGTTTGTTTTGCTTAATAACACCACTACAGCACATTGATTTATTAATCATCGTCTATTGGATGTCAAACATTGGTAATTTTAACATATAGTCTTAGAGAGGAAATCCGCTGTATTTTTTCGTTAGTAGCAAGGGATCTTTTATATGCACCACCCCACAGACAGGATAGCACATACCACGGCCTTTGAAATACCACTGGCTGGAACGAGAAATAGCCCAGTGGGCCTGTCGACGGGGATTGATCCTAGAGCGACCGCGCATCAAGCGAGCGCTTTACCACTGGCTCTGTCCAACAACTACCGGTACTACTAAATGAATGAACAGGGCCGTAGCTAAGGGGGACTTTTTGTTTTACTGGTTATTGATATTGACGTTTTAAGTATGTATCCGCCATCAAATGACTGCAAAATGATATATTAGAGCCTCTAGATTTCAAAATTTCCTGGGGATAGTGCCCCCGGACCCCTAGTGGCTTGCACCTTCTATGCTCGTTCGTTCCAAGAATTCATGCCCCCCCCCCCCCCCCCCCCCCCACAATCACACACACACACGCACACACCCTCCCCCGCCACCACAAAATCCTAGGTACCGACACCCTAGTATAACGCATATACATCTGCATGAATGAAGACTCTTACTGTACTACTGCGGGGGACGGGACATAACCAAGTGGTAAAGTGCTTGCCTGATGCGTGGTCGGTGTGGGATCGATCCCCGCCGGTGGACCCATTGGGATATAATTTCTCGTTCCAGCCAGTGCACTACGACTGGTATGTACTGTGAGGTGGTGCATATAAAAGATCCCTTGCTACTAATGGAAAAATGTCGATTGAGGTGCTTGCGTCGCAGGATCGAACCACCTCGGTGGATCCTATTCAACTGATTGGGTTTTATCTCGTTCCATCTAATGCACCCCAAGTCCGTGGTATGTGCTTTCCTGTCTGCAGGAAAGTACATATAAAAGATCTCTTGCTGAATTAGGAAACAAATGTAGCGGGTTTCCTCTGACTACTTGTCACGGCCCTACCGATGGCATGGCATCAGAACAGAACAGAACAGAACTTTATTCACGCAGAACACCATTGGTGTTCCATTTGAAGTGGTCGCTAACACGCATAAACATACAAAAATGGGAACGTGATAAAGCTATGGAATTTCAAAAATAATATCAATCGAGACAAACTTGGAAACACTCTTCATCCTTAACATTTATGAAGAGAACGTACAGCTCATAGATGTAAAATGGAAAAACAAATGCGAAACTTGAGGTCTAACAACATTGTTTTGAACATAGTATGTTTCTCACTTCCATTGTCGTGTATAATTAAGATGTCGAAATGGTTTCATGGATGTTATGTTTCGTACACGCCTACCCAAACTCTATATGTAGCAAACATATAATGTATTTTGTACTACACCATAAGCTCTATTTATATACTATTGATAAAATATCATATTTACTATAGTCCTGTTCAACTGTTTAGACCCTAAGTTTTTTGCAAATGTTACGTTTACTTCTTATTCAATACTTGTTTTCATTATATACAATTCATCATCTGAAATGCACGAAGTTGACTTATTTCATGTTACAAAAACCTCTGTATGTTTTGAAAAAAAGAAAGAAATGTTTTATTTAACGACGCACTCAACACATTTTATTTACGGTTATATGGCGTCAGACATATGGTTAAGGACCACACAGATTTTGAGAGGAAACCCGCTGTCGCCATTACATGGGCTACTCTTCCGATTAGCAGCAAGGGATCTTTTATTTGTGCTTCCCACAGGCAGGATAGCACAAACCATCGCATTTGTTGAACCAATTATGGATCACTGGTCGGTGCAAGTGGTTTACACCTACCCATTGAGCCTTGCGGAGCATTCATTCAGTGTTTGGAGTCGGTATCTGGATTAAAAATCCCATGCCTCGACTGGCATCCGAACCCAGTACCTACCAGCCTGTAGACCGATGGCCTAACCACGACGCCACCGAGGCCGGTACTGTTTGTTTTGAATGCAGGTTGTTTCTCCTATAAATAACTACGGCTATTTGCATAAGAAAAGCATCACTCTATAGTGTGTTTCAAACTAATGTTCTTTTCCACCTTTCTAGCGGAATATATTGTAGTATGACCTATATTTTAAGAAACAATTTGGAAACATAAGTCAATAAACAATTCGGGCGTGGATTCAGCCGGGGAGTCCAGGTGACTCGCCCCCAAATGTCTGACATCCAATAACCGATGATTCATTAATCAATTTGCTCTAGTAGCGTCGTTAAAAAAAAAAAAACTTTACCTTTAATGAACAAATTTATATACTATATTTCAAAATTACCAAATGTTTGACAGCCTGTAGCCGATGATTAATACATCAACGGGCTCTAGTGGTGTCGTTAAACAAAACTGACTAACTTTTACTACTGTGATCGATGAAACAATTTTCTTCGTGCATATCACTCATTTGAAGCTTTGAGTATTTTTAATACTAAAATTGAAAATAATAATAATAATAATAATAATAATAATATGACATGACATGACATGACATATATAATAATAATAATAATAATATGACATGACATGACATGACATGACATGACATGACATGACATGACATGACATGACATGACATGACATGACATAACAACATATAATAATATATAATAATAACTGAACCTACCCAGTGAGTAGAAGCTTGACAGGTTCTCAAAGGAATAAAATAATTAAAGTTTCATTAAAGGAATGTAAGGTTTATATACAGTGGTGTACGTGTTACGCAGATATTATATTTCAGTTAACAGCCAGAAGAATGAGTCAAGACTTGCGATTAGATCTAGTCATTATCACAACCAGTAGAGTTTCCGCGTGTTATTGTAATTACAGTACAATAACAACCTGTTGCGACACTAGCATAAAGATCCGGGTTAATTAAAAACCAGATTAACCTGGTCTGAAACATCAAAACAAAACAATAAACTTTAGCTATAGAATTCTTGGAAAGAAAAACAGGAGAGTGGGTTTTTTTGCTGAAATTCTTTAATTGCTTGCCCGACATAATATGATAGCTTTAGCATTTGATCAGCTATTGCGTTTCCAAACGACGCACGTGAGAATGTGCCCATATAGGTTGTACCACACCAAATAAAATCCTATAGGCGACCAATTTAACGTATGTGTTTAAAAACACTCTATGCAATATATCAACCAAACTATGACCCATAAATATGTCAGGACAAAAACCTTAATCTATTCTGTGCGTTTGCTCCAATCCATATGACTAGATTTTTTCAATATTTGGTTTTAGCTAGGAGTATTTATTTAGAAAACTGTTCTATCAGGTTTAGAGTATTCCTTAATGACGCCTCTGAACCATCAAGTGTAATAACTGTATCGTCTGCATGTTGCATTATTTTATATTCAAATTCTTTTATTGAAATTCCCTTAATTTCCTTATCATTTCTAATTAGATTTCCTAATATTTCAGCGCATACAATGACGAGCTGGTGTTATCGGACCCTCTTGTCTACATCCCCGCCCTACAGAAAAGAAATCTGAGAAATAACCATTCTGTATTATGGTTAATTTACAGTCTTTATTCAATGTATTAACCCATTTTATGATATCCTCTCCAAAATTAAAAAAGGAGAGTATTTTCTTAATGAAACAGAATCGAAGACTTTTTCAAAATCAACTAATAAAAGGAGTGCTGAAATATTATTTTCGCTAGTGTAGTGCATCAAATCATATAATAATCTAGTGTTTTCTGCAATACATCTACCTAATAGAAAACCTTTTTGTATTCACGAATTATTATATCTAAAGATTTTTTTATTCTATTTGCTATACAACCAGATATGATTTTGTATGTTGTGTTGAGTAGTGAAATTGGTCTCCGATTTTTTAAAAACTCACGAAGTTTATTTCCTTTAGGCAAAAGAGTATTAATGCCTTGTTTTTGAATTATTCAAAGTTCACCTATTTCAAAAGAGTAATTAATAATTTTAATTAAATATTCTTCTAGTTTTTTTTTAAATCTTCTAAGTCAATTTCTATTAAGTTTTCATCTTGTGATTTATATAATTTTGAATAGTAATCTCTAGCTTCCTGTAGTATTTTCTTTTTGATCATTAATAATATTACCAGTTTGTGCGACGAGTTTGGTTATTGTTTTGTTTACATAGTTTCTTTTTTCCAGATTTAAAAATATTTAGACGTTTTTTCTCCATCTTCTATTCATTTAGCTCTACTCCTTAAACCGGCCTCGGTGGCGTCGTGGTTAGGCCATCGGTCTACAGGCTGGTAGGTACTGGGTTCGGATCCCAGTCGAGGCATGGGATTTTTAATCCAGATACCGACTCCAAACCCTGAGTGAGTGCTCCGCAAGGCTCAATGGGTAGGTGTAAACCACTTACACCGAACAGTGATCCATAACTGGTTCAACAAAGGCCATGGTTTGTGCTATACTGCCTGTGGGAAGCGCAAATAAAAGATCCCTTGCTGCCAATCGGAAGAGTAGCCCATGTAATGGCGACAGCGGGTTTCCTCTCAAAATCTGTGTGGTCCTTAACCATATGTCTGACGCCATATAACCGTAAATAAAATGTGTTGAGTGCGTCGTTAAATAAAACATTTCTTTCTTTCTTTCTTTCTACTCCTTAAAATTAGTCCCTTCATATATTCACTCCTAATCAGATCTTCTTGATTTTTCTTTTCTTCTAGCCATTCTTTAAACTGTTTTGTTTCTGGATTTTTATCTACTAGTTCGGTTAAAAAAATAATACGGTTTTCTAATTCTTTTCTTTTCTCTTCTTTTTATTTTTTAAGTTATGAACTAAACTGGATTGTCATTCCTCTAATTTCTAACAAAAGCATTAAAAAAAACCATGTGGTCATTTATCATCAGACTTATAGATTCGGGGTCTGCATTTAGGAGATAGTTTCTGTCGTATGGAAGAATGGAAGAGCTGCGTACTGTTCAATTTAGTCCAGGTTTAGATGGAGGGGTGTCACCTGAAAGGGGAATTTATGGGACTAGTATTTTTGTGTAGCTGACACCTTCCTGTAGTATGATCTGCCTGTTGATCGCACCAATTCTGGGGCAAAATACTAGTTTGACCCCTTTCTTTGATGTTACCCGGCCTATTTTACGACTTTTTTTTTCGCTATCGATGTGTTTTAGAGAGTTGAAAATGGGAAGAATTTTGATATTGGCAATTAGTGAAAAAGTTAATAGAATTAAAATAAAAATAAAAAAAAGTTAACAAGCAACATAAAAAACATTGACTGCTCGTCCGAATATTTATATAACTTGGATAATTTTTAGAAGGACGTTCCAAAAATAAATATGAGAAAGAAGAGAGGATTGGACTATTTAATAATATTAAAAAAAGAAAGTAATTTCGACATAAATTTTTTAACGAAGGTCTAAAAGTTTAAAGCCCGATCCCCGTCGGTGGGCCCATTGGGCTATTTCTCGTTCCAGCCAGTGCACCACGACTGGTATATCAAAGGCAGTGGTATGTGCTACCCTGTCTGTGGGATGGTGCATATAAAAGATCCCCTGCTGCTTATCGAAAAGAGTAGCCCATGAAGTGGCAACAGCGGGTTTCCTCTCTGAATATCTGTGTGGTCCTTAACCATATGTCTGACGCCATATAAACGTAAATAAAATGTGCTGAGTGCGTTGTTAAATTAAACATTTTCTTCCTATATGTCCACGTGTGTGACCTCATTAAGGCCGTTAATGTGCACAGTTTGTAGGGACAAGATGGGTTGTATCCCGTCATGAAAATCTCTATAGCGACAGTCATTAGATGTGGAAGGTGTAGTCCGTGCTGAAATACAGTTTTTGAGAAGCCGGATCCGTCTGAACAAGAGAAGATAATAAATAAGTTATCACATATGATCAAAGGGACAGTACTGAGATCGCTGCTGTTATAACACGTTTAAGACTAACAGAGCACTTGTGATCACTAAAAGTACACATTGAAGATATTTCCTTGTTTAGAATATCAGTAACTGTATACACAGTATCTGATGTAAGATTTGTTTTGTTTAACGACACCACTAGAGCATATTGATTTATTAATCATCGGCTATTGGATGTCAAAACATTTGGTAATTTCGACATATAGTCTTAGAGTAAATCAGCTACATGTTTCCATTAGTAGCAAGGGATCCTTTATATGCACCATCCCACAGACAGGATAGCACATACCACGGTCTTTGATATACCAGTCGTGGTGCAATGTCTGGAACGAGAATTAGCCGTCTTTTTTCCCCTCGGTCCATTCCTTGCTCTTTTTATGTTTGTTGAAAAGGACTCTCTTAAGTTTGCTGCATTGCAATTCTGACTAATAAAAAGACTTTTAACGACTAAAATGACATATTAAATATATTTATCGCGCAATCACTGTATTCATTGGCAAGATATTATGACTAGATAAATAGGGAATAGCTGGTTACTGTCTTAAAGGGACACACCCTAGTTTTTAAACATTACAGCATATTTTTCACTGTTAGAGCCGTTTATGATCACTGAAATCAAACATTACTTATATTTTACTCTTTAGATTATCCATTTCCATAGAACCGAAGTGTTTCTGGTCATCCTAGTGTTTGTGGTACCAAACATTGCATTTTTCATATTTTAAAAAACGCACGTGCGTCTGAGAAGTAGCGGTTTATTGATTCGAGTTCTAGTCTATTTTTAAGGATATTTCCTGTTTAAACATCACAGACTCTTCTTTCACACTATTGTAACTTTATCCAAACGAGTTACAGATTTGTAAATTAACTAAACTTATTGTCTATTTTCTACGGGTTAAAACTAGGGTCTACGCCTTTAAGATATCGGCTTTATCCTGCGAAGGTTAGAATGGCAAATACAGCGAGGCTCTGCCGAGCTTCATTCGTCATTCGACCTGAGCTAATTCAAAATAAATATACAAGTTTTGTATTGTTATCACAAAGTTATTTGTATTTACTGTACTTAAACAAATGATTTAAAGAGTATGTTTCCTGAAAATCTAGTCTGAAACACTCGAGTCGAGTCGGGCTTATGTCACGTGACCTATATGTTTGGTCAGTGACCAAAAATATAGAGATTAGTAGCAAGAGATCCCACAGACAGGAGGATAGGACTTTGATATACTAGTTGTGGGCCCACAGACGGGTATCAATACCAAACTGACCGCGCACCAAGCGAGCGCATTACCACTGGGCTACGTCCCTCCCCTGGGTAATCAAAATTCCTTTATAGAGCTCATAGTTTTCCCCAAACACCCGAGTAAATTTTCACTAAAATGCAAAAGTAAATTTTGTATCATACTACCTTTGTTTACGAATAAAAACAACTCATCGCTATATAACGCAACGTTCCTGACATTCCTATACAACTATGGTTAGTTCTAGTGATTAGTATATTTAGTAAGAAGAATGACCAGAAGAAAAACAACTCATCGCTATATAACGCAACGTTCCTGACATTCCTATACAACTATGGTTAGTTCTAGTGATTAGTATATTTAGTAAGAAGAATGACCAGAAGAAAAACAACTCATCGCTATATAACGCAACGTTCCTGACATTCCTATACAACTATGGTTAGTTCTAGTGATTAGTATATTTAGTAAGAAGAATGACCAGAAGAAAAACAACTCATCGCTATATAACGCAACGTTCCTGACATTCCTATACAACTATGGTTAGTTCTAGTGATTAGTATATTTAGTAAGAAGAATGACCAGAAGAAAAACAACTCATCGCTATATAACGCAACGTTCCTGACATTCCTATACAACTATGGTTCTAGTGATTAGTATATTTAGTAAGAAGAATGATCAGAAGAAAAACCAAATAAAAATAACAACCAAAGAAATATGCAAGGATAGATCGGCAGAATACATTCTGACCATTCTAATGCTTTGTTGCATTTCAAATTTCGTTCGTATCATTTTATTATTTTCAGACATAAGTTTGCTGTTAGCGTTAGCGATTTGCTGCGGAATTTGCGCATGCGGAGTTGGTATATGAAATAGGTCGATTGTTATAGTATAAAAGGATATTGTGAAATGGGCCAAACATTGAAATTAGAAGTTATAGTTTGTTTTGTTTAACGACACCACTAGAACACATTAATTAATCAGCAGCTATTGGATGTCAAACATACGGTAATTCTGACACGTAGTCTTCAGAGGAAACCCGCTACATTTTTTCATGTTAGTAGCAAGGATATTTTATATGCATTTACCCACAGGCAGGAAAGCTCATACCACGGTCTATGACCGGTTGTGGTGCACTGGTTGGAACGAGAAAAAATCCAATCAACTGAAAGGATCCACCGTGGTGGTTCGATCCTGCGACGCAAGCACCTCAGATGAGCACTTAATCGCCTGGGCTAAATCCCGCCTCTTGTAAGCAGAAATTCCTTGTCACAACACATTCCCAAGTAGTCTAGTGGTTAGTATTTCGCGCTTTCACCGCGACGGCCGGAGTTCGATTCCTCGCTTGGGAAAATACTTTAAGTTACTTTTATTTTACTTTTTTTTTCTAAATATATAACTCTTCTTTTTTGCGGCACCACTAAAGCACATTGATTAATCTATTACAATGTATTTGTCAAACATCAGAGGAAACCCACTACGGTTTTCAGCAACAAGGGGAAAAGTTAAAGTTTGTTTTGTTTAACGACACCACTAGAGCACATTGATTAATTAATCATCGACTATTGGATGTCAAACATTTGGTAATTCTGACTCGTAGTCGTCAGAGGAAACCCGTTACAGTTTTTCATTACCAACAAGGGATCTTTTACATGCACTGAAGTCGAAGGTTTCAGGTTGACTACGTCATAAAGAAATGACGTACGTACTACATGTAGTTACTTAACGACGGATATTCGGACATGCCTTAATTATAGGTATATTATTAACTCGTCCAATCCAGTATCTCACGACTGGTATATATCAAAGGCCGTGGTATGTGTTGTTCTGTCTGTGGGAAATTGCATTTAAAAGAATGCTTGCTGATAATGGAAAATGAAGTTGGTTTCCTATGATGGTTACGTGTTAGAATCACCAAATGTTTGACATCTAACAGCCCTATTTATAATTATTCAACAATCTGCTCTAGTGGTATTGTAAAAAATACAGTCATATATTTATGAAAAATAGTAAAAGAAACCATATATATATATATATATATATATATATATATATATATATATATATATATATATATATATAAATGATATTCCCAACGGGGAATCGAACCCAGGCCGTCGCGGTGAAATGGCAAAATCGTAATCGCTAGACCACTTAGGAATAATCTCTTATAGCGGGATCTCTAGTTACAATGCCAGTAGTAATAAATCAATGTGCTCTAGTGGTGTCGTTAAACAAAACAAACTTCTTCCAAAAAAAAATTCCATTAGCAACGGATCTTTTATATGTACCATCCCACAGACATAGCAATACATACCACGGCCTTTGATAATATACCAGTTGGCTGGAACAACAAATAGCCCATTTAGCTCCACTGACGGGGATCGACCCTTTACAGACCGCGCATCCAGCAAGCGCTTTGCGCTTCCCTGCTCAGTCAAATGTTCTTTTTTCTCAATGTATTTTTCGATGGAGCATGACTCTACCCCCCCCCCCCCCCCCCAACTTTGATCGCCACCGTCCAGACTGCCCTTTTAAAATTCCTTCACAAACAAAATATTATTTAAAAAACTTTACGTATAAGTACGGTCAATCTAGGGTGGGCCCGTTGGGCTATTTCTCGTTCTAGCCAGTGCACCTCAAAGGCCGAGGTATGTGCTCGAAAAATGTTTCATCCCTAAAACTATACGTCATATTTACCAAGTGTTCGACATGCAATAGCCGATGTTTAATAAATTAATGTGCTCTAGCGGTGTCGTTAAACAAAACAAACTTTGTTTCTAAGACTACATAACCGGCCTCGGTAGTGTCGTGGTCAAGTCATCGCAATACAGGCTGGTAGGTTCAGGGTTCGTAGCCCGGTACTGGCTCCAACCCAGAGCGAGTTGTTAAGGGCTCAATGCGTAGGTGTAAGGCCACTACACCCTCTTCTCTCTCACTAACCACTAACCAACTTACAACTAACCCACTGTCCTGGACAGACAGCCCAGGTAGCTGATATGTGTTCCCAGGACAACGTGCTTGAACCTTAATTGGATATAAGCACGAAAATAAGTTGAAATAAATGAACAAGACTACATCTAATAGCCGATGATTAATAAATCAATGTGCTCTAGTGGTGTCGTTAAACAAAAGACACTTAAAAAAAAAATTGTTGGAACAGTAGTATCAGCCAAATAATATTGTGATTTGTTTTCTATTTTTTTATTCTGAGATCTTGAACACGAAGAAGATGTCAGTTTTGAGTTTTGCGCTGTGTTTGTTTGTTGTTGTCTGGATACAGCCACATGATACATCGGCATGGTTTTCAAGAGGTAAGTGTTGTCATTATTGACTATTCTGCCAGTTTGTGAAACACAGGCGCCAATTGCTGCATAGGTATAAAAAAAAAAAAAAAAAGGAAATGTTTTATTTAACAACGCATTTACTGTTATATGGCGTCAGACACTTCATAGACTACTCTTTTCGAATAGCAGCAAATGATATTTTATATGCACCATCCCACAGACAGGATAACACATACCACGGCCTTTGATATACCAGTCGAGGTGCACTGGCTGGAGCGAGAAGACAGACAGAAGGACGGAGATGAAAAATATAGTCCTCTCCAGTTGGACCGGACTAATAACTTGCATGGGTCATTTCATTCGCACATAATATCAGACGAATAAGGCTATTTACAGAAACTGTCGAACGAAGACTACCGGATCGTTACGAGACTCCAAAGAAGAGGTGCTCGCCTGAGGTGATGGCGTCACAGGATCGAACCACCTCGGTGGATTCATTGAACTGATTTGTTTTTTGCCTCGTTCCAACCAGTGGATCACATCTGGTCAAAGGCCGTTGTATGTGCTTTCCTGTGTAGAAAAGTGCATATAAAAGATCCCTTGCTGCATTAGGAAAAACGAAGCTGGTTTCCTCTGATGAATTACCCGTCAGAATTAACGAATGTTTGACATCCAATAGCCGATGATTAATTAATCAATGTGCTCTAGTGGTGTCTTTAAACAAAACATATAGTATATTAGGTCGCCATGTATATTGTGTGCATATAGAAGAGGGCCTCGTAAGGTCTCACTACACAGATGACTTCCGGGTGAGAGTTGATTGATCACGGTCCACTATAGTTCCTAATTGTGACACATGTTATGGTTCACATATTCACTTCTAGGAAATGGTGAAGAATTAAAACAATATGTATGTTTAATGGTAAGCCTTCTGGCTGTATTTTGCCCATGTTAGTTTGTAATATTGTGCATCGACCTTTTGGGACATGGGTATATAGCGCAAGTGACAGCCGGAGTGAATCGGTTAATGAACCACCTGTTCGGATCGGTAATACATCCAGATGCGGTCTTAAAGCAAAAAACTGAGACAGAAATGTTCTCAATTTTGGAGTGAAAATAAATGCTTATATACTGTTGGAAAGAAATAAGGGATGTTTGTAATCCAAATTTAATGCGTATGTTGTATTTCATGCCAACGAGAACCCGTTCTATTGGCAATCTTCGTTTCAAGTTGGGCAATTTAACATGGGTTTCAATAGCAGATGACATCTGTGTAGTGAGACCTAAGTTGTCAAACTTGTCCTCGATTCTTTTGTTCTTTGGTTCTTTGTACAATAAAATATGTTTTCAAACAATCCAACAAAACAAACAAAACCAGATAGTTACGATACTCCAAGGAGGAGGTATAGAGTATTTAAAAGTAGTAATTATTGTATTTATATTTTATTGCAGGTGCGTGCGGCCACAGGACATACAACCCAGCGTTCACATGTGCTGTCAGGGAAACGTAGTGTCCAAAGGTGGAATAAGACTCGCGTGTTGTGGAGACCAATATTATGATGCCGCGATCCGCATGTGCTGTGCAGGGAACGTAGTGTCCAAAGGTGGAATAAGACCCGCGTGTTGTGGAGACCAATATTATGATGCCGCGATCAGCATGTGCTGTGCAGGGAACGTAGTGTCCAAAAGTGGAATAAGACCCGCATGTTGTGGAGACCAATATTACGATGCCGCCTTCAGGCAGTGTTGCAATGGTCGTATTTGCTAAGATGACATGTTCTGAAGAAATGTGTTGTATGGTGCTAAAACAAACCTCTTGTTTTACTGGAGACATGATACTGTTAATAAATATACAGGGCAGGGGCGGCGAAGACGGCAAGGCCGGTACAGCCATGTGTGTGTGTGTGTGGTGTGTGTGTGTGTGTGTGTGTGTGTGTGTTATATTTGTTATATTTGTTACAATGTCCTTACAAGTAATTTGAAAGGCGAGTCTGGCAACCACTAGCCGTACCACTATTTTTTACACTATGCCGCCCCTGGGGTGACGAGTTGAACGCAACAGAAGACTTAACGTTTTTGATGATTTTAAAAAAATCATTTTTAGTCACAAAGTTTATAATCCATGTTTTATCAAAACCGAAGTTATGATGCTTCATTCAGGCAGTGTTGCAATAGTCGTATTTGCTAAGATGACATGTTCTGAATAAATGTGTTGTATGGTGCTAAAAAAAACCTCTTGTTTTACCGGAGACATGATACTGTTAACAAATATACAGGGTGACGAGTTTTGTTGCCAAATTACTAGTTCCATATTATATCAGATTGTTTTTCGTTAATATTCTAACAAATAATAAAAACCTATATTTTTATATTGATGGTGATATTGTTATTGTTTTTACAGTTGAAGGAGAAGACGAAATAGGAGAGGGCCTCATAAGTTTGACAACTTGTGCCCAATCCTTCTGTATATATACATTATAATATGCAATAAAATATGTTTTCAATCAAGAAATTTTCGGATTGTTTTTTTTAGAAGAAAAGTTGAGGTCATACAATGGAAGCAAATGGAGAAAACAAGTTTGAAAACAGAAATCAGTCATTTCAAACTTCAATACAGAAATATCAAGCTGACCATTGTAAATATGTTCCCCACTAAAAACAATAAATACATTATCTTTATCTGCTAAATACTGGATTTTTCAAGGCCTTCAAATTTTGGAGGGGGTGCGCGCCTTCAACATCCTCGATTGCATTTCGTACGATTAAATTAATGCAATAAACTGAACTGAATTATCTTCCCGAATATTTCTTGCACATTCTTATTGAAGGGACAGACCCTAGTTTTTAAACATTAAAGCACATTTTTTACCTAAAGTCCGAACCAAATTGTTAACAACTACGATAAATTACTCTCCTACCTTTAATTACTGTTATATTTCCCCAAAATTTTGTCCAGACACATGTGGAAAAAACCAACACAGTGACACAGATTCCACATATGAGACTGTAAAGTAACGATGTCACCAGTATCGACTTCGCTGAGATCGCATAGGGCAAAATACATGCAGTTTTCTGCCGTCTGCCATTTTGCTTTTTTGTGGAATACTCTTCAAGAGGGGTGAAAGCTTCCAAAGTATGTTACATAATTAATATAAAATCAATGTTCTCTAGTGGTATCTTTAAATAAAACAAATTAAAATGTTTTAATATGACGTCATCACGTTTGCTTTTATATCATAACATGTTATGACGTTGTTAGCTTAAGTCATATCCTTTCACCCCTCTTGGAAAATGGCAGCCACCACAAAATTACATGCTTTTTGCCCTATGCGATCTCAGCGAAGTAGATATAGGTGACATAGTTATCATCTAGTATGTGGAATCTTTGTCATTGTAATGGCTTTTTTAAGATTTCTGTTCTGGACAAAATGTGGGTAAAATCTAACGAAAAATAAAGGTAGGAGAGCAGTTTATCGTAGTTGTTAACATTTTGGTTCGGACTTTAGACCCTAGTTTCAACTCATGAAAATGGACACTAAGTTTGGTTAATTTACAAACCTGTAACAAATGTGGATACAATAGAGCGAAACAACAGTATGTGACGTTCAAATACTCTTAAAATAGACTAAAATGCGACTACATAACCGTTACTTCTCAGACGCACGCGCGTTTATAAAAACATGAAAAATGCATTTTGTGGTATTAGAAAAACCAGGATGACCAGAACCACTTGGGATGTACGGAAATGGGTAATCTAAACAATTAATATAAGTAATGTTTGATTTCTGTGATCATAAACGGCTCTGTGTCTTAGTGTTTAAAAACTAGGATCTGTCTCTTTAATATGCTTTGGCGTAGCCAGTGTAGAACATTGGGGGTCATGACCCTCCTCAGTCACCCCCCTCCCCCCCCCCCTCCGCCAGACACACGGAACAATGTGGATGGCCCCTCAAATGTAAACCATCGCTACTCCATTGCCTACGCATCCCAAATCCGACTTCAACGGTCCTGATAAACAATGAAACAAAGAAACAAACAAGCAAACACTTACCTCTACTGAAATATCCAGTCAACACTTCTAGAAAAGATTGCAACAGAACAGCACGGTAGTTAGCTGTCGTCGTTAGGTAATATTGGATCCATGCACAGATATTTTATACATTTATACACATTTAACATAAATATGATTATTAAATGACAAACAGCGATTCTGTTAAAACAATAGTCAGAAAAATGTACGTAGTATCGCTTTGTCGTCAATAAACATATTAATTAAAACATAAAAGCATTGTTGACGTCACGTCAAAGGCCTGCTGACCTTTTTAATGGAAACGTGTCCGGCCATTTTCATAACTTAATGGAAAATGTCGAAATTCACACCCGAGCACCCTCCCTTTTGATCGACGCCTGATGGAGAATAAAGGTAGCGTGGGACAGCGTACAGTAATAAGCCATTGTCTGTCATGGTATTTAACGACACCACTAGAGCACATTGATTTATTAATCATCGGCTATTGATTATGCAAATAATATAAAGTACATAAAAAGTATTCATGAATTAAAATGTTTGTTTTGTTTAACGACACCACTAGAACACATTTATTAATGAATCATCAGCTTCTGGATGTCATATATTTGGTAATTCTGACACAGTCATCCGAGCAAACCCCTACATTTGTCCTAATGCAGAAAGGGAAAGCACATACCACGGCCTTTGATTTCCCACAGACAGGAAAGCACATACCACGGCCTTTGATTTCCCATTCGTGGTGCACTGGCTGGAACGAAAATTGGCCTTTTTTAATATTTATTTTCCCCAGTCCATTCTGACCATGACAAGGTTGGGGAGCCTTGAATTCATGGCCTTACATCAAAGTGATATAATTTATATACAAGTACATATATCTAATTTGTTGTATAATAATGTTATATAGTCATAAAAAACAGTTTGATACATAAATGCATTTGTAATGTTTCTGTATAATTTAAAGATTGGCAAAAACAAAACAAATTGCTATGACGCATATAATGGAAAGGACTGGAAAATATAGGAGAAGAAGAAAGAAGATATAATGGTTAAAACACATAATAATAAATTGATAAATAAATAAATAAACAAACAAATAAAATAAAATAAATAAACAAATAAAATAAATAAATAAATAAATACATGGAGGGATTTAAATCTATAATAGCGCGAAACGAAAAAGACCTGGAATTCGAAACAAGCTATTGTTAGGAAATAAGTTTCAATCAAAGAGATTAAGCCATGGTGTCCATTGTTCATTAAAAATTTCGTAATTGCAATTCTTGTATAAAATAAATCTTTCTATTTCAAACTTGTTTCGCAAAATATTTTAACTCCATTGATATTTAATATTTTTGAATTAGTCTTCTTTTTCCCTCGGTCCATTCCTTGCTCTTTTTATTTTTGTTTAAAGGGATTCTCTTGAGTTTGTTGCATTGTAAGATGTTTAATTCTGACTAATAAAATCTTTAACGACTAAAATGACACATTAAATATATTTATTCCGCAATCACTGTATTCATTGGCAAGATATGATGACTAGATAAATCTCTATATTTTCGACCACTGACCAAAAATACAGGTTACGTGACATAAGCCCAACTCGACTCGAGTATTTCAGACTAGATTTTCTTTAAATCATTTGTTCAAGTAGAGCCTCGCCGCATTCGCCATTCTAACCTTCGCAGGATAAAGCCGATATCTTAAGACAGTAACCAGTTATTCCCTATTTTCGTGTTTAGAATATCAGTGTTTGTATATTTAATGTATTTCTGATCGTCCTAATAGTTGCAAGTAACCCAAACTGGATTTGGTCTCCCAATAATTTCGTACGTAAGAAAAACAAATATATAGGGAAGTAAAATCAAGTATGTCCTAATAATCTTATTCAGAAAAATATGTTTAATATATAATTAGGCCTACATTCTTTAAATGTTCTCCGTTAGTCAGCGACATATTAAATGTGCTATTTCAAAGTTGTAATAATGGCAGTTCACGACAAAATATTTTTTTAAATTTTGCTTTTAAACATAAAGTTTTTGCCTTCAGCTAAATGCCTGTGAAAAATTACAACCAAATAATCCCATTTACTAGTAGAATAAATGTATTTTAGGGGGAATCTTGAGAGTGTGTCAAACGCATTAACTAGTGACGTCACCATTTTATGCGGACACATTCAATACACTAACTGGCAAAGAAACAAAGATGGTGACCATGCTATATTTATCCAAAAATTATTCGGGAAACCCCCCTTGTCGTCCAGTACAAGACGTTTTAAAATATTATTCTTGAGTTAATTATGAAAAATAATGCGTGGGATCGATTAATTTGTAGTTATTTATTACAAATCAATATGAAAGTAACAAAATATTGTAGGTTCAACTTTGACATAAGACCTTTAACAACTGCTGCAAATAACAGTCCCTTTAATTGTCCGAGGAATAGTTTGCTTCCTACATTCAAACTAGATACACATTATTCATGATGATTATTGCGCTTAATAAACGTTTATGAGTTTATATTAAAGGAACCATTCCCAGTTTGGGGCCATTTTGTCATGTTTTCGTATCAGTGATTATTTATCATCGGCTATTGAATGTCAAACATTTGGTAATTTTTACACATAGTCTTAGAGAGGAAACCCGCTACATGTTTCCATTAGTAGAAAGATATCGCCAAGACAAGATAGGACATACCACCACCTTTGATATACCAGTTGTGGTGCACTGGCTGGAACGAGAAATAGCATAATGGGCCCCACAGACGGGGATCGATACCAAACTGACCGCGCATCAAGCGAGCGCATTACCACTGGGCTACGTCCCTCCCCTGGGTAATCAGAATTCCTTGACGGAGCTCGTAATTTCCCCAAAATACCTGGGTAATCAGAATTCCTTGACGGAGCTCGTAATTTCCCCCAAAATACCTGGGTAATCAGAATTCCTTGATGGAGCTCGTAATTTCCCCCAAAATACCTGGGTAAATTTCCACTAAAATGCAAAAGTAAATTTGGTCTCATACTACCTTTCTTTACGGACCGGCCTCGGTGGCGTAGTGGTTAGGCCATCGGTCTACAAGCTGGTAGGTACTGGGGTTCGGATCCCTTCGAGGCATGGGATTTTTAAATCCAGATACCGACACCAAACCCTGAGTGAGTGCTCCGCAAGGCTCCCAAACCACTTGCACCGACCATACCATGGGTTTATCAAAGAATGGTTTGATGGAGCCGTAGGAAGCGCAAAAAAAGATCCCTTGCTGCTAATCGGAAAGTGGCGACAGCGGGTTTTTCCTCTCAAAATAAAATGTGTAGTCCTTAACCATATGTCTGACGCCATGTAAACGTAAATAAAATGTGTTGAGTGCGTCGTTAAATAAAACATTTCTCATTCTTTCTTTCTTTACGAATAAAATATTGGATGTCAAAGATACGGTTTTCAGAGTAGCAAGGGATCTTTTATATGCACCTTCCCACAGGCAGGGAAGCTCATAGCACGGGCTTTGACTTGCACTGGTTGGAACGAGAAACAAATCCAATCAGTTGAAAGGATCCACTGAGGTGTTTCGATCCTGCGACGCAAGCACCTCAGATGAGCATTCAACCGCCTGAGGTAAATCCCGCCTCTTGTAAGTAGAAATTCCTTGTCACAACACATTCCCAAGTGGTCTAGTGGTTAGGATTTCGCGCTTTCACCGCGACGGCCGGGGTTCGATTCCCCGCTTGGGAAAATATTTTAAGTTACTTTATTTTATTTTTTTTTCATAAATATATATGTCTTTGTTTTTACGACACCTCTAGAGCACGAAGATTAATCAATTACAATGTATTTGTCAAACATCAGAGGAAACCCACTACGGTTTTCAACAACAAAGGGAAAAGTTAAAGTTTGTTTTGTTTAACGACACCACTAGAGCACATCGATTATTGGATGTCAAACATTTGGTAATTCTGACTCGTAGTCATCAGAGGAAACCCGCTACATTTTTCCATTAGCAACAAAGGATCTTTTACGTGCACTTTTGCACAAGACGGGGAACAACACATACCACATTGCCTTTGACCTTTTACAGAACACAAGTCCGAATGCGTTTCAGGTTGGTAAAACTTTATAACAAAATTAGTTACGCTGGCCGAAGGATATTCGGACATGCAAATTCACAGGTCATAAGGTCATACTCAAAATCCAGTATCTCACGACTGGTATCGACGTCGTGGGAAGAGATTTGCCGACGTTTGTGTCTGTTGAGAGGGACACATTTAAAAGAATGCTGGCTGATAATGGTCTGGGAAGTTGAATTTCCTATGGGTTGAAAACGCCTTTGGTGAATCACTGGGAAATATGACATCCAATAACCCTATTTATAATTATTCATCAATTTGCCTCACGCCGTGCCCTTTGTAAAAAATACAGTCAATATTTATGACAAATAGTAAAAGAAAACGCGTGGCCGCATGTTACAATAGTATACATTAACTATATTTGCAAGCGGGAACAACGTACCCAGGCCGTCGCGGTGGCCCCGCTTACAGCCCTAATCACTGTCCCCCATCGAAATAACCTGTGGGATAGCGGAATCGTCAAGTTACATGTCACCCTTGCCCAGCTATATTTACTTAAAAACTCAACATTTCATTTAATGAGGAGCGTGATTTGATATTTTAACCAGGAGCGTTAGGCATTGACACAGGCACGGGGTGGGGGGGGGGGTACTAGTGGACCATGAATTCACGGCCGTTCGGGTTCTGGTTGGAGTTTCTAGAGTGTATGATTTCAACCAGTCGATGGAACCTCATTTGCAATACGATATGTTGCCTGTTTTCTTCTGTCCGTCCTTCATAGGTATGAGAACAATGCAAGTTGTCATACAATTTGAAGTGCTGGCTTTAAAAAAAAAAAATTTATGACTTTTTTTCACGCGATGCGCGATATAAAAACATCAGGGGTTGATCTCACGAATTTGCAATCTGAATCCACAGAGTAATCACTGTGCGATATACGTATTTCTCTCTAAAAGGGGTCTCTCTCGCTCCTTCTGCATCTCTCCTCCTGCCCTCTCTCATCTCTCTCAAGTGGAAATACTCTCGGACAAGTAGAATTTGTGTGCATTTGTTTTCTTATTACTATCACTGATATAATATATATATATATATTATATATATATATATTACACACACACACACACAGACACACACACACACACGCACACGTGTATACATGATATTCCCAAGCGGGGAATCGAACCCCGGTCGTCGCGGTGAAAGGGCGAAATCCTAATCACTGGTCTACTTGGAAATCACCTCTTATGGTGGAATCTCTAGTTACAATGTCAGACCTATTTACTTGAAAACTGAACATTTCATTTAATCATGTTCGTTAGCGGCATTTGAGTCTGATATTTTCAGGCGCGTATGGGCATTGAGGTAGACGGGTGGTGAGTGTGTGTGTGTGGGGGGGGGTCCAGGTCGGCAGTTCGAGTCACGAGCGTATCGTGTTCTACAGCACTTCTAGGTTCCTCGAATGCCCTTGTCGACGAAACACTCATGCAGATGCAAGTCAGCACAAATGAAGTATGTATTACGGATGAGTATTATGATAAGTTTTTTTATCGCGATGCGCGATATGGGTCAGGGGGGATCTACGAATTTGCTTGTAGATCCACATCTCACAGAGCGATATGCGTGTCTGTCTGTCTGTCTGTGTGTGTGTGTGTGTGTGTGTGTCTCTCTCTCTCTCTCTCTCTCTCTCTCTCTCTCTCTCTCTCTCTCTCTCTCTCTCTCTCTCTCTCTCTGTGTGTGTGTGTGTGTGTGTGTGTGTGTGTGTGTGTGTGTGTGTGTGTGTGTGCATATGTGTGTGTATGTTTCCAGTGGGGGGTGGAGGAAGAGCAAAATTTAAACGTTTATTTTTGTTTACGTAACAGCTAAAAAAAAAAACAATAACAAGAACAAACAAAGAAAGAAAGAAGAAGAAAAAGCCTCAAACAAAACAAAATAACAAAAGTATAGGAAAATTCAGATTTTTCGTCCCCTACCGTTCCAACCGGAGGGGACTATAGGTTTCGTCTCCGTCCTTCTGTCTGTCTGTCGGTAATTCCGTATGTGCCATATTTATAGGATATTAACCGAGCTTCCATTTCGTATCATGTTTATGTCCCGAGTGAAATAATTTTCAATTGTTGCGAGCATATTACCCATAGGTTAAATTATTTAACCATATAGGGTAATAAATAGTTTTCACGAGGGATATAAACATGATACGAAATGGTAGCGAGTTTAATATCCTATTTGTTACCCGTAATCGATCTTAATTTATATCACTCAGCTCGTTTGGCTGACATTCCTGTTAGGTTGTAGTGCGCCAATCGATGACGTCGAAGTGTTACGTCCAAGTGGGACGTATCACTTTGATATGTATCAAGATATTTTTAACCATATGGGTAATAAATAGTTTTCCTGACTTTTTTTCGCAATGATTCAAAATATTGAGCTTACATTTTATGTGTAGCTTTATCATTCCTTCATTACTATTACAGATCAAGTTTGGCTTTCATTGATATTTACCCATTTAGTTTCCCCCACAGTTATACAACCTTTGAATGGCCCAGTTAGGAACAAGTATTGCTTTAATAGGACTCTCAGAATACTTGTTTAAAACAATCTACTAACTATTTAATATTCCGAATTTTTTTAACTATTTACCATTTTGTCGTGCTTATTTACAAGAAACACCATGCCTATAGGTAGTACTAAACCAAATAACTTCCGGCTGTGTCAACATTCGAGGTGCACCGTACTTTTGAGAGAAAAGTTAACACCACAAGTCCTGTGATTGGTGATAAATGTGAGTGTGTTGGTTGTAAAAGAAATTAGTTTCATCTGGGCAAATTTTATTTCATCTAGTACCATGTGTCAAGTAGCTTTTTGCTTGACACATGTATGGGGTACCTTTTACAAAAAGTACTCAAATTTTGTGCGAAACTAGGAGTGTTGTAAAAACATCTGGTTATACCGAAATGAGCAATGTACGGTACCATTTCTTCAGTTGCTACTTTGAGGTAGGGGTTATAATACTGATATTTATGGGTCATTATTTGGTTGATATATTGCATATAGTGTTTTTAAACACAAACGTTAACATGATCGCCTATGGGATTTTATTTGGTATAGTACAACCTATAGCACATATTCAGTGCATAATAAAACCGATAATGATTTTTGTTATTTATTTAAATTAAACTATACTACTAGTATTTGATTAATTAGCTGTCATGCAAGTTCACAATGACCTTGACCATGACAGTAATCACTGTATATGGCTCTGAATGGAGTTTGAATAAAAATTAGCACTGAAGAAAAGTTGGTTTTGGCCTATAATTCATACTATAAAGATTTGAATAATTTCTTTTTACATGATATTTGACTTGCCAGATACAATTGCTCTTAAAAATGGTAATATGTCTAGGCAACATGAAATTAGATTTTAATAGCAATTTATTTTTATATTAAAAATAACATATGCCAATACTTGGTTAATGTCTTTAATTTTCATTAACATAGTTAAAATCTTTACAAAAGTCATAATTAAAGGTTTGGTCACTATTGTGCCTTTTGTTCTCATTTATACATAACAATAAGCGTGTTAAACATATATTTAGGTCTCCAGATCAAATCCTTAAAAAAATCACTTAGTTTGCTCCCATGAAGTGCATTTTAAGTGCATATTAGATTTAGAACCATTTTTTCCAGATTTGAGTATTTACCTTGGAGTAAGTTGATGATTTTCTTGAGTACTCCTTTGAACTGCAGTTAAGCGATTTGAAAAATAACAATAAAAGGAGAAAACAATGGTATTAGCTGATAGCAAAACTGAATAACATTTATTGATTGAATTGGTAATTTAACAACAATGCCACTTTCGGTAATACCCATCACACGAATTATATATATATATATCAGCATTCAGATACTATTTGGGCTAGTTCTTTTTTGTTTTGTTTTCACTTTTGGTAATACCCATCACATGATTTATATATATATATATATATATATATATATATATATATATATATATATATATATATATATATATATATATGTCAACATTCAGATACTATTTGGGCTAGTTCATTTTTGTTTTGTTTTCACTTTTACTTTTTTCTTTAATTTTTTTCACCCAGTATTGATGTAATGGTTGACTGATTTTTTTGTTTTGTCACACACAAGTATGTATATCAAAGACAGCCCTACCCATACTACATTTTTGTATTAATTTTCTCCTGTGTTTTTTTTTTTTTTTTTTTTTTTTTTTTTTTTTTTTTTATGTGCAGGTACTGGAAGAGAGGCCAGTGTAGTAATGTGCGGAAATCGTGGAAAACTCCCCATTTTCACCATTGTGGTCTTGTGTTTAGTATGCTCATAGATGTGGATTTATTTTGTTGTCTTTCTATAACCATGTTCATGCTAATACTTGAGAGTAATAATCCAGTGACAATTTTCACCATATTTAGTAGAATACACTCAATCAGTTTACTTTGTTTTCTTCAGTATAAATGTTGTCTTTTATATGTTGTATTATTTTTGACCAACACACCAAGGATTGTCTGTGGTACCTGGACTATTAATACTGGAATATTATTTTGTAATTATGTTTATCCAAGTCTTTAATAGCATAAATTATGGCACTTAACATATTATGAATGATAAACGTAGAGATGTTTTTAATTACCTTAGGAAATTAGACTTTTCTATCTACTGTTTACAAGACAATAATTTTCAGAAAATCAAAAAGCCAATATTAGAGCGCAGTGGGGATGTGAATACTTTCTGAATCCCCTTAGTAGTAGTTCAAGAGGGGTAGCCATTCTGTTAAAATCAAATTTTGAATATAAACTGGGTAAAACAAAATCTGATGACAATGGTAACGTGTTTGTCCTAAAGATAGAAACAATGTCTTAGATAATAACAATTGTAAATATATATGGTCCTAATAGATTCACCAGAGTTTTATATAAAAAACATTAATGATATAATTACAGTTTGACAATGAATTGACTGTCATTTGTGGAGATTTTAATCTCGTATCAGATCAAGAATTGGATACATATACTTATATTCATTTAAATAATCCCCGAGCTGACAAAGAGGTATTTAATCTTATAAACAATTGTAACTTGCTTATGTGAGCCATGGAGAGTAAATAACCCCAGCAGTAGGCGATACACACGGAAAACAAAATCTCCACTAAAAAGGCTAGACTTGTTTTTTTTAATATCCGAGGAACTATCATCTTGTATTGAAAAAAATAAATAGAATTTGTGGATATAAAACTGATCATAATGCTATAGAAATGTCTATAAAGATTTTTCAAAAGGAAAAAGGATTCTAGAAATGTAATAACTCATTGTTATACAATGAACAGTACGTGGAAAATGTAAAGTGTCTGATCTCTAGTGTAATTGAGCAGTACGCTGCTCTGCCATACGACTGAACCTATCTCCTAAATGCAGACCCCGAATCTATAAGTCTGATGACAAATGCTTCTGTTAGAAATTAGACGAATGACAATCCAGTTTAGTTCAAAACTTAAAAAAGAAAAAGGAGAGAAAAGAAAAGAATTAAAAAACCGTATTAATTTTTAAACCGAACTAGTTACTACGCCTTTGCAATGTACACAATCATGGATGAATGGTGAATAACTTGAGGAACACCTATTCATAGATAATAATTAAGTGTGAAGTGTCTGAGAGTTTGAAGAGAGACTGGCGCCACAAAATCATGTGACAGGCTTAAGATAGACGGTCTAGCTCAGACAACACCCGTGTCTGGCAATAATAGTTGGCCTGGTGTCGTCCCATTTGGTCGAATTCCCAATTGGTCGAAATGCTAATTGGTCGAAAAATAAGTACTCGTCTGTTGTATAATCACTACCTGATTACCTGTGTATGTAATGAACATGGCCTCTTCATGTTTATACAAGTTTTGATTGTAGACGGACAATGGTTTATTTACCAATGTACATAAACATATTTTCTCCGTGTTTCATAGTTTCTTCGTGGCCTCTTGTGAATAAAACTCTGTTTATACAAATTTTCATTAGAGACATTGATTATTTCGATATTTGTCATATTTGCATACTTTATGCGTTCAGCAATATCTATACCATCTATACGATAATAATCGGTTTCCAAATCATCTGGAACAGTTCATTATAATGACTGAGGTAACAACATGCATGTCAATAAGACTATTGAACCATATCTATTGTTGTTTTAGCAGTTCGACCAACTGGGAATTCGATCAAATGGGAGTAAGCCGTTGGCCTAAACGTGTTACTGACTGTTGAAACGTAATGTCAGGCGAATGTGCTGGAAATTGTACAAGGGTGGGGATCTAGACTATATTATAATATAATAACAGCAACGATATTTATATATATATATATATATATAATATATATATATATTATATATATAACCATATATATATATTATATATCATATATCTATATATATATATAGTTCAGTACAGTAGGTTTTATGACCACCAAAGATCTTGAAGGACGATTGCGGTCAAAAGTGAAATTTTAAAGTTGACGTTTTTTTTTATGTCGCTGGAAATATTACAAATGTATGATGAATGAAATGAAAAATATTGGAAATAATGTCCCACAGTGTTTAAATCGACCATCCTGGAATTGTAAAAATCGAGTCAGACTGTAAAAACCTTATAGGCGAGGAAGTGAATTTCTGTACGTTAGTTTCATTATACACTATTGCATAGGTCGTAGTTAATAATGCAGCTAGCGGTTCAGAAAATCGCAGCTAGTCATTTAGTCAAATTAATGTACACTTCCGTTTGTACACAGTGATATATACACAAACACATGCATATTACTGAAAAATCAAAACTTTATTAAGATGAACGATTATCCTCGAGCAAAGACGTGTTCATAGTATTTCTGTTTATAATATGTCAAACATGACATTTTTTGCACTGTTTAAAATTACTTTTATGAAAAATGACGTTTTCGCGTGATTTAAATTATTGTTTTGAAAAGGGCGTTCGCACGCATAACAATGAAAATATCACAAAATTCCGGGAACATATTTCCATTAGGTTGGTCGCCCTGCTAGTAGATAAAAATCCAGATGCAAAACAGTTTACAGAATGGCTAGAAGAAAAGAAAATACAAGAAGATCTGATTCGGAGTGAATATATGAAGAGACCAATTTTAAGGAGTAGAGCTAGATGGATGGAAGATGGAGAAAAAAATTCTAAATATATATTTTTTAATTTGGATAAAAGAAACAATGTAATAAACAAAACAATAACCAAACTCGTCACAAAAACGGGTAATATTATTAATGATCAAAAGCAATTACTACAGGCAGCTAGAGATTACTATTAAAAATTATATAAATCTCAAGAAGAGATGTTTTTAAAAATACGAATATCCCTAAAATAAATACAGAAACAGAATCAATAGGACATATAACACGAAACGAAATAATATTAGTATTTAAAAACAATATGAAAAATAATAAATCTTCGTGACCAGATCGATTCACTTCAGAATTTTAAAAGGGTTTTTTGAAAGACCTAGGCAATGTTTTAATTAAAAATATTGCAGAAAACACTAGATTATTATATGATTTGATGCACTACACTAGCGAAAATAATATTTCAGCACTCCTTTTATTAGTTGATTTTGAAAAAGTCTTTGATTCTGTTTCTTGGAGTTTTATTAAAAGAAAACACTCTCCTTTTTCTAATTTTGGAGAGGCTATCATAAAATGGGGTAATATATTGAATAAAGACTGTAAATTAACCACAATACAGAATGGTTATTTCTCACATTCCTTTTCTGTAGGGCGGGGTCGTGGACAGAGTGATCCGATAACACCATATCTCTTCATTTTATGCACTGAAATATTAGGAAAGCTAATTAGAAATGATAAGGAAATTAAGGGAATTTCAATAAAAGAATTTGAATATAAAATAATACACCATACAGACGACACAATTATTACACTTGATGGTTCAGAGGCTTCATTAAGGAGTACTCTAAACCTGATAGAACAGCTTTATAAATACTCCGGGCTAAAACCAAATATCGAAAAATCTAGTCATATGGATTGGAGCAAACGCACAGAATAGAATAAGGTTTTTGTCATGACATATTGATGGCACATAGTTTGGTTGATATATTGCATATAGTGTTTTTAAACACACGTTAAATTGGTCGCCTATGGGATTTTATTTGGTATAGTACAACCTACAGGCGCACACTCTCACATGCGTCGTTTGGAACGTAATAGCTGATCAAATGCTAAAGCTATCATATTATGTCGGGCAAGTAATTAAAGAATTTCAGCAAAAAAACCCACTCTCCCCTTTTTCTTTCCAATAATTCTATAGCTAAACTTTATTGTTTTGTTTTGATGTTTCAGACCAGGTTCCGGTTAATCTGTTTTTCAATTGACCCGAATCTTTATGCCAGTATCGCATCATGTTGTTATTGTTTAAGTCTTATTGACGAACAGCTGACTTACTACGATTATACTATAGTTACAACAACACGCGGAAACTCTGCTGGTAGTGATAATGACCAGATCTAATCGTAAGTATTGACTCATTCTTTTGGCTGTTAACTGAAATATAATATCTGCGTAACACGTACACCACTGTATATAAACCGTACATTCAATCAATGATCATTTAGTTATTTCATTCCTTTGAGAATCTGTCAAGCTTCTACTCACTGGGTAGGTTCAGTTATTATTATTTGTTGTTATGTTATATTATGTTATGTTATGTTATATTATGTCATGTTATGGGGTGGGCGTGTACAAAACGTAACATCCATGAAACCATTTCGAGATCTTAATTATACACTGCAATGGAAGTGAGAAACATACTATGTTCAAAACAATGTTGTTAGACCTCAAGTTTCGCATTTGTTTTTCCATTTTATATTAATGAGCTGTACGTTCTCTTGATAAACTTTTTTTGTTGCTTTATAAGATTTGCTTGCATTTATTAAACTAAGTCTATTACAAGTGGTTCTATGTTTTGCTTATGTGGATTTTGCTATGTGGTATTTACCGCGGAGGATTTTACATATATAGATTTCCTGTAGCAAAAGCTAATTTTTGTTTGAGATGGTAGCACGTTTTGCGTGTGTGTACGAGTTTGGCTAATCTAATTAAAATTAGCTCCACTATTACATGTAATAGTGGAGCTAATTTTAATTAGATTGGAGTTTGGCCTAATGTCTTTACCGCAGCATCAAGAAATACGTCTTTCAAAGCCTCGGTTGCTGCGTCAACGCGCGCTTGTATGTCGACAGAATCGTTGTTAAGGATTAAGACCATGTTTTCAAGTTTGTCTCGATTGATATTATTTTTGAATTCCATAGCTTTATCTCGTTCCCATTTTTGTATTCGATGGCATGTCATCTGAGGAAACCCGCAAAATTTTTGCCTAATGCAGCAAGGGATCTTTTATATGCACTTTCCTACAGACAGGGAAGCATATACCATGGACTTTGACCAGTTGTGGTGCACTAGATGGAATGAGATAAAACCTAATCAGTTTCTTAGGATCCACCGAGGTGGTTCGATCCTGCGACGTAAGCACCTCAGCCAACATTTTTCCATTAGTAGCAAGGCATCTTTTATATGCACCATCTCACAAACAGGACAGTACATACCAGTCGTGGCGCACTGGCTGGAACGGGAAATTATAGTCTAATGGGTTCACCGACTTGGATCGATCCCACACCGACCACGCATCAGGCAAGCACTTTACCGCTTGGTTATGTCCCGGCCCCGCAGTAGTACAGTAAGTCTCCATTCGTGCAGATGTATATGCGTTTTACTAGGGTGTCGGTAGCTAGGATTTTGTGGTGGCGGGGGAGGGGGGAGGCATGAATTCTTGGAACGAACGAGCATAGAAGGTGCAAGACACTAGGCACCACCCCCAGGAAATTTTGAAATCTAGAGGTTCTGAAATACCATATTGCAGTCATTTGAGGGCGGATACATACTTAAAAACGTCAATATCAATAACCAGTAAAACAAAAAGTTGCGCCCCCACCCCACCCCCCACCCCCGCTCGCTAGCTAGCTACGGCCCTGTTCATTCATTTAGTAGTACCGGTAGTTGTTGAACAGAGCCAATGATAAAGCGCTCGCTTGATGCGCGGTCGCTCTAGGATCAATCTCCGTCGACAAGCCCATTGGGCTATTTCTCGTTCCAGCCAGTGGTATTTCAAAGGCCGTGGTATGTGTTATCCTGTCTGTGGGGTGGTGCATATAAAAGATCCCTGCTACTAATGAAAAAATACAGCGGATTTCCTCTCTAAGACTATATGTTAAAATTACCAATGTTTGACATCCAATAACCGATGGTTAATAAATCAATGTGCTGTAGTGGTGTTATCAAGCAAAACAAACTTTAAACGTTTGTGTTAGAACAGTGGTATTAACAAAGCAATATTGAGTTTTCTTTTCTATTTTCATTCACAGATTGTGAAAACGAAGACGATGTCAGTTTTGAGTTTTGCGTTGTGTTTGTTCGTTGTCCTCTGCATGCAGACACAGGATACATCGGCGTGGTTTTCAGGAAGTAAGTGTTGTCATTATTGTCGATTCTGCCACTTTGTGAAATACAGGCGGCCAGTGGTGCGTGAATATAATTTACTGTAACAAGTACAACAAACTGTAAGAAAACGTATATTTTCCAATTAAAACGTATTTACAGCGTTAGGGCTTGAAGCGGTAACTTAATATACGTCATAGACAGCAATTGATTTGAGTGTTGTTAAAATCAATAGTAACAAGCATTCTGAGTGTACTTCTAACGCAATACATGTCCCCTACCGGGAACAACACATTTTCGTATCACCTAAATTCAAGGGCCATAACTGTGTGAAAAATTTGAAAATTGCCAGACTCAAACCTGATCTGTGATAGAACATGATAAAGCTATATACAATATTTCAATATCTTGAGGCATTGCAAAAAAAAAAGAAGAAGAAGAAGAAAGACCGGTAAACAAATTATCGTATCTTCTATGTTCAAGGGCCATAACTCTGTCAAATATGGGTAACTCGCCATGCAAGTCAAACTTGGTCTGTAACAGTACATGATAAAGCTATACATATAATTTCTCAATATCAATATATATATAATTACTCAATATCATCAAGTATTGTAAAAAAAAAAAAAACACCCGGAAAACTATATGTGGTATAGATGAACAGACAGATAGGCAGGCATACAGACACACAGAAGGACGGAGATGAAACACACAGTCCCCTCCGGTTAGACCGGACTAATAACTTGCATGGAACATTTCATTCGCGCATAATATCTGAAGAATAGGCTATTTATAGAAACTGTCGAACGAAGACTACCAGATCGTTACGAGACTCCAAGGAAGAGGTGCTCGCCCGAGGTGATGGCGTCGCAGGATCGAACCACCTCGATGGATCCGTTCAACTCATTGGGTTTTTCTCGTTCCAACCATTGCACCACAACTGGGCAAAGGCCGTGGTATGTGCTTTCCTATCTGTGGGAAAGTGCATATAAAAGTTCCCTTGTTGCATTAGTAAAAATGTAACAGGTTTCCTCTGATGACTACGAGTCATAGTTACAAATGTTTGAACATCCAATAGCCGATGATTAATTAATCAATGTGGTCTAGTGGTGTTGTTAAACAAAACAAATTTCTTCTTCCGATACGCGATTTTAATTCACATTTCAATGTAGTGATTACTGTATTTATATTTTATTGCAGGTGTCTGTGGTCACACGACATACAACCCGACGATTCGCATGTGCTGTTCAGGAAACGTAGTGTCCAAAAGCGGTTTAAGACCTTCATGTTGTGGACGCCAAAACTACGATGCCACATTCCGAATGTGCTGTGGAGGGAACGTGGTGTCCAAAAGCGGTTTAAGACCTTCATGTTGTGGACGCCAAAACTACGATGCCACATTCCGAATGTGCTGTGGAGGGAACGTGGTGTCCAAAAGCGGCTTAAGACCTTCATGTTGTGGACGCCAAAACTACGATGCCACATTCCGAATGTGCTGTGCAGGGAACATAGTGTCCAAAAGTGGAATGAGACCATCATGTTGTGGAAACCAACATTATGATGCCGCGTTCAGGCAGTGTTGCAATGGTCGTATTTGCTAAGATGACATGTTCTGAATAAATGTGTTGTATGGTGCTAAAAAAACACCTCTTGCTTTACCGGAGATATGATTATGTTAATACATATACAGGGTGATGAGTTAAGCTGTATCCTGAATGAACGCGAGCGACGCGAGCGATGCGAGCAAATAATAAATAAATGTAAAAAACATATAGATAAATAATGTCGCGTCGCACGCGTGCGGTTAGAATGCGGCAATTGAAATCAATGATTTTTAAAATAATCGCTCGCATCGCTCGCGTCGCTCGCGTCCAGTTAGGATACAGCTTTAAAGACAACAGACAACTTCACACGTCTGTTGATGATTTTTCAAAAATATATATTTGTTTTTAATTTATATTATTACAAAATCCAAGTAGGGGGCCGACAGGTAGTTTCAGTTTCATTTTCACACTGACAGATGACTGGCTGGAATTTTAATGGAAACGCTATGTATATTTTAAATATACGTTATATTCTCGAACAAAATTAATTATGCAAAGATTATTATGTGGGATCGATCAAAGGCATATTGTCACAGACCACCGACCTATTTAATGATCTAAAAAAAGTATTACCTGAACAAAAATAATTTGATTTGTCCCTAAATCTACTTTATTCAACCATCTTCAAAACAACCATACTCCATTTATTAATATTTTGTAAAATTAATTTTATTATGGCAATGGTCCATAATTCAAAAAATAAAATTGCCGAGAGGGTTGACAAGGATTTCACTCTATCATGGTTCAGTTAAGGTGATGCGATAGTTAGATTTGGTTTCCAACAATTAACGTAATTTTTATTTATTATCCATTTTTAGAGAAATAGGGTCCTTAAATCCGTGACAGTATACCTTTAATGTGCAGTTATTTATCACAAATAAATGGAAGACTAGCGACGTATGCCACTTACAACTTTGGGAATGTATTGTTAACAATTATGAAAGAACGAATCATAATGTTTAAACACATAAATGTTTGTGTAGTGGCATCATCATCAGTTTCGGGTCTTTAATGGCTAATAATAGTTTCAATTTGTTCACCCTGTAACAGTATAATTAAAATACAATATACCAATACATACATTATGCATATATAAATCTCAGGACACACAGTACATAATATTCTATCATTTAAATCATAGTATTTGACATGACATATAAAAGTAACTAATCTACAAACTGCATGCTCTCCCCTGTCAGTTTAATAGTTGCCACTCCAAAACTGTCTGCCGTGAAGTAATCACAGTCAAACACAAATACACATTTTATTTTTGCCAAAAAATATACATTTTATAGGCATACATACATATTTATATATAAAATAATATAATGTGCATATTGCGGGGAATGGTATGTAGCATCGGGTTACATTCTATAGTAAATGGGTAATACATGCATAGCAATAATATACAATATAATAGCATATGTCATGTATCAATGCTGTCTGTTCTATGCGTGGTAGCAGTGTTCAAATACTTACACAATTTAATTAGCTGTTTTGAATTGTCGCTGGACAGTAGTTGCGTTAATTTAAATGTTGATGGTTTATTATAATAAAAAGATTTAATATATTTATCTCTTATGTTACTGTAGAAAGGACACACTAGAACAAAGTGATGTTCGTCTTCTACTGCATTCATATTGCACAGACTACAGATTCTATTATTCCTGTCAATATTGTGGTATCTGCCCGTTTCTATAAAGAGATTATGGGAAGATAATCTATATTTACTCAAAATTGTTGCCACTCCAAAACTGTCTGCTGTGAAGTAATCACAGTCAAACAGCAAACTACTTGCGCGGATATATTTCCGGATTCAGGCAACCAAATGGGAAGATATAATAACTGTGATCTGTGGCCAGACTGAGCATCTTGAACAGCAGCATGATAAAAATAAGAAATTATTTTCATTCCCTAATATGTTGTGATGGGCGTTCAGCAACAATTACATAACTAATCATGGAAAATCGACATCCTTGCCTTACACCTCTAGTAACTGAATAGAAAGGAATTAAATTACTATTAATTTTAACACTACTTTTAATACACTGTGTACTGTCCCCAGTTGTGTTAATTTAGGTACCGTATGTAAATATATAATTTATAAAATTAAAATAAAATAAATAATGTATTGGCAAAATTGATTCAATATACTGAATGTACATGGAATGGTTACATGTATTTTTACGTATATGTTTAAAGAAAAGGTTAGACAAAGCTGGTACACGTTTTACATTCCAAAACATTCATAACCTTGATTCAGTGAAACAAGCTAGAATGGCCTTCACGTAGTCTCGTATCCTAATTTTTTGTTATGTAAATAGCCTTAGTTATTTATAGGAGAACGAAACTGCATTAAAACATACAGAGGTTTTTGTAAAATGGAAATAAGTCAACTTCGTGCATTTTAGATGATGAATTGTATATAAAACCTGTCGGGGTTTGGGTTTGTGTTCATGCAAATGTATAGAAAACAAGGATTGAATAGGAATGAATGTAACATTTGCAAAAAAAATAGGGTCTAAACAATTGAACAGGACTATAGTAAATATGATATTATATCTTTATTGCTGCTTGTGACTACGTAAAGTTTTATTAAATACATTTCTAGTTAAAGATTGTTTTGTTTAACGACACCACTAGAGCACATTGATTTATTAATCATCGGCTATTGGATCTCAAACATTTGGTAATTCAGTCTTACAGAGGAAACCCGCTACATTGTTCCATCCGTAGCAAGGGATCTTTTATATGCACCACCCCACAGACAGGATAGCCCATACCACGGCCTTTTATCTATCAGTCGTAATGTACTGGCTGGAACAAGAGATGGGCCCACTATCGGTGATCGATCCTAAACTGAACGCGCATCAAACGAAGGAGGGAACTGTTTTATTTAACGGCGCACTCAACACATTTTATTTACGGTTATATGGCGTCGGACATATGATTAAGGACCACACAGATATTGAGAGAGGAAACCCGCTGTCGCCACTTCATGGGCTACTCTTTTTGATTAGCAGCAAGGGATATTTTATATGCACCATCCCACAGACAGAATAGTACATACCACGGTCTTCGTTACACCAGTTGTGGAACACTGGCTGGAACGAGAAATAGCCCAATGGGTTGTTAGGTAGGGATGTCGGATTCCGATAATGCTTTATATAAATGTTGCTGAACCCCCATCACAACATATTAGGGGATATAAAGGCACTCCAGAAACTATAGTTCATCTCTTTTGGGAGTGTATTCCAGTCAAAACATTTTGGAATGCTTTGTCCAACTGATACACGAAAGAAAGAAATGTTTTATTTAACGACGCAAATTGGCAATGACTTTTATTTCATTTAATCTAGTCTGTTATGGATATATATATAAATTCAAAGTTTTGTTTTTTGTTTTACGACACCACTAGAGCACATTGATTTATTAATCATCGGCTATTTGATGTCAATAATTTTGGTAATTTTAACATGTAGTCTAACAGACAAAACCCGCTACATTTTTCCATTAGTAGCATGGGGTCCGAATGTTTGCCTCAAGTTCTGTTTATGTAGACTACATAATTTCTTTATGACGTCGTCAACCGGAAATTGTCGACTTTTCAATTAAATGTTGTTTCTTTCAGTCCCATCCAGTGTCCCAAGCCGTGGTAAGTGCACTGTTCTGTCTGGGGGAAGTGCATACAAAAGATCCAGTGTTGCTAATAAAATTTTATTATTATTTGCAATAGGAATTTATTCCCAACTTGAGGACGAAAATGTAGGGATGTTTTTTGTCTTGCTCTGTAAAAATCTGGCTTGTGTTCCCCTCCAGTAGAGGCCATGCCCCTCACTTGAGGTTCTGCCCCCTCCCCCCTCACTTGAGGTTCTCCCACCCACCCACCCCACCCCCAATACACACACATACACACACTCCTAATATCGTCTCCTGATATTAAAAAAAGACCAAAAAAATTGCGAAGCTTTACCAAGACAAAGGATATTTCGGACTTATTAGTTATCTGATGCGCGATGGGTACTAATAAAAGAAAAAGATATTTCCCAAGCGGGGAATCGAACCCCGGCCGTCGCGGTGAGAGCGCGAAATCCTAACCACTAGACCACTTGGGAACCATATACAACAGAAGAATTTCTTGTTACAAAGTTTGGGCCTTTTCACAATGTCTTCTTTATTCCATTGAATTGTATATGTAGATCGCTTTTCTATTTAATGTTTACTTTCTTTGTTTCCACATGTTAATTAAGGTATTTAATTTTCCTATTTTTGATTTCCAATTCATTCATTCACACAGTATTTTATTTGGTCTTTACTGCTTCCCCCACCCTACACTTGCTGTCCAGATTCGGGAATTTTCAGCCTGTCTCCTACAAAAGTGGGAGCCCGTATACCTATTATTGCGACAGGAATATTAAAATACAAATATTTCTGTGAAGGTTTTTTTTCATAGACAACGGATTTTGGATAAACCTTTCCGTTTTAAAGTTTTTTTCACCAGTAGGCCAACCAAGATACAAAATGTCTCAACAGACTGAGCATCTTGAAAAGTGATAGTATCATCAGCGTGTTAAAAACAAGTGATTTTTATCCCCTTTAAATTAATAATGTACGAGTAGATAGTCTTGGATTTTTTATTAAGTTATTTGTTCAGCAATAATTACATAAAGCATTAGGGTAATTGGATATCCCTGCCTAACACCTTTAGTAACTGGAAAGAAAAAGAGTTAAATGGCCATTAATTTTAATAATATGTGTAATATTATTATACAGTAGGCTACTTTAATCCAAGACAAAATAATTTACCAAGTGTATTTTAAAAACAAAACAAACAAAAAACAACGTTAGGGCCTACCGGTTATTTAAATTTATCAAATCAGTTATATCACGTTCAGACATATAGGCCTATCTCTCTACCAGGGACCCAACACGTTTGTTTGGGGGAAATAATCGATGAAATAACTAACTTTATATCATTTGCCAGAACTTTAGAAATAATTTTGTAAACATCATTTAAAACACTTAGTTTAAGTTGTATCTCCCTTTTGTTTAAAAAAAAAAAAAAAAAAAAAAAAAAAAAAAAAAAAAACCCAGAAAGACTGATCATTCCTTTTTTCGTACAACATGGAACATGATCTTCGTTTTCAATTGATATAACAACTTTAAATAGATATTCTAATTCAACACATTTGTAAGAACGAATCTGATTTGATCTCTACTAAACATTTCAGGTGGTAAAATCGTAATTATCTTTTTTAACTGAATTGATTCCTGTTTGTATGTGGGCCCAATGGGCTATTTTTCGCTCCAGCCAGTGCACCACGACTGGTATATCAAAGGCCGTAGTACGTGCTGTCCTGTCCGTGGGGTGATGTATATAAAACATCCCTTGCTGCTAATCGAAAAAGAGTAGCCCATGAAGTGGCGACAGTGGGTTTCCTCACTCAATATCTGTGTGGTCCTTAACCATATGTCCGACGCCATATAACCGTAAATAAAAATGTGTTGAGTGCGTCGTTAAATAAAACATTTCCTTCCTTTCTAGCATAATCACGTTTTAATGTACTTTGCAAATCTTTTTAATTTATCCCACGAAATAAAATGACTGATTAAAACAAAGAACATTAAGAACTGAATCAATAAAAAGTTTCATCAAAAGAAAGTTTCTTTCCCAAGCGCGAAATCTTAACCACTAGACCACTTGGGAACCTAACATAATACTAGAATTTCTAGCTATACTGTCTTACCCACTATAAGTTACTATAACACAATTAAAATAAACAATGACTTTTTCTACATTAACAACGCACGTTTTATTTTAATCCTCTTCAGTCTTGGTATTTCCTTCTGTTATGCAAAACGTTAGATGTCATTCTTTCCCTTTAAACTAACTGGATAATAATATATGCAAATTCATGTATTAAACTTACAATTCCGTTAAATAAACATATTTCCGTGACATTCCACCATAATCCATATGTCCGAATATCCGTCTAGTCCAAGTACATGTAACTATACGTACGGTACGTCATTTGTTTATGACGTATCATCCTGAAATAACAAATGTTAGACAAACTAGTCACATACGGTACATTATTTTCATCAATTAAAAATTTATATTTTGTTCCTAAGAGGGCAATCAAAATCCAGCCGTCGTGACGAAAGCGCGAAATTCTAACCGCTAGACCACTTAGAAACTTCTTATAGTTTTATAATTTATAGTTACTCTGACTGAAGCCCGTTTAACAATGACCTTTAACTAACTTAATAATACACCACGGGCGTAGGAAGGTGCCAAAAAGTGTGGGGTGGGGAGAGCGCGCGCACACACACACACATACACACACACTGTATATTTGTATATAAATACATGTATTTATATGTAAAAACAATCGCTGCTGCTAAAAGGTGCCCAGTGGCCCCCCCCCCCCCCCACCACCACACACACACACCACACACACCCGCTTCCTATACCAGTGTCACGTATCAGATTTATATTTCGTTCAATATACTCATAGCTACGTAACGTTTCACGGAATATTCGTCTCCAGGTAACCAGTACGTACGTCATTTCTTTATGACGTCGTCGACCTCAAAGCTTCAACTTTCAATAATTAATATTATTTTGCTTTTCATACAGCAAGGAAAATTGCCAAATTTTTTGGGTTTCCGGACAGGTATATAGAGGATACTCTTGTGATACCATAATTTATCAGCACAAGTTGATACAAGTACTTTTATCAACGAGTGCTGATAAATTATATCACAAGACACGGGGGGGGGGTATTCTTTTTATCATCCATTACAATTCGTTTCAATTGCGACAACTGTAAACAATGTCAGTAATATGGGTTGAATGTCACCATATTTGGCAGCGGTAGACTCGTTAACTAGCAGAACGACAGCGGCGTGACATCACTAATTATAGGTTTATCGCTGAAACATACACGGTGACGTAACAAAAGCAGCGATATCTCCTAGGAGAATATCGCAAATTATAATGCCAGCGATATCTCCTACATAAGCCTTTAATGGATGATAAATGTTTATACCACCATCCACTTTTACTTACCATAGTTTTAAATTAACAGAAATGCTTAAAAAGTTGCATAATAAGTTATAATCTACGACTAAAGAAGCTAACACATTGACAGGAAAGCATGCCATCGGCTCCCTTAGTTGATCGTAACCTTTCTTAAATCATCATTAATGAGTTATATATTTGAGGGCATAATACGTTATAATCTACGACTGAAGAAGCTGACACATTGACAGGAAAGCATGCCATCGGCTCCCTTAGTTGATCGTAACCTTTCTTAAATCACCATTAATGAGTTATATATTTGAGGGCATAATACGTTATAATCTACGACTGAAGAAGCTGACACATTGACAGGAAAGCATGCCATCGGCTCCCTTAGTTGATCGTAACCTTTCTTAAATCACCATCAATTAGTTATCTATTTGATGGTGGGGTTTATCTCGGTTAGGAGAGTGATCGCCTGAAGTGTTTGGATCGTAAGATCGGACCATATTGGCTGATTGAACTGAACTGAACTTTATTTACACTCCGGCCGTAGTCTAAGGCATATGAGGATATATATATATATATATATATATATATATATATATATATATATATATATATATATATATATATACAGCAGTCATTATAATTGTAACACGATGGTGGGTGTACATAAATGTACATAAATACAATAAATACATAAATAAATAAAAATACACAGAATATCAGCCAGAGGATTTAAAAGTATTCATAATTAGACTATAAAATATAGAAAGTTTTCTAAGGACAACAACTCTCTTTAGGTTTTCCCCATCCCATTCAATATCCCACGACTGGTCTTTTCAAGTCCCGTTGTATGTGCTGTTCTATCTGTGGAACGTACATGTATATAAAAGATCCCTTGCTGCTAATGGAAAATTTAGCGGGATTCCTCTGTAGACAACGTAAATATTAGATCAACCAAATATTTGACGTCAAGTAGCACTAATTAATTAATCAATGTGCTCAAGTGGTGTTGTAAAACAAAACAAGTACATATTTATCAGAGGAAAAAAAAAAAAAAAAAAAAAAAAAAAAACGCTTTTCCCAAGCGGGGAATCGAACCCCGGCCGTCGCGGTGAGAGCGCGAAATCCTAACCACTAGACCACTTGGGAACTTGCACTAAATGTGGAAATTCTAGTTACAATGTCTAAGCCGTTTCATAATGTCTTCTTCGTTGGGGAATTAGGACATTGTTTAATGTGCACATTCAGAGCAAGCTGTTGTAGCGCACGCCTGTCCTGGGCACAAGTACCGGCCTCAGCCGGTTCCTCCGTCCAGGACAGGAAAGGGTTGGGTGAGTGAAAGGGAGCACCAGCAGTCCAACCGTAGTCGGTGACTGGCGGGGGTTAGAAATATGACCCATCCCATGAGGGGTTTTTTTATGCACCTTTGCCTGCCTGGGGGCAACAGTGCTATTCTTAAAAGGACAACTGCTGTTGTCTAGCTCTTTCTCTCAGAAACACAGCCACTAAACCTGGCCGGAGTACACAAGATTTTACACAAAAAACCCCACACTACACCATAAAAAAAAGATCAACCAAATATTTGACGTTAAGTAGCACTAATTAATTAATCAATGTGCTCAAGTGGTGTCGTAAAACAAAACAAGTACATATTTATGAAAGAAAAAAAGAAGAAAATAAAACAAAACGGTTTTCCAAAGCGGGGAATCGAACCCCGGCCGTCGCGGTGAGAGCGCGAAATCTTTTCTCTTTTTTTCTTTCTTTTTTTCTTTTTATTAGTGAACCTCAATATTGCACATATACATAAAATTTACAAATATAAATAATAAAAGCATTCACACATATCCACACACATACTCTTACATAGAACCATTCACACATTTATCACACACACACACACACACACACACACACACACACACACACACACACACACACACACACACACACACATTCACTCAAACACACGCAAACATGAGGGATATTGATGTTATAATGTGAAATTTTAAAGAGAAATACTAAATATAAATATCAGTTTTTAAGTGGGTATTTAAAAACTAATTCATCATTATTTACATCAAGAAAAATATTATTTTTAATATATTTATTAATAAATACAGAAAATCTATTTTTAAAGCGATATTGTTTTAAAAGTATTAGGAAGTACTGACGCATATAATGCTTAAAAAACTTAGCAATATTAATATTTACCCCCCTTGATTCCGCTATTAAACGTCTCTTGAAAACTGACATTCTATATATTGAGAGCAAAGCATTGATGAATTTATTTGAGCATTTTTCTATTTTGAAATAACACCCAAAAAGCAATAATTTTTTTAACAATTCTAAAGAAAAAACATTATCTTTAAACATATAAATACATATTTCATGAAAAATAGAAATTAAATCATAAAGTTCATCACAATACAAAAATAAATGACACATATCTTGAAGTGGGGTTTTGTCTAAATGGGCTGTCGAATGAATGGGGTTCTGTCCAGTGGGGTTTTGTCCAGCGGGGTTATGTCCGGTTACCCTTAAATCAACATCAATTAGTTATATATTTGAGGGCATAATACGTTATAATCTACGACTGAAGAAGCTAACACATTGACAGGAAAGCATGCCATCGGCTCCCTTAGTTGATCGTAACCTTTCTTAAATCACCATCAATGAGTTATATATTTGAGGGCATAATACGTTATAATCTACGACTGAAGAAGCTGACACATTGACAGGAAAGCATGCCATCGGCTCCCTTAGTTGATCGTAACCTTTCTTAAATCACCATCAATGAGTTATATATTTGAGGGCATAATACGTTATAATCTACGACTGAAGAAGCTGACACATTGACAGGAAAGCATGCCATCGGCTCCCTTAGTTGATCGTAACCTTTCTTAAATCAACATCAATTAGTTATATATTTGAGGGCATAATACGTTATAATCTACGACTGAAGAAGCTAACACATTGACAGGAAAGCATGCCATCGGCTCCCTTAGTTGATCGTAACCTTTCTTAAATCAACATCAATTAGTTATATATTTGAGGGCATAATACGTTATAATCTACGATTGAAGAAGCTAACACATTGACAGGAAAGCATGCCATCGGCTCTCTGAGTTGATCGTAACTTTTCTTAAATCACTATCAATTAGTTATATATTTGATGGCGGGGTTTAGCTCGGTTAGGAGAGTGATCGCCTGAAGTGTTTGGATTGTAAGATCGGACAATCTTGTCTGAACTGAACTGAACTGAACTGAACTGAACCTCATTTACACTCAGGCAATAGTGTAAGGTATATGAGAATATACATGTATATACATACGGCAGTTAATATAATTGTAACAAGATGGTGGGTGTACATAATGTACATAAATACAATAAATACATAAATAAATAAAAATACACAGAATATCAGCCAGAGGATTTAAAAGTATTCATAATTAGACTATAAAATATAGACAGATTTCTAAGAACACAAGCTCTCTAGGTTTTTCCGGCCCCATCTAGTGTCCCACGACAGTCGGGCGGACTGGTCTTTTCAAGTCCCGTTATATGTGCTGTTTTGTCTGTGGAACGTACATGTATATAAAAGATGCCTTGCTGTTAATGGAAAATTTAGCGGGATTCCTCTGTAGACAACGTAAATATTAGATCAACCAAATATTTGACGTCAAGTAGCACTAATTAATTAATGTGCTCAAGTGGTGTCGTAAAACAAAACAAGTACATATTTATGAGAAAAAAAGAAAGAAAATAAAAAAAAAGCTTTTCCCAAGCGGGGAATCGAACCCCGGCCGTCGCGGTGAGAGCGCGAAATCCTAACCACTAGACCACTTGGGAACTTGCAATGAATGTGGAAATTCTAGTTACAATGTCTAAGCCGTTTCATAATGTCTTCTTCGTTCCACTTAGAAATATTGGGGAATTGGGAATTTGTTTAACGTGCACATTCAGAGCAAGCTGTTGTAGCGCACGCCTGTCCTGGGCACAAGTACCGGCCTCAGCCGGTTCCTCCGTCCAGGACAGGAAAGGGTTGGGGTGGGTGAAAGGGAGCACCAGCAGTTCAACCGTAGTCGGTGACTGGCGGGGGTTAGAAATATGACCCATGGGGGGGGGGGGGGGTATGCACCTTTGCCTGCCTGGGGGCAACATAGTGCTATTCTTAAAAGGACAACTCCTGTTGTCTAGCTCTTTCTCTCAGAAACACAGCCACTAAACCTGGCCGGAGTACACAAGATTTTACACCAAAAAAACCCCACAAAAAAAGGTTTTCAGTGTTATACATGTTGCAAACTACATGCTCTCCCCTGTCAACTTCTGTCTAATAGCTGCCACTCCAAAACTGTCTGCCATGAAGTAATCACAGTCAAACAGCAAACTACTTACGCGGATATTATATTTCCGGATTTAGTCAACCAAATGGGAAGATAACTGTGATCTGTGGCCAGACAGCATCTTTAACGGTAGCGTGTTAAAACAAGTTATTTTCATCCCCTAATATGTTGTGTTGGGCTTTCAGCAACATTTATATAAAGCATCATCGACATCGGACATCCTTGCCTAACACCTCTAGCAACTGGAAAGAAAGGAGTTCAGTTAAGACTAATTATAATACTGCCTTTAATATCGTTATATTCGATAATATAATCCTAAAAAGCTATTTTTGTTTTTTAATTAAAAATCCTTCCTCATTATTTAAATTTATGACATGTATCCCATTTTTGGTTTTAAAAAAAAACAGAATAAAAGAAAAAAAAAGAAGACTGTTAATCAATTTTTCTTACTAAGTGATAAAATTAATGTTTTGTCATTTTGAATTGACATAACAACTTTATGAAACAATAGCTTTAACTTAAAACTCAACAGTAAGGCCAGATTTAATCAAAGTCATACATTTTAATGTATTCGTTAATTCTTTAATCAACATATCATTATCACATGTTTCACTTTCAATTTGAATTTATTTTATTCGCTATTAAATTTTAATTTCTTCTTCTTTACCTAGATATTTTGGTATATATTTTAGAATAAAAATCTTTATCAATGAAAAACTTACAAAATGCCTTTGTCACTTTCTCATATTTTAAAATTTTTTCGCTTCAATTGGATATTCTGTCTAATTTATTAAAATACAGCAGGTTTTTTTTTATCAACTTAGAAAAGTATAAACAGGAATACAATTTTTTTTTAAAAACCCAACATAATACAATTAATCAATTATTAACGAAAACGTAAGACACAGCATATTAAACGTTTTTATTCTAAACTATATACCAAAATATGGATATGTTAAAGAAGAATAAATTAAAATTTAAAGGGACATTCCTGAGTTTGCTGCATTGTAAGATGTTTCCCACTAATAAAATATTTCTACGATTAAACTTAAATATTAAATGTATTTTCTTGTTTAGAATATCAATGTCTGTATATTCAATGTGTTTCTGGTCGTCTTAATATTTGTAAGAAGCCCAAACTGGATTTTGTCTTCAAATAATTTCGTACGTACGAAAACATAATATTTTAGGAAATAAAATGAAATTTAACCTAGTACAAATATTAGGACGATCAGAAACACGTTTACTATACAGCCACTGATATTTTTATACAGAAAAATATATTTGATATGTAATTACAATCGTTAAAAAGTCTGTTAGTCGATAAAATCTTAAAACTTGAAGCAAACTCAGGAATGTTCCTTTAATAAGGAATAAAACAATTATATCTGAAAGTGAAACTTGGTATAATGATATATCAATAAAAGGATTAACGAAGCCATGATTTTGAATAAATCTGGTAAGGATGGCCTTATTGCTGAGTTTTATCTGAAATAAATTAAAGCCATTGTTTCATAAAGTTGTTATGTCAATTTAAAATGAAGAACATTTGTCATGTAGTAAGAAAAATTGATTATCAGTCTTTTTCTTTTTTTATTATTTTTAAAACCAAAAATGGGATACGTGTCATAGATTTAAATAGCCAGTAAGTATTTTTGATTAAAACATATTATCTTTAGAAGGCATTTGATAGGGTTCCACAAATCTTTATAATTAAAGTTTTGAATACATTTGTAATAATTTTTTAAATGTTGGTTAAAAATGGTATTAAAAGTAATGTTAAAATTAATGGTAATTTAACTCCTTTCTTTTCAGTTACGAGAGGTGTAAGGCAAGGATGTCCAATTTCCGTGATGCTTTATGTATCTGTTGCTGAACGCCCATCACGGCATATTAGGGGATGGAAATAATGTGTTCAAGATGCAACTTACTTGACGTAGAATTATTTGTGAAGTTATAGTCAGAAGAAGGTTTGTCTTTGTATTTCTTACTAGATGGATTTCCTGCAGACTGTGAATTTTGTTTAGATTACAATGTATGGCGGAATATAATCTTAATGGTTAGCTATATGCTATGAAGTTGGAATAATCTTCTTCAACAGCCATAGTTATGAGTAATGTTGTTATATTTTGTATTAGTTGGAAAATTGTATTATGAATGTTGTGTATTGATACTATAATTATTATTCCTGTATTCTATTATATTTCTGTCATTCATTTATCAGTCTTCATTTTATGGACGAAATAAAGAATATCTATATAACTATCTATCTATCTATGTATAACTTGTAACACTGAAGACGTTTTTGTGATGTAGTGTGTTTTGTGTAAAATGGGTGTACCCCGGCCAAGTTTGTTTAAACCAATACCCTTGGAGAAAGAGCTGAACAACAGGGGTTGTCCTTTTCAGTGTATGCTGCCCCCGCCCCCCCCCCCCCCAATCCCCGGCAGGCAGGCAAAGGTGCTTATAATAAAACCCATGGGCCTACTGATATTGATATTGATATAAGTGCCATTTACGCTATATATAGAAACACGACGAAAGAAGACATTGTGAAACGGGTTAGGCATTGTAACTAGAAGTTCCATGGCTAATGCAAGCTCCCAAGTGGTCTAGTGGTTAGGATTTCGCGCTCTCACCGCGACGGCCGGGGTTCGATTCCCCGCTTGGGAATATAGCATTTTTAAATATTTATTTATTCCATAAATATTAATGTTTATACTTATTTTGCGTTATGATACCACAGAAGTACATTGCGTGATCAACAATGAGTTGAGTTAAAATAAAGGTATGATATAATGAGATGCGCAGAAATATAAATATCACAGGAAAGAGAATTAAAATTTGGATTACAATAATTCAGCGTAAATGTATGATCTCAACATAGTTGTTTGGTTTTTTAAATATTTGTTATATGATATATAATTTTAATAGTTTTGTACTCTTATTTGTATGAAATGCTACTGTTTGAAAGTATAATTGTAGAATGTTTTATGTTAGTCATCGATTTCTTTGATGGATAATTTGTTTGACGCTATCTTTTTTTCTTCTATTATTTTGTTTATTTGTTTTGCCTTTGTTTTGTTTGGGGTTTGTTGTATTGAGATGCGCAGAAATATAAATATCACAGGAAAGAGAATTAAAATTTGGATTACAATAATTCAGCGTAAATGTATGATCTCAACATAGTTGTTTGGTTTTTTAAATATTTGTTATATGATATATAATTTTAATAGTTTTGTACTCTTATTTGTATGAAATGCTACTGTTTGAAAGTATAATTGTAGAATGTTTTATGTTAGTCATCGATTTCTTTGATGGATAATTTGTTTGACGCTATCTTTTTTTCTTCTATTATTTTGTTTATTTGTTTTGCCTTTGTTTTGTTTGGGGTTTGTTGTTGTTGATTTGGTTGGTTGGTTGTTTTGTTTTGTTTTGTTTTGTTTTGTTTTGTTCATTCATCCATCCATCCATCCATCCATCCATCCATCCATCCATCTATGACCACCCACCCATCCATCCGTCCATCCATCCATCCATCTATCTATGACCACCCATCCATTAATTCATACGGTCTTTGTTTTTATCGCAGGTGTGACAAATTCTGTTTATTACCTCACCTTTATCATCACCCTCACCCACCCACCCACCCCCACACCACTCCCGATTACTAAGTTCCTGAGCGGATCAGAACAAATCCACTGGCAGTTAGTTTCATAAATAAAGAACTGCAGAGCTTAAATAATTATTTGCAAGACTATTATTTCGTATTTTAGGCGGGTTCAGTTGACTAAGTATGTTCTGTATCACATCGTAAATAATCTCGTATGTGACACCCACAGAACCATAATTGTCGACGGTGTTTGTTAATAGGCCCGTGATCGAGAGACAAATTTAGAAATATGTTATATTTATTGTTCCTGTGAATTCTCAAATAATTTTAATCAATATTCCTATGACGAAATCCGAACGTGGAACAGGATTTAGCACAGCGGTACAGCGCCCGACTGCGTGCGAGGGATAGCAGGATCGACTTCTCGCAAGTATAGATATTATTTGTTTTTTCTCCCATTCCAGCCACCATATAGCATGTGAGTGTGTGCATATATACACGTACTACATACATATGTACATATATTACAATAAAATATCATTTGTGCAGTGATTAGCCTATTTTATTTCAAAGGAGATGGTACGTGCGTAAAAGTAAAAAGTTTGTTTTGTTTAACGACACCACTAGAGCACATTGATTTATTAATCAGCAGCTATTGGATGTCAAACATTTGGTAATTCTGACATATAGTCTTAGAGAGGGAACCCGCTACATTTTTCCATTTTCAACAAGGGATTTTTTATATGCACCATTCCACAGACAGGATAGCACATACCACGGCCTCTAATATGCCGGTCGTGGTGTACTGGCTGTGTGTGTGTGTGTGTGTGTGTGTGTGTGTGTGTGTGTGTGTGTGTGTGTGTGTGTGTGTGTGTGTGTGCATGTAAGTATGATAAACTTAATTGATAAATACTGTTAAATGTTGACAAAACAATGATAATTTTAAAGGGACTGACCTGAGTTTGCAGTTTGTAAGATGTTTTCTACTAACAGAGCCTTTTTAGCGACTAAAATTATATATTAATTTTTTTTTAATTCGTACGTAGGCCCACGAAATTATTGAAATGTAAAATCCGGTTTGAGCTATTACAAACATTAGAACCACTACAAACACCTAATACAGATACTGGTAAACTCTAAACATGAAAATATGTCATTTTAGTCATCAAAAAGGATGTGTTAGTCCAAGTCATAAACATATTACAATGGCAGCAAACTATGGACTTTTAAATAATTAAATTAAATTAATATTTGCGTTTCTTTTGTTCTTCAGTATATAATGTATAACAAACATATATTGCTGTTAAAGGCGCAGACCCTTTTTCCAGCCCATGAAAATGTACACTAAGTTTCGTTAAGCTACAAACATACAGTATATCTGGATAAGGATGTGACAGAAAGAAGCTAAAGTATGTGATGTTTAAATGTGAAAATACCATCTAAAAATAACTAAAGCTTGTCTCGATAACATAGGCGAACGGGTTCCCATTTTTGTAGAGGGGTAGGCTTGTTTTTTGCCCGAATTAAACGAAAATGCCCGAATCTGAAAAAATAATCAAACAGCTATATAGGGTTGTAAATGAATCACTACGCATGTGTACATGGATTACAACTAATTTTGAGGGTAGAATGATGGAAGATAAAATGTTAATAATGAATATTATTAAACCATCCATTACTTCTATCACTTTAATTTTCCTTTTTTGTCTTTTCAATTTATTCAGTCGTTTATCACAAACCTTTACTTTAATGGATTTATTTATTTATTTATTGAAAATTGCAGTCATCATTATTGTACAATTTAAAGTTTGTAATTAGGAGAGGGCCTCGTAAGTTGGATAACCTGTGCCAAATCCTTTTGTATATATATATATTATATGCAATAAAATATGTTTTCAATCAAATGATGGAAATACATGGTAAAAAGGTCTAAGGTCAGCACATTTTGCCCGAATATCTCTATAATTTTTGCCTGAAATGGATGTTTTGCTTTCTCTCTCTCTCTCGCTCTGTCTGTCTGTCTGTCTGTGTCTCTCTCTCTCTCTCTCTCTCTCTCTCTCTCTCTCTCTCTCTCTCTCTCTCTCTCTCTCTCTCTCTCTCTCTCTCTCTCTCTCTCGCAAAGTAGGGGCGAGACTTAGCCCAGTGGTAAAACGCTCGCCTGATACACGGTCAGTCTGGGATCGATCCCCGTTGGTGGGTTGCATTGAACTATTTCTTGTTCCAGCCAGTGCACCGTGACTGGTACATCCACGGTCGTGATATGTGCTATCATGTCTGTGGGATGATGCATATAAAAGATCCCTTGCCACTAATGGAAAGATGTTGCGGGTTTCAAAATCACCAATGTTTAACATCATATTGCCGATAATTAATAAGCCAATGTGCTCTAGTGGTGTCATTAAATAAAACAAACTTTAGCTTTATGAAATGAATCAGACATTGTAAGTACAAATACCGGCATTATTGCAGATCCCAAATGGTCTAGTGGTTAGGATTTCGCGCTTTCACCGCGACGGCCGGGGTTCGATTCCCCGCTTGGGAACAATATTTTTTATTTATTAGTTCCCTACCGGTCCATCCAGAGGCGACTATAGATTTCGGCTTCATTTGTCTCACTTGTGTTCCCAAGATACCGAGCTAAACTTTTTAATATAGCTTTATTACGTACACTAAAGTCATTGATTAAGTTTGACTTTCACCTAGTAAAGTTGTGTCAACGGCGCACTTCATCCTTAAAACAAGATGACAATCGCATTTTGCGGGAGGCGAACAGAATGACATCACGTGACACGACGTCATGATCGAAGGTGTACACACACTTGTTTGTGTGTAAATCGCAGTTGTAATGAAAAAGTTTCGCTAATGGATTTTACTTACAAGTGACACTACGGATACGTCTCAAACAATATGGACGTTCTAAGCGAAGAACAAACTCTACAGGCGGTTCTTGGTAAGATTTTTCTTCATGAGTTGTGAGACTTTGAAAAACTTCCAGTCATCAAAGGTCTAAGTTGACTGACTTCAGCCTTTTGGGAAAAGTTTGTGTATTGAAGTAACATGGTGGCCACACAGACGTAGAAACGGCTTGCTGTTTTCCTGTCGGTTATGGGGGATTTATAAAATATTAAGTTTTGACCATTTATTGACATGGATGTTAGTGTGTGTTAATTATAGTGGTCATTGTTTTCTGGTGTTGTTGAATTCAATCTGTTATTTTAAACTACAAGAAATAATTATAATAAAAGCTAAATTAAGATTACTATGAGTATGAGTTACACCCTCAGCCAAAAAAAAAGAGTTAAGAAAAAGAAAATAAATGTGTTCATAATAAAAGTCCTGTTTAGCATATGCAGGTGGATGTACAGGTTATGCTTTAGGTGGGGGAGGGGGGGGGGGGGGTCCGAAACAATATATATACATGTTTATAATTTGAAATTATAAATTTTACATGGACATCAGTTTAGATCTATGTGGTGGAGTTGGGTTTTTTTTTAGCCAAGGGGGGGGGGGGGGGGGGGGGTCCGTGCATCTGGGAACCCCCCCATAATCCGCTCCTGATATATGTTAAATGTGTGTGTGTGTGGTGTTATTAGATGTATATATATATATATATACATCAGCGTAGCCAGGATTTTATAAGGGGGGGGGGGGGGGGAACAATCCACACTATGTATGGTTGTATGTATGTATGATTTTATAAAACTTAATATAGTTTACAAAAGAAAGAATTAAAAGGTTTGATTGGGGGGGGGGCATGCCCCCCTCCCGACGCCACTGATACATATATGTCTAGCCTACACAATTCTAACTAAATGTTTATAATCAACTCTGGTGTATTAATACAGTGTTCCAATAACATGGAAGAAAGGAAACTTACAGTGTGTTTTGTTTAACGACACCACTAGAGCACATTGATTTATTGATCATCGGCTATTGGATGTCAAATGTTTGGTAATTTTGAAATAGTCTTTAGAGAGGAAACCATTAGTAGCAAAGGATCTTTTATATTCACCATCCCACAGACAGGATAGCACATACCATAGCCTTTGGTTATACCAGTCGTGGTGCACTGGCTGCAACAAGAAATAGCCCAATTGGCTCACCAGTTGGGATCGATCCTTAGACCGACCACTCATCAGGTGGGAAAGGAAGGAATGTTTTATTCATCGACACATTCATCACATTTTGATTACGGTTACATGGAGTCTGACATATGATTACGGATCACACAGATAAAAGAGAGGAAACATGTGCAGCATCCCAGACAGGATAGCACAAACCATAGCCTTTGTTATACCAGTCATGGAGCACTGGCTGGAATGAGAACTATCCTAATGGGCCCATCGATGGGGGATCAATCGTAGACGAACCGAGCATCAGGAAAACACTTTGTTATACCAGTCATGGAGCACTGGCTGGAATGAGAAATATCCTAATGGGCCCATCGATGGGGGATCAATCGTAGACGAACCGAGCATCAGGAAAACACTTTGTTATACCAGTCGTGGAGCACTGGCTGGAATGAGAAATATCCTAATGGGCCCATCGATGGGGATCAATCGTAGACGAACCGAGCATCGGGAAAACACTTTGTTATACCAGTCGTGGAGCACTGGCTGGAATGAGAAATATCCTAATGGGCCCATCGATGGGGATTAATCGTAGATGAACCGAGCATCAGGAAAACAATTTACCACTGGGCTATACATCCAATAACATGGAGAATTGTGATCTACATTGTTGTGAATTGTTGGAGTGAAAAAAAAAAATATATATTTATTCAAGTCCATATTTACATGTAGAATATTAGTGTAGTACATCTGGAGCAGTAGTTCATATAAAACAATTGGTCATGTTGTTTAACCCAGTTTTGTGGAGAACGAAGTACAGTTGTTGACTTTATTTGCATGTGGGGCTTGATGTGCAGTCAATGTGGGATCGATCCCCATAGGTGGGCCCACTGGGCTATTTCTCGCTCCAACCAATACACCACGGCTGGTATATCAAAGGTCGTGGTATGTACTACCCTGTCTGTGGAATGGTGCATATAAAAGATCCCTTGCTACTAATCGAAAAGAGTAGCCCATGAAGTGGTGACAGCAGATTTCCTCTCACAATATCAGTGTGGTTCTTAACCATATGTCTGACGCCATATAATCATAAATAAAATGTGTTGAGTGCATCGTTAAATAAAACATTTCTTTCTTTCATAGATAATATTAGATTACTCACCATTTATACCAACTTTATACTTTAATACATGTACACAGTATCATTCACTAATTCACATAACCTAGGTAAAAATCATACCAACCGATTTCTGGTTGTACCTAAGATCTTGAAATACTGTCCACTGTCAAATATAGAATATAAATTCAGTGTTCTCGCTGGGTAAAAATTAAAGGAGGGCGGCCACGCGGCACTACTCCCTTCAAAAAAAAAGAAGAAAAAAAAGGGGGAAGGAGCTTGGTTACCATATTGTTGTGTGTTGGTCAACTTTGTGGAAAGACATACTCCTTATTTTGCCTACAAAAAAGTTTATACGAAATACAAGCCCACTCGTCTTTCAATTGAACTGAGGATGTTGTCCATCTGACATTCACAGGCAGTTCCGGTTTTGCTGAACCGATCAAAGTTTTAATATTATTATTTTAATAAAGATTTCAAGATATACAAATAATAATAAAGATGTTTGTAAAGTGATCCCCTAATGTTGGATATATTTTTTGTTATTTCATCGAATGATAAAGTGATAAAATGTTATTGCCAGCTGACAAAATGACCATTCTGCTCACGTAACAAATGTGGCGCCAAATAAGTAGGGGGGTTTTCAATCGGAGATTGCCGAATCCATAAAAAATCAAATGTTTTCATTGCTCAAATAAAATATCACTTTTATTGTGTGTATTAAACATACAAATGGATACAGGAATGGGACAAAATAGAGGCTGTTAAAAATACTGTTAAATTATGCCTTAATGGTCTAACACCATCCTGCCTTAATCAGTGCCATGTTGCCCTGAGGTTAAATAAGCCTTTTTCAATAGTTAATTTTAAAATTGTCTTTATAATAAAACACTCAGGAATGTATTATTAATCAATAAAATATTCCTGTTACATATTTTGCCATTTAATTATTAAAGCAAGAACATTATTTTTTTTTTATTTGCATTAAAAAAATTTTTTTTTTTTTAAATAAGTGTCCAAAAAATGATGAAAATGCAACAAAAGTGTTTAGTCTATGATGTCTTGCCACATTTCAAAGGGAAATATTATGAACATTTTGGTGGTGAAGTAAAGCGTCAGAATGCATATAAAACAAAATTGATTTCAAAATCACATTTTAAATATATATGTATCTGACAGTTTTGTGCAGATTTATGCACCGTGAGCCAGCTTCAAACCTTGAACACTTTTCACCACACATCACTCCCATCCCCATACACCCCACAAACCAGTCAGACCTATATGAATTAGGGGAAGGGGGGCAGTTGAGGACAAAAATATAATTTTTGTGATTTATCTACTATACCTGTATGTATATTATAAATAAAGATTAAGATCTGGGTTGTGTCTCCTCACTTAAGATTCTGCCCCCCCCCCCCCAATATTTTACATCCATTAGTCGATGATAAATAAATCAGTGTGCTCTAGTGGTGTTATTAGACAAAACAAACTTTACTTTTTACTTTACTTTACTTTACTTTACTTTACTTTACTTTACTTTTTCCCTGCCTTTCATATAGCATTGAAATAAGTGTAGAAGGTTGTTTAGGTCACCAGGAGGTTACATGCAAATAAAGAAGGAAATATTTTATTTAACTACTCAACATATTTTATTTATGGTTATATGGCGTTGGACATGGTTAAGGACCACACAGATACTGAGAAAGGAAATCTGCTGTCACCACTTCATGGGCAACTCTTTTCAATTAGCAGCAAGGGATCTTTTATATGCACCATCCCACAGACAGGATGGCACATACCACGGCCTTTGATATACCAGTCATGGTACACTGGCTGGAACGAGAAATAGCTCAAATGGGCCCACGGATGGGGATCAATCCCAAACTGACCACGCATCAAGTCCTACATGCAATTGCAAATAAAGTCAACAACTGTACTTCATTCTCCACAAAACTGGGTTAAACAACATGACCCATTGTATTATACAATAAACAAACAAGTATTAATTAATAAAATTAAAATAGTGACATGATTGAAAAAATATTTGTGCGTCTGTGAAGGGCTTAAATTTATTTATAATAAGTAATAAAAATAGGAATTTAAAACTGTACATGTACATGTAGTTCTTCCCACAGGGAACACCTTTTTTCATACTATGGAATTTACTACAAGTTATTTATTTCTGAGTCAATTGATTTCTAAATTGCAAAATAGTTGGGTTTTTGTAGTTTTTTTGCTATTTCCAAAACACTTTTACTTTTCTTCTTACGTCAAACCAAACTGAAAATATTCACACAAAAAACATTTTGATAGAAGGATGAGACCGACGACTATAGATAAATGTCATAACCTGTATGTATGTACATGTAGTTTACCTGTATGTATGTACATGTAGTTTACCTGTATGTATGTACATGTAGTTTACCTGTATGTATGTACATGTAGTTTACCTGTATGTATGTACATGTAGTTTACCTGTATGTATGTACGTGTAGTTTACCTGTATGACCATGGGATACCAGACACTAGTACTATGCATATATCGATGCCTGCTTTGATACGCCACATCAGGGATTAAATTTCCTTATTTCAATATTTGTTTTATCATCATGGACTCGAGTATAAACCTTATTTGTTACCTACTTGATCTCAGCCCAACACCTGCCCGCTACCGGGTTGTTCTAATTACCCTGCTTATACAGCTGATAGCTTATCTAGATTACCCACCTAATTCAATCAACATGTCAATCACCCGTGCATGGTTAGTATCTTGTCACCCATTCCACAGTGAAAGGCATGGTATTTCTGTGGAAAATGTCAAACAAAATCTGTCAGTGTTTACTTGATATTTAAAAGTTCCTATTCCTGTAAAAATTACACACGTGTATGTATGTTTAAAAAAGTGAAAGTTAACTGAATGGATTAGTCTGTGCTTGCATTTATATATATATATATATATATATATATATACATGTGTGTACTTGTTACATACCTTGGTGTTAAAGATATAAGAATGGACAACAAAAAACATAACATCAGGGCGACCAACCTAATGGAAATATTTTTCTGGTATTTTAATTTTTAAGGGCACGGACGCCCCTTTCAAAACAATAGTTTAAAGCACGCGCAAACGCCTTTTTCCCAAAAATATCAAAAATTATTTAAACAGCGCCATATTTGACATATTTAAAAAATAACAACAACCAAATAGATACATAACAATAAAAAAAATTAATTATTTATTGGAATGTTATGTATTCAATAATAAAAGTATAAATCAATCCACATAAGTAGCAGAATTTGTTCTACTACCTTTTTAAGCATAGCCCTACTTTATGGCTTGTCTAGTAAAACATGCTAAATATATTCATCAGTGTAAATAAAGTTACTATACCTAGTACAGCAATTAACAGTATTATCCCACCCACCCACACAAACACACCCACCCACCCACCCACCCACCCACACAAACACACACACACACACACAGACACAGACAGACCAAACATCAAAAATCATCACCAAAAAACCCCCTAAAAGCCCCACTTTATTAGCAAATAGTGTAGTACAGTTTCACTCCCACTTATAGATTATTCATCAATGGGGTCGAACTAATTTGTGGTTAACTGAATCGGGGACGAAGCATTAAGACTGGCTATCGTTCTGTATTACGCTTACATTACTATTAGAGTAGCACTTTTCGCAGCAAAATCTACCAATGGTTTGTAAAAATTGACATTGGTTATAGTTTAACTTACTTGAATAAAACAAGATAGGTAGGTATATTAATTAATTAATATTAATGTCATGAATGTGTCACAGATTACTGGTAGCCAAATAGTATTTAATGAAATGTTGCACGTGAAAGCATACGAAAAGAACTTAAGAAGAGAATTGTGGATCCTGTTTTCTTTGTTTTTCCGTATGATCGCAAGTGTTCTGTTATAATGTTCCTGTTCGACTTTTTTACACACTGTGGCGAAGTTGCATGCTCGCCATAGGAACCGATGTCTGCCAGGTTGGCCCGTAGTATATACCTATATGATATTTGAAATATCTTTAAAATGAATACATCAACTACATAACAGTAAGACAAATTTCATACTGACTTCAGTTTACTCGATTGTCAAAAACTTTTTATTGGTCAACTGTTTGACATATATAGGGGCCATAGAGCAAATGTCTTGAGTAATAGCACAAACGCAGTCGATACTGACCAACGGTGTGGTTAGTGGCGGTTGCAATGGAGGGAAATGCAGAAGTGATCATCACAACGAAAATCCAAAGTCTGTTCTTAATAAACTCACCTGGGTAGGGGGCATTAAAACGTAGAATCAACAATGGACGGAAGGTGAAGAACCAAATGGGAAGACGAAGACGATGGGGTAAAATATATTCAGAAATAGTTGCTTCCCAAAAAATGAATGATAGCGACTTTGGGAAAAAATCAGGATATTTGCATTACTTCCGGGCATTCCGGATATGGTGTAAAAAATTCGGGAAATAGTGGTCCGCGCCTGTAACTTGGGACCTGATACATTTAATACAAGGGGATTTAGGTTCAGTCAGTTGAGTGGCTCGCTGAGGTGCTTTTGCCACGCAGGATCGAACCACTTCATTGGATTCCATTCAGCTGATTGGGGGTGGTTTTCCTCGTTCCAAGCTCAGTGGTACCACAACTGGACAATTGTTTATATGGCTGTGCATATGTGTTTTCCTTCCCTGTGGGAAAGGTGCTTGGTAAAAGAGGGGGGGTCCCTTGCTACATTAAGAAAAAAATCTAGCGGGTTGTCCATCTGATAAAGCGGAGTCCTCACATATGGGTGTGCACGGTCGCCCGTACACGACTCCTCAAACAGGCCAAAAAGGGCATTTTTTTGCGAGGCGTTCGTGGACGGACGCTGCCCGATTTTTACGGTTTGCCCGAGGACCCAACGGGTCCATGAAGCAAAATATACTCCCAACTCCTGTGATTTTTTCCAAGCGCGATATTTAGGTCGTTGCATTTGTAGACTAGTTTCCTAGGGCCCCGCCTGTGGCCTGCCGGAAAGCACCTGGTTTCTGGCGGCCGCCTTGAAGATCTTGACGAAACTATTGGGAAAATCCAATCTGCCGGGCGCCGTGTGTATTTTGCACGGGCCCCTCACGGCCACCCCTACGGAGGGGTGAGGGCCTAATGTCCCCGTCACGGATCGCCAGGCGATGGTTGTACAACAGTCGGCCGGGCATCCCGCTGGTCCCGACTGCCCCTTCCCACCCCACACCCCCCACCCCCTCCCCCAGCGGCTGTCTAAACGGGCCCCCCACGTGGGCCCCACTGCCACCCCTCCCAAGAGTTGGGCCTGGAGTAAAATGTATATGTGTTTCTTTTGCTTAGCTTCGGCAATCCATCCATTCGACGCCTTGGGGCGGCCAGCACTGTCTCCACTATAATCCAATGTCAAAGTGTAACCGAGGGGGCGCCGTGCCCCGTCTAATATGTGAGAGCTGGGCTACGTGATTCATTAATACTCAAATTTTGTGACTGGTTATACATTGATAAATGTCGAATCAAAAAATAACTGATACACAATTATGATATTATAAAAATTCAGAAAATTTTCAGTTATTACAGTACTAATATTAGGACTATGCACTATGCACATGTATTTTCATATTAATTGGGGGAAAATATAACAGGTTTCCTCTCTAAGAGTATCTGTCAAAATTACGAATGTTTGACATCCAATAGCCGATGGTTAATAAATCAATGTACTCTAATGGTGTCATTAAACAAAACAAACTTTAACTTTTTGTTTTAACTTTATTGTCATGTTCACCAAAAAATACCCTACAAATTGGTAATTTTACATTTAATTTATTATGGATATATAGTGATTTCCCTAGAAATTAGACACGGCATGGTAGACCAAATACTTTTTGGGCATTTTCACCATTTTCGGGGTACTTGTTTTTCATTAAAAATATACAAAAATTAATTGAAATAAACATTAATGTAATTTATGTGCTTGCTTTAATAAATGAATGGCAAAAGATATAAAAGGCGTATTTTATTAATTAATAATACCTTTTTGGGTCTTTTGTAAAGGCAATTTTAGAATTAATTAGTGAAAAAGGCTTGTTTAATCTCAGGGCAGCATGGTGCTGATTACGGCAAGATGGTGCTAGACTATTGAGGCATGGTGCTGCACCATGCTAAAACTAGCTAGGGAAAACACTAATATATGTGCTTTGTTTGAAAACAAAACTCAAACCTTGGCATAGTTACATCAATTCACTCAATCTAATTAAAATTAGCTCCACTATTACATGTGGATCTAACAGCAGCCAGATGGAGCTCATGTTCACTAATCAAAACCTTACTTGCAGAATCATGCCAGTGAATCACGTTTCGTGTGAATTACGAATGCCTTAAAACATGTTTTATTTTATAAAATAAATAATTTGTAATGTAAAACTGAAGACTGATTTAGTTGTGGGTTTTTTAATAAATAATTTGTAATGTAAAATTGAAGACTGATAACCCATCCTGTACGTATTGGTATGGTTTGCTGTACTGCGGCCACTAAAATAGACTCGCCCGATATTTTTAGAATTTGTATGCCCCAAATTATTATTTACAGACGAAATGTTACCTGGACATTGGAGACTACGCAGTGTTATTTTTAAATCACTAGCATGATTCTGCAAGTAAGGTTTTGATTGGTGGACATGAGCTCCAACTGGCTGGTGTTAGATCCACATGTAATAGTGGAGCTAATTTTAATTCGATTGCAATTCACTCAATGATCAATCAAACTATAAAAACAACTGCTATTTTTACATTTAATTAATTATAGATATGCTTTATTTGAAAACAAATTCAAACCTCATCATATTTACATGAAACTAGAAACAGTTGCTATTAACATTTTCCATGCCTCACTGCCCCCTCCCCCCACCCCCCCCCCCAAACCCTGCTCATGGTTTTTGTCCAATTCTATATAAATAAAGAGAAAAATATTTGATTAACAAGCACCTCAGTACATTTTCAACTACATCTGTTGAATGAGAAACATAATAATGGTTCTTTCAACACTTAATCAAGAAAGAGGAATTTGTTTACACCTGCTGTCGCCATATTGTTTAAAATAATGTTTTGAAACAACCTTCAGCATTTGCATCTATATATGGGGTGGAACATAGCCCAGTGGTAAAGCGCTTATTCGATGAGCGGTCAGTCTGGGATCGATCCCTGTCGGTGGGCCCATTGGGCTATTTCTCGTTCCAGCCAGTGCACCATGACTGGTATATCAAAGGCCGTGGTATGTACTACCCTGTGTGGGATGGTGCATATAAAAGACCCTTGCCGCTAATTGAAAAGAGCAGTCCATGTAGTGGCGACAGCGGGTTTCCTCTCTCAATATCTGTGTGGTCCTTAACCATATGTCTGACGCCATATAACCGTAAATAAAATGTATTGAGTGCGTCGTTAAATAAAACATTTCTTTCTTTGCATCAACATCTACATGTACTGATTTTCATTATCTGTAAATCAGCGTCTTCACTTGTATTTTATGTCAAATATGATGGTTACTCAGGGTGGTCTGAAATATGGCATACTAACATGTCAAAATTAGCTGACATTCCTGCCAGACCAAACATGATTACAAAAAAACCAAAGAAACAAATATACACATGAGTATATATTAAACGCACAATAACTGCCAGTCCAATGGGACATCATACTAAAAACTAATTTTTCTACTGGCCCTTGGTGTTGTGACCGGGAAAAACCGGGTCGGGATAGCAGTATTTTGACCACTGACTAAAATACATATGTACACTTACAAACTAAAAAGCAATAGAAAAATTACCTTTCTGATATGTGCACTTTAAATAACATTTAATTTGATAAAATATTCACTGAAATATTAAGAAACTGTGTATGTCTGTGCAATGAGTATATGACCAATTTCTGCCATACAAAACAATGCATCCATCATTTAGTTTCAACATACATACACAATGTACATGTATATACATACATACATACAGACACAGACAGACGTGCATATGTGTGGTTTTCTGAGGCCTCTAAATGTAGAAATGATCATGTCCGGTAGCATATTGGCAAAATTATGAAACCAAAAGGCCTTTACTCATAATTATCATGTAACCTAATCGGTAATCCACCGATGATTATGGTTATTGAAAAACCTATTTTCGTGGGTTCCATTCATCAGCACAGCTAGAGAATGGAACGAAAGAAGTGTTTCTCATAAACTTTGAAATCCTGATGACTGGATTTTGTCAAGTCATTCTCCACAATTAAGTTACGTTTGTCGGGATTGATTCTAAAGTTAGGTTTGAGCATCCCGGCTTCTGAGAAGTGCCGGATAGATGGAAAAGATAAAACAAGGGGAAGTAATACTCAGATATTTTACAATGCTCCAGTTTGGAAATTATACAATGTAACTTAAAAACAGTAAGGAATCTTTTATATATATTTACTTACACAAACAGGACAGCACATACCTGTATGTACCACAACTTTTAATTTATCAGTCAAGGGACATTAATAGGAATGAGGGAAAAACATGAGTATCAGAGATTAACAGCAATTCTTTACCACTGAGCAACACCCTCATGGATCTTTTTAGCTTAATGTAAACTACTAGCTTAATTTAAAGGCATATTGTCACAGACAAATGACCTATTTAATGGTGTAACAAAGTATTATCTGAACATAAAATATTTTGATTTGTCCCTAAATGTACTTTATTCAACCATCTTTATAACCACCATACTCGATTTATTAATGACATTTTGTAAAAATAATTGAATTATGGCGATGGTCCATAATTCAAAAACTAAAATTGCAGAGAGGGATGACATGGATTTCACTCCATCATGGTTCAGTTACGGTTATGCGATAGCTAGATTTGGTTTCCAACAATTAATGTAATTTTTATTTATTATCCATTTTTAGAGAAATAAGGTCCTTAAATCCGTGTCAGTATGCCATTAATAAAATTCTGTTTCTATTAACCACAGGCTATACTTGCTGTTAACAACATTAAACTAAGTTCTGTGTTAATGGATCACACTGGAACAAATGGTTTAGCCAGTTTTCAGAAATGTATAGTATTCAGGGTTTTTTCGGAGGGCAAATGTCCCTCTCTCTCTCTCTCTTCCCCCCCCCCCCCCCCCCCCCCCCGCTAGCTACGGCTCTTTTCTTGAAATTTAGTAAAATGTGGTTAATTTGAGGACTTACTAGCATAAGATGCCATTTTGTATAAAAATTAACAATTGCCTAATTTGGCACAGTACTGGGTGAGCCTTGACTCTAGCAATGTTACTTAAAAACTGTTTACTAACAATATATACAGCTTGTTTATTTAACTCCATAATAGTCTGTTACATCCGTGTTGTGCTGTAGCTAGGGTTGCGTCACTCGTCGGTTCGTTTCCTATGTGACTACCATGACCATACACTTCCGGCCTTCCTTCCGCTGTTCACCACTCCATGATGTAGCCGTCTGGAAACCACACCACGTTGACTTTCTTTGCTCAACATCTCAAGAGTTGAAAAGTCGTCATCTTTTCATGCTGCGCCTGGCTCGATAACTTGCTGTTGTTCCCAGGTTTTGTTTGCACGCGACTTTGGTTCTGAATCGGCCGGTTTAACCCGCGCTGTGAATCGGCGATAAGTCATCTACAATCAATACACAATTACTTTAATTTCTGGGCTGGAGGTGTCCGTGAGACGGGGTCTCGGGGATATTAGTGGCGAACGCACCTGGAAAGTTCTGTTTTCCTTCACCTGTTTACGGCATTTCAATCACTAAGTTTGGCGTAGTAACACGTTCGCAAGACAGTGACACAGGCTTGAGCCCTTCTTAAGTCTGGTATAGTTCAGTGGAATGTTTGCCATATGCATTGATCAGGCTTTTAGCAAAGGAGAAGGCAGTGTTGCATTTCAGAAGGAAAACTGTCGAAACTTGTATTTCTTGTTATTACATTACAAATAAAGAGATCAAATTGGTGATGAAAGTTTGAGGAATAAAAGTGTTATTGACGTTTTTATTGACTTAAATTTATTCTTTCAATGCAACTTTGTTTTGTTTTCACCCAGTATTTGCAGATATGGTGCACTGTGTATGCATGTAAATGTATATGGTTCGTACGCGGTTATGGAAAACTTGGAAAGTTATGGAATTTAAAAATACTTTTTCCAGTCCCTAGAAACCTATTTCAGTATACATTGTATATTAAAATAGGAATAAAATTTAAATATTTTTATGGGTATATTTTTGTTTCGTATAAATGTAGGATGATTTAACACTGATTATCCTTTCACGATTGGGATGTAGTGTCTCATATTGACCATACATGTACAATGAAACCCCTCTGACCTGGACACCCTTGGGAGACCAAGACAAATGTCTGGTTTTAAGAGGGTCCGGTCTTGAGTGGTTTTACTGTACGAAACACACATCACCACACGTTGGCTGGCTTTCTGTTTCTTTGTCTCTCCATCCATGTGTCGGTAAAGGGATAAGCATATAATATATAGCCCAGTGGTAAAGTACTCATCTGATGTGCAATCAGTCTAAGATTGATCCCTGTTGGTGGGCCCATTGGGCTATTTCTCATTCCAGCCAGTGCACCATGACTGGTATATCAAAGGCCATGGTATGTGCTATCCTGTCTGTGGAATGGTACATATAAAAGATCCAGTGCTGGGCCAGTAGATGGGGGCAACTCATGGAGTCTTGTCCGAAATAATAGTTACAAAGTTAAAAGTTTGTTTTGTTTAACGACACCACTAGAGTACATTGATTTATTAATCATCGGCTATTGGATGTCAAAGTTCAACATTTAGTCATTTTGATATATAGTCTTAGAGAGGAAGCCCACAACATTTTTCTATTAGTAGCAAGAGATCTTTTATATGCACCACCCCACAGACAGGATAACATATACCACAGTATTTGATATATACCAGTCGTGGTGCACTGGCTAGAATTAGATATAACCCAATGGGCTCACCAACAGGGATCGATCCCAGACTGACCGCATATCAAGCAAGCGCTTTACCACTGGGCTGTCTCTTTCCCCCCCCCCCCCCCCCCCCCCCCCCCCCCAAGAAAAGATTCTGGGTGTTAAATAGTCGCTGGCCCAACCATCCACTAATCACTCTCTAACACTCGCCTGAGGCTAATTCAAAGACAGTAATACTTAGCTTCCCTAGGTATGTGAATTTACATTAGTATGGTAATATTTGAAATGGCTCCCATATAATCTAAATTAGGGGAGCAGTTAATAACTCCCCTCAAAACAAATGTATGTCAAGGTCTGGAATCCATCTGAAAATAGTGAATGTTTCATTTATGAACAAATGAAGTATCTCTTTGCATATATATACATGCATAATATAATTTATATATATACTTTAATTTTAATATCAATGTTCAGGATGCAGTTTACCACAGTTCATTTATAACTAGGTTGATACCAGTTGTGGCCTTGGAATATGCACCAGTGGCTTATCGCCAGTTATTAGCATAATTATATTAATTAGTCTGTTTTAGCTTTGTGGCTGCATGAACAACTAGGTGTGGCTGTATATAAATACTAGCATTTTTAACAAAAATCATTTTCTGAATCTATAGAACTTTCTGTACATACCAAAATCAGTGAACATTTCCTTAAAGTCACAGACCCTAGTTTCAGCCCGTGGAAATGGACACTTAAGTTTGGTTAATCTATAAGTACAAACCTGCAATGTATTTGGATAAAGTTAAAATAGAATGAAACAGAGCTACATGTAGTCGGTGATGTTGAAAGAGGGAAATACCTTAAAAAAAATAGTGGCGTTAGTCGCCCAAATAATATTATGTTCTTCAGAGCTATAACATATGAGCCACTATTAATATTTGTATTCCACATTAAAATCTTGCTCGTGGTTCGCTTACCATAATTTGCCAACATGCATTATTTGGGGCCACCATATTTTTTGGCAAGTTTCAAACCCTGCATGGTATTAAAAACAACAGGATGACCAGAAACACTTCGGATGTATGGAAATGGATATACTAAACAATGAAATTTTAGTAATGTCTTTTTAGTAATGTCTGATTTCAGTTATCAAAAACCAGTTTTTATAGTGACATATAGGCTGTAGTGTTTAAAATCTAGGGTGTGTCACTTTAACAAACAAGAACAGTTATAAAAAGTCTTATCTGTGTTACTGTTAATTACTAGTAATTTACCAAATCCAAAATGTCATCGCATGTACCTGTATTATGTTTATGAAAATCTTATAATAATCAGTTGGGATTAGTAACATTTAAGAATCCAGTAACTTTTATAACCTACATGGCCCCGTTCCACGAAGCAATCTTAGCACTAAGATCACCTTAAGAGTGTACATAACCACGTTGTGCACTTAAGGCGATCGTAGGGCTAAGATTGCTTCAAGGACTGGGATCCTCGGGCCTAATTCACTAAACTCTCGCATCTTTGTGATCTCGCAGTGCAATGTTAAAAGACTTGCAAAGAGGATGCTTTGTTGTTTAATAGAGCCTAAGAGACCTTTGTGAATTAGGCCCCTGGTCTGCTAGACTACTCAGTAATAGTCATTAATATTAATTAACTCTTGTACCCTTCCCCAAAATCCAAAACACACACACACACATACACACATATGCCCCCCCCAAAAAAAAACCCACCAAAAATCCCCAACCTTAAACATTATTTAAATTTGTTGTTCAGCTGTAATTTATAACTGTGGTAGATTTATTTTTCTGTTTTATCAACCATAATAAATCATATATGCAAATATTAGGTTAGCTGTGACAATGCAGTGATTTTTACAACAGTATCAGATGGCCGTCTCATTGTGGCAGCAAGCCGATTACAAGTGTAGTACTGTTTGCGGTGGGGTATCTCATTTCATGTGAGACGTACATACAGGATACCTTACACACATGTGCATAACTCGGTGAAATATGACATTGTCCTTCACAGTATAAACAGCTTGAAAATGTGGATTAGTATTTTATTATTTAGAATTTAGCACATATTAAAGGGACATTCCTGAGTTTTCTGCATTGTAAAATGTTTCTGACTAATAAAATATTTCTACGATTTAAACTTACATATTAAATATATTTTTTTGTTTAGAATATTAGTCTGTATATTTAATGTCTTTCTGGTCGTTAATATTTATAAGAGGCCCAAACTGGATTTTGTCTTCAAATAATTTCGTACGTATGGAAAACAAAATTTCAGAAATAAAATAAAATTTACCCTAGTGTATATATTAGAACGATCAGAAACACATTTAATATACAGCCACTAATATGTTATGCAGGAAAATATATTTGATATGTAATTACAATTGTTAAAAAGTCTCTGTTAGTCGATAACATTTTAAATACTGTAGCAAACTCAGGAATTAATGTCCCTTTAATTCTTATATGGTATTCATTCTTATATTATACTAGTATGTAGCCCAGTAGTAAAGCACTCGCTTGATGCACAGTAGTCTAGGATCGATCGCCGTCAGTGGGTCCATTGGGCTATTTTTCATTCTAGTCGGTGCATCATGACTGGTGTATCAAAGGCTGTGGTATGTGCTATCCTGTTGGTGGGATGGTGAATTTAATATAAACGATGTTTGCTACCAATAGGAAAAATGTAGCCGGTTTTCCTCTCGAAGACGATATGTAAAAATTACCAAATGTTTGACATTCAGTAGCTGATGATGAATAAATCAACATGCTCCAGTGTTAAGTGGTTTCATTAAACAAAACAAACTTTAACTTAATTCTTTTGGTTTCAGGTTACCAAAGAACAATAGTTCAAAGCTTTAGGCGACTTGAACTCTGTTCACATTATTTTCACCTACGTAACTGATCACATGCATTTGGTTACACAAATTATACATGCACTTGCAATGCAAATAAAATTATGATAATATTGAACTCTGAAACATTTAATTTCAGAATACAGTGGTTGACCACGTAAGTGATTAGCAGTTCAAATAAATTTAAAGTTGTGTTTAGAGTTTTCTGGGTTACTGTTAGTTTGTTGTATGCCTACTGACTCGTAAAAATGTCACCAACTCATGAATTTTTTTTTCTTCTGTTTCTCTTCTTTTTTTCTACCTTTATTTTTTTCTAAAAACATTTTTTGGAAATAAAACGATGAGTTGGGTTAAAGCAAACCACGTGGTATTTGCTTCCTGTCTGTGGGAAAGTGCATATAAAAGATCCCTTGCTGCTAAAGGAAAAAAATGTAGTGGCTTTCCTGTGATGATTACGAGTCAGAATTACCAAATGTTTGACATCCAGTAGCCAATGATTAATTAATCAATGTGCTCCAGTGGTGTCATTAAACAAAACAAACTTTAAAGCAAACCAACTTTTAAAAATGGAAGGATGAGGGGAAAAGAAGAAGAAATGGTGTGTGTGGTGTGTCTGTGTGTGTGTGGTGTGTGTGTGTGGTGTGTGTGTGTGGTGTGTGTGTGTGTTGTCTGTATGTGTGTGGTGTGTGTGTGGTGTGTCTGTGTGTGGTGTTTGTGTCTGTGTTTTTGTGGTGTGTCTGTGTTGAGAGAAACAGAGACCTACAGAAATAGAGAAAAAGCATGCTTCGTGTTGTCAAAACTACTCTTTTGAGGGTACAGCGATACACAAATAACTGCCTGTTCAACTGACGATCATTTTGGTAGGGGTGAAAGTTGTCTAGACAAAAAAGGTAACATCCAAAGGCTCACATAACTGACATATTTTAAATTCGAATGATGTCACTATTTTACCAACGTCATTTCACACAATGCCTATAACAATAATAAACTCATTCATGACGCAGGGAAAATTTCAGTGACATTTCAGCAGTGGATCCAAGGGGTGGGGATGACAGTTTTTATTCTACCTGTTTATATAGTATTATCTACTTTACTGGAAAACATAAATTGAAGTCAAAAAAAAAAAAAAAAAAATTAAAATTGCACATGGACTTGTCCCAAAATAGGGAGAATGGGCATATATTTTCAATAAATGTCATAAAAGGATACATTTTGTGTATGACGTAGCAGTGCCGAAGGCAATTTAATTATATATGGATGTTTTAAATGTTAGGGAATAATATTCCTGCTACTGAATATGGGAACTTCATTCTTACGTGTATGATTTGGTTTCATGGAATGTTTTCGCAAAAACTAATATTTAATTATATATGCATTTATAAAAACGTAATAATTCACTTGTAGGTTAGTGAAGGTACCGTATATCTCTTAATGGGGTTAATACTTAAACTATGTCCGCTGTGTTTAAGTGAACAAGCTACCTGTGTGTCGGTTCTGAGACGGAAACCTGACAGATGTAACTTATTTTATTGGTAATATATCATTGTTTATGAATTTCTGTCTTTCTTCGTCCCCAGGTCGCGACGTCGGCCTAGACAACCAGGGCATGGATGACTTTGATCTCGAGGAATATATCACCAGAGATGACATGTAAGTACTGTGACAAAACCTTTACTCAAGCCGGTGATTGTTGTAAATTTTTATAATAAAAGAATTTGTTTTGTATTCAGGGAGAGCTTGGTGGGATGTAGCTCAGTGGTAGAGCACTCGCTTGAGGTGTAATCGGTCTTATAGGACTGATTGCCTGTAATGGACTTGTATCTTCCTTTCTCCCATCCCTACTAGTGCCGTATGACTGGTAAATCAAAAATCATGGTATGTGCTGTCCTTCCTGTGTAAAAGATCCCTTGCAGTTTTTTGGTAGCATGCAGTAGCATATGTGGTGGCTGTTGGATTGCTGTGTTATTCTCTTGACCAAGTCTTAAAGTAGCCACATGTTAAACTCATATGCTGAGGTGCCATTAATGAAATACACTTTAATTTTCATGTTTTGGGAAAATTTTCTTTCAACATATCTCTCTTTTATTTACTAATCATGTATACCTAAACATATTGTCACCGAAAGTACCAAAAACAAGACTTCCAGATTTTACAGAATGGTTTTTTCTGGTAGCATGTTGATAGCTTATTGGTAAAATCATGGAAGCCAAAATCTGTTATCCATTATCATGTTATATAATCCACCAATACCATCATTACCGGAAAACATTTTCTGGTAGTTTCCAACGATAAAAGGGCACAGACCGAAAAAGTATTTCCGATAAAATTTGAAATCCTGAGGCCTGACAAAAAAACGATAACAACCCACACGAGAAATAACCATTGATAAATATGAAAAACAGGAAATTGTTACAGTATTATTCATAAAATGATTAAGAGAGTAACTGAGTACACGGTTTAAAATATTGTTTGCTATATATACATGTACATTTATAGTTGACTGGAATGCTCGACATATATAATCATGCTTTTCAATTTACGGTGTCTTATTGAAATCCGTAGCACTGCTTTGATCGGCACACAATGTCCACGTCTAATTGTGTCAAGATACTGAACTGTTTAGCATATGTAGGTTATATATATATGTGTGTGTACTGAATGTATGTGTATGCACCAGATCAGTCAGTTTGATTTCCTCTTGTTAATTTTGTTGGTGGTGTTTATTTTCTGATCTCCACCAGTTGACTGCAAAGAGCAGGATGTACATGTGATTCAGTGGTAGAATGCTAGTCTGGTGTGTGGAGGTTGATGGGATCTATTCCCATGAATAGACAGTATATTAAAGTCGCAGAGCCTAGGTTCAACCCCTGAAAATGGACACTTAAGTTTGGTTAATTGACATAGAGAATAATACATGAGTGGTCAGTAGATACCATTTATCTCACGACAAGTTGTTTTAAAAGGTATCTTAATGAGCAAAAGTGAGTTTGATACGTTTTTAAATGACTTGTGAGATAAATGGTATCTAACGGACATGAATGTATTATTCTATTTGTTATATATCCTCAAAAACCAGGTTTTAAGCAAATTTTAACATCTTTATCGACTTAAAGATATTTACAACATTTGCACAGTTTGTAGGTGAATTATGTGTCACAGACACATGATTGCCAGGTTAACAGTCACAGTGTAATCAATTTCCACCATGCTGTTTTTTTTTTATTGGACATGTGGCATTGGTGACCTGGACATCACCTAGGAGCAACCAGTTGTATGTCTTGAAATTATTAACACACGTACGTGTGTAAAACAAAATCTATGTGTTATCAAAAATAATGCATGGTGTTCTCACCAACAGGTGTGTAAGAAAAAACCTGTAACACATTTGGATAAAGTTACTAAAGAGTAAAACAAGAGTCTGTGATACTGAAACAGGGAAATACGCGTATAGAGAAGACTAGAGTTCGTCTCTATAACCATTAATTTTCAGAGGTTTATACATTTTTTTAAATATGAAAAATGCATTTTGTGGTATTAGAAACATCAGGGTGACCAGGAATACTTCGGAATATATGGAAATGACTAATATAAACAATAAAAATCTAAGTAATGCAGGGCTTCTAGATTATGGTAGCCCCACTCTCATGGCTAGTGATATTCAATGTCGGGCTAGTAAATAGCTACTAAATTGCCATGCCCAGTGGCTAGTGAAATGTTTTTGTCAAATGTTGCAGTTAAGCCTTATTTTGTAAATATGAATATCCTGCCCCCACCCCAACCCCCAGTGTTAGTGTTTTTAAGCTCTATCTTCCTTTTTAGGTGACATATCCGATTATTACTATTATTTAGTAAAATTGTATTAACTTAAAGTAAACTTGGGCTGGTGAATTTTTAATCGTGGCTAGTATATTTTTGAAATCACCGATCCCATGGCTAGTGGATTATATAAAAAAATATATAGAAACCCTGTAATGTCTGATTTCAGTTATCGAAAACAGCTTTAATAGTAAAACATACATCATAGAGTTTTAAAAATTGGGTCTGTCACTTTAATAAACTATTTAACACAATACTTGTAAATATCCACTGTTCAGGTTAATGGCCATCATGACTCGACAGGAAGGAAATGTTTTATTTAACGTCACACTCAACACATTTTATTTTACGGTTATATGGCGTCAGGCGTATGGTTGAGGACCACACAGATATTGAGAGAGGAAACCCACTGTTGCCACTTCATGGGCTACTCTTTTTGATTAGAAAGCAAGGGATCTGTTATATGCACCATCCCACAGATAGAGTAGTACATACCACAGCCTATGATATACCAGTCGTGGTGCACTGGCTGAAACGAGAAATAGCCCAATGGGCCCATCGAAGGGGATTGATCCCAGACCGACCGCGCATCGAGCAAGCGTTTTAACACTGGGCTACATCCTGTCACACATGACTCCACAGATAAAATGTCAATGAACACTAGATTAATTATTTCTAGTTTCATCGGAGTTCCACAGATCAGCAGCTTAGTCATGTGTCCCAGAAAGGCATGCTTGGACATTAACTAAGTACTGGTACATGTACACAAAATGTTCATCTGGGACAGGATCTAGCTCAGTCAGTAGAGCGCTCACCTGAGGTACAAAGGATCAAATCACCTCAATGGACCTGTTCTCTTATTGGGGATTTTCCCATCCCAACCATTGCCCCATGGCTGGTATATATGAGAGGGGGGATTTTCCCATCCCAACTATTGCCCCATGGCTGGTATATATGAGAGGGGGTTTTCCCATCCCAACTATTGCCCCATGGCTGGTATATATGAGAGGGGGTTTTCCCATCCCAACTATTGCCCCATGGCTGGTATATATGAGAGGGGGTTTTCCCATCCCAACTATTGCCCCATGGCTGGTATATATGAGAGGGGGTTTTCCCATCCCAACTATTGCCCCATGACTGGTATATATGATGGGGGAATTTTCCCATCCCAACCATTGCCCCATGACTGGTATATATGAGAGGGGAATTTTCCCATCCCAACCATTGCCCCATGACTGGTATATATGAAGGGGGATTTTCCCATCCCAACCATTGCCCCATGACTGGTATATATGAGAGGCTATGGTATATGTTATTCTGTCTGTAGGAAAGTGCATATAAAAGATCCACTGAACATTACTGATGGAAAATATAGCGTGTTTCCTCTGAAAAATACATTTCAGAATTACAAAAAAATTGACATCCAGTACCTAATGATAAATGGCATCGTTGAACAAAACAAATATTTTAACTGGATATAAACAGAATATATTATGTTATCAGTGTTAATATATTTGCCTAGATGTCAATGTATGTCTTGTCTCATCAAAATAAATTGACAATTACAATTACATTAAAGGAACATTGAACATACCCTAGTTATTAAACACTAAGGCATATTTTTTACTCTTAGAGCCATTTTTGATAACACAAATCATATTTTACTTACAATTTCTTGTTTACATTATTCATTTCCATAAATTCTAAGTGTGTTTGGTCATCCTGGTGTTTTTAATATCACAAATGCATTTCTGATATTTTTAAAAACGCACGTGTGTCTGAGAACTAACAGCTATGAAGTCTAATTTTAGTCTATTTTTAGAGCGTATTTCACCATTTCAAAGTCACAGACTAATGTTTCACTCAGTTGTAACTTTATCCAAATGTGTTACAGGTTTGTAGATTAACTAGACTTAGTGTTAATTTTCACGGGTTGAAACTAGGGTCTGTCCCTTTAATTATATTAATTACATTTACTATTTACATGAACATCAAATTGCTGCTTTACCCATATTGTCGCTATTTGGTATATATATTGTGTATATTTTTGTGTATTATGTATATATTTATTATATCTGTCTGTAAGCTCAAGCTGTCAAGCCTATGATAATAAAGCAACTGAGCTGACGTATTGGGCAATATACTTTTGTTCACAAACGTACACATTATGAAGTTGATTCATATTATCATGACAGTGCAAGCACAATCTTATCGGGTAGTCCCGTACTGAAAGGGAAATATTGCGACATCACCATTGATCTCATTATCATCATCTTTATCTCTGTTAGGGAAATGACATAGCCCAGTGGTAAAGGGCTCAACTGATGAACGGTCAGTCTAGCATCGATTCCATTGGGCTATTTTTTGTTCCAGCCAGTGCCCCACGACTGGTATATCAAAGGCTATCAGTATTCGAAATAAGCATGTGTAAATTTGTCCTGATAAGTAAAAATTTGCTCGGACAAACAAAATGTACTTCAGTGGTTGTCCAGTACTTAAACAAGTCAAAATGTTCAATGCAGTTTCATTTTGAACAATCGAAAACATCATCCCTGTACTCAAATAACTCAAGTTTACCATTTCTTTCAACAGGTAAAAATACTTGTGGACAAGTAGATTTCTAGATGTATATGTCCAGTGAACCAGTAAAAAATCCTGCTTATTTTTTATCACTGGCTATGATATGTGCTATCCTGTCTATGGGATGGTGCATATAAAATATCCCTTGCAACTAATGGAAAAAATGTAGGGGGTTCCCTATCTAAGACTAGATGTCAGAATTTTACCGAACGTTTAACATCCAGTAGCCAATGATTAATAAATCACGATGCACTAGTGGTGTCTTTAAACAAAACAAAACTTAACTGTTGATATAAACAGACTATAGCAGTTTTGATGTCACTGGGTAATTGTTAAACAAAACAAACTTTAACTTTATCTCTGTTACTTATTTTTGGCATTTTCTTTAAAACATTTTTTTTTTTTAAATAATGACCATTTAAAAAGTATTTAGAATTTACAGTTAAAGTAGTCAACCATGCCATACATTCATTGAATCATGTGTGTGTGTGTATGTATACAGGCTTACAAGTACATGGTCAGCTGACTGAAACAGGAGATATCACACAGATACAAATCAGTCCTGCTTGACTATCGAAGCTCTTGGCATTACTGCAATGTGATTCAGTGTGAGAACATGTAGTAACAATTTGTGAATCATATCAACCCCCGTACTTGATCCTTAAATGTAGCAAGTTAAATTAAAGGCCATTTAGATCTGTATCTATCTTCTGTAAGCATCTATCCTTCAGCTGGCTGATGTTTTCACAGCAGGTGACTTGGATGATCAGTCTCCACAGTGGAGGAAATGTGGAACTTGATCATCACAGCATTCTTCATGTTGACAGGTTTTCACCTCTTGTACTTAAAGCCCCAATCTCATCTCCCAATCATTTACAGTACATTTCAACTACAACAAGAACATAACTCCATGCTTTAACAAACATGGGTGACACCCTGAAAGGGTACAGTATTATACATGTACATAGCTCGGTGGTAAAAAAGAAGTTTGTTTTGTTTAAAGAAAACAAGGGCAGGACGTAGCCTAGTGGTAATGCGCTTGCTTGATGCCGGGGGGGGGGGGGCAGATTTGGAATCGATCCCCGTTAGTAGGCCCATTGGGCTATTTTTTTGTTCTAACCAGTGCACCGCGACTGGTATAACAAAGGCCGTGCCAACCTGTCTATGGGATGGTGCATATAAAAGATCCCTTGTTATTAATAGAAAAATGTAGCAGGTTTCCTCTCTAAGACTGTATACATGTCAAAATTGCTAAGTGTTTGGCATCCAATAAATAAATAAATGTGCTCTAGTGGTGTCGTTAAAGAAAACAAACATTTTATGTGGATGTCAAACGTGGTAATTGTGACATGTAATTGTAGTCTTCAAAGAAAAATTAGCAGCAAGGCATCTTTTATATACACTTTCCCACAGACAGGACAGCACATACCCGTGCCTTTCTGTACCACAACTGGTATCAAAGAAAGAGCCATGGTATATACTATCCTGTCTGTGGGATGATGCATAGAAAAGATTGCTTTTTGCTAATAAACTGAATAGGTCATGGAGTGCCGGCAGCATGTTTCTAATCTAAATATCTGTGTTGTCCTTAACCATATGTCTGAACGGCCTCTGTGGTGTCATGGTTAGGCCATCGGTCAACAGGCAAGTAGGTACTGGGTTCAGATCCCAGTCGAGGCATGGGATTTTTAATCCAGATACCAACTCCAAACCCTGAGTGAGTGCTCTGCAAGGCTCAATGGGTAGGTGTAAACCACTTGCACCGACCAGTGATCCATAACTGGTTCAACAAAGGCCATGGTTTGTGCTATCCTGCCTGTGGGAAGAGCAAATAAAAGATCCCTTGCTGTCTGTCGTAAAAAGTAGCCTGTGTGGCGACAGCAGGTTTCCTCTAAAAAACAGTGTCAGAATGACCATATGTTTGGCGTCCAAAAACCGATGATAAGATAATATTAAAAAAAAGGTGCTCTAGCGGCATCGTTAAATAAAACAAACTTTACTTTTTAACCATATGTCTGATGCATATAATCGTTGTCAAAATGTTTTGAGTATGTCGTTCATTTAAATAAAAAAAAAAAAAATTAAACATTTATTTCCAAGTTTTGGAATGGGAATAGCCTATATTCACGCTTTTGTCATACATTTTTATACATAATTCATCAGCTAAAATGGTAATAATAGTGATAAAAAATGTCTTTCTTTCACCTTTGTAAAGTTCAGGACTAAGTATTCACTGTCTGGTGGTTTTAGCGATTATAGTCCATGTTAAAATGTGTGTGAGTTATAACTGTTGTAATTTCCTTTGCCTGTTAACATTGTTTTGTGGTCTGTTGAGTGGTAGGCGAGACAGTTGAATAATATTTTCATGTCTGCTGATTTTCTTTTCGATAGAATTTGTGTCTTGTGTATTATGTGTGTGCAAGGAAGTACAGCTGTACAGAATTGTACCAGTGATTTCTGTTATCTCAATGAGATCTGGGGGTTTGTCATGCATAGTGGGTAATACACTCAAATGTTTTCTTCTGTATATCTCACATTATGTTAATTTTATTCTGTGATTGGAGAATAGTAAATTTAAACTTTTGCACTGTTGCTTTAATGTGTCATGTTATTTTGTAAGATATATATATATATATATATATATATGTACAGCAGTGAATCAGGGCCCCAACCCTGACACTGCTATTGCGATCTGGGGGTAATAAATATTTAAAGAAAAAAAGAGGAAAAAAAAGAGAAGAAAATATATAGATAGAAAACATAATAAAATACAAAGTTAACCTTTAAATTACAGTATGTAGTAGACTAGTCTAGCTGTAATTTTCCCATCGTATATTACATGTTTTTTTCTTGTTTACTGTACTTTTTTCAGTATAATTAATTATACAATAGTAAAAAAAAGAAATTAAAGCCACAAGAGACAAGCACGTGTCATGGTTAGTGAAACAAGGACTGGGATGTTGAGGTGGATAGCAAAAGAAGTTGAAAGACATGAGAAAGAAATAAGATGGAATTGAAAGAGAAAGGAAAGGGGGCAGTGGGATAAAAAATTTTTTATAATAATAAAAATAAAAATAAAAATTAATTAATTAATTTAATTAATTAAATATTGTCAAAGTGATCATACAACTAAAAAAGTATTATTATTAAAGAGATCCAAAGTTAAAAGATATTTTGTTTTGTTTAGGTGTTGTTGTAAAAATCTATCCGTCTTATTACGTTGCGCACTATTACTATTATCCTTTCGTTCCACATTTCACACTGTTGTCTGTTTTGATTGATTAGGTAGGAGTTTTATTTCAACAAAAGCATTTCTCCGTGTCGTCAAGTGCACAAACTAGTGTCTCTTACGGGCCACCTCTTGTTAGTGGGCTGCCGATGGGAGAACAAGTGTCCAGCACAATGGACATCTGAATTGTTGTGTTCGTGTAACTGTTCAGTGTTGGCTATTGTCGCCCACTCAGTTGGAGGGCTGTTGAGTGATGTCGAGGACAAGTAGATTTGTCGCTTTCTTAGAAACTGATAAACTCGGAGAACTCACTGAACTTGTTCTGGGCTCATGGACTGTGTTGGACATAAATATAGGTCATTGTAAATGTATCTCATTCAGAAGAAGAAAAACGTTTTGTGTTGCATTTTTATAATTATAGTTAAGAGGAAAATGATCTAATGATTTTGTTATTAAAATGATGAGTATAATATTATATTTTAAACTTTAAACTTTGCAAAGTAAAAGATATAACTTTTTTTTTTCTTCTTTTTTTTTCTTCTTTTTTTTAATGAGTTTATTGCCCCCAGATCAGTTGACAGTGTCAAAGTTGGGGAGCCTTGAATCATTGCCTTACAAAAACACATGTATATATTCATACCTTCTAGTTACATACATTTGAATTTGTTTAAAAACACTACATAAATATGAATACAATAATGGTTTTGATCTGAGGGGACAGGGGAGAGAGAATGGACAGATGAAATGAATGGGGGAAAAAAAGAGGAAAGATAAAAAGAAACTAAAAAAGAGAGAAAGAAGCATGTATTATTTACTCGTATTGTAGATTAAGATTGGTTTTCTGGTTCTACTGAAGTTTTTGTATAGCCAAGCAAGTTTTTGTATATCCAAGCAAGCCCAGATTTTCCTTTAGGTTAACAAAATGTGCAGTTATGAGATTGAAGAAAGTAGTATCAATTAATTCTCCGATTTTCAAGCAAAAAGATTCAACCATTTTTCCCAATGTTCATTAAATTTGTCATACTGGCAATTTTTAAAGATAATAAGTTTGTAAAATTATATAAATAATATGTCATTTGAACTTGTTTTATGTTGTTTGTTATGTTAAACATAAAATTAATCAGTTTTAAATATAGATGATTGTATCAGATATTGAGAGTCTTGTGTTGAATATTCATATAGAAAAATAAACAGTAAATTAATTTAATTATTTCTTTATTAAGACTTTAAATTAATGTAAATAGAAATTAAATATACAATCTTACAAACTTCATTCTTGTAATTCAGCAGAAATGATAAATAAGATTCGATCAGATTTTAAGAGCATTTGTTTGTTTTTTTTAGTTTTTAATACAAAGTTGTAAGTGAATGATATCTCATGATTTGTTTAATAACTGTAATGCAGGTGAATTAAGGTAACTGTATATTAAAAAATTAAAAGATTAAATTAGTAAAACATAATGTCAGGTATTCAAAAGTTTTAATAGAAATTTTAACAAAATATATCCTTTGCTCATTGTAATATAAATTTACAAATATAAATTTACAAATATAAATTTTATTTTAAAACTTAAATATTAAGTTGAACATACTGAAATTAACCTTTATGATTATGTATGTACATATGTATTAGCAGAAGTCTTAAAAAAGAACAGATGTAAACTAATTAATTTATCTTTTGATCTTTGTGTCTCTGGCAACTTAAAAGATTTTAAACAAAAACATGTGTAATTTAACAGAGGTTCTAGTTATTTGTAAAACGTATAACTTACGTAAGCAATACATGATACTGTAGTTATACATGTGTTAGTGTGCATGGCACCAGTTGGTGATTGTCAGATCAAATATACATGAGATACTATCATGTCTGTCATTTACAGAGATAAACATATTCTGCTTGTCTGTTAAAACATCCACTAAGGTAGATATATATATTGTTTAAATCCATGTATTGTTTGTCAATTAAGTGAGTAGAAATTTAAAAAAAACAGCCTGTCTGTTAAAACATCCACCAAGGTAGATATATATATTGTTTAAATCCATGTATTGCTTGTCAATTAAGTGAGTAGAAATTTAAAAAAAACTGCCTATCTGTTAAAAAATCCTCCCTCCCCCATTACCAACATCCACCCCCTCCCACCAAAATCCATCAAGGTGGATATATGTTGTCTAAAATCCATGTGTTGTTTGTCAATGAAGCAAGTAGAAATATTTTTTAAAACCTGCCTGTCTGTTAAAACATCCTCTCCCCCCATTACCAACACCCACCACTACCACCAAGATCCACCAAAGCGGATATATGTTGTCTAAAATCCATGTGTTGTTTGTCAATGAAGCGAGTAGAAATAAAAAAAAACCTGCCTGTCTGTTAAAATATCCTCTCCCCCCATTACCAACACCCACCACTACCACCAAGATCCACCAAAGCGGATATATGTTGTCTAAAATCCATGTGTTGTTTGTCAATGAAGCGAGTAGAAATAAAAAAAAACTGCTGTGTGTTAAACCATCCTCCTCTCCCCCCCATTACCAACATCCACCCCCTCCACCAAGATCCACCAAAGCGGATATATGTTGTCTAAAATCCATGTGTTGTTTGTCAATGAAGCCAGTAGAAATTTAAAAAAACTGCTGTCTGTTAAAACATTCTCCCCCTCCCCCCCATTACCAACATCCACCCCCTCCCACCAAGATCCACCAAGACGGATATATGTTGTCTAAATCCATGTATTGTTTGTCAATGAAGCAAGTAGAAATCAAAGAAAACTGCCTGTCTGTTAAAATATCCATTACCAACATCCACCCCCTCCTACCAAGATCAACCGAGGTGGATATATGTTGTTTAAAATCCATGTATTGTTTGTCAATGAAGCAAGTAGAAATCAAAGAAAACTGCTTATCTTAAAATATCCATTACCAACATCCACCCACTCCCACCAAGATCCACCAAGGCGGATATATGTTGACTAAAATCCATGTATTGTTTGTCAATGAAGCAAGTAGAAATCAAAGAAAACTGCCTATCTTAAAATATCCATTACCAACAACCACCCCCTCCCACCAAGATCCACCGAGGTGGATATATGTTGTCTAAAATCCATGTATTGTTTGTCAGTGAAGCAAGTAGAAATCAAAAAGAACAGCTCGTCTGTTGACATTCTGCCGGCCTGTGAGAAAAGTGTCAGTATCTGAGGCACGCAGGTTGTGAAGATGACAGCTCATTTTGACTTCACTCCATCGTGGGAGGCAGGCACCGTGGAGCAGGCACCGTCCTGTCATCATGCGGGGATCTCTTTTTATCTCACAGCATTGGCAACAACAGCGGCTCTGACCTCACTGCTGCCACGGTTATGAAAAATTGTTATTTTATTATTATTACTCCTCTTCTTCTTCTGCGTGTCGCTTCTGACAGTGTGGGGTTAAAAAGATAATTGTGTTTTACGCTGCTTGAAAGGTGTAACTGGCGTGGGATAGGCTTGTATATACATACATGTATAATATTATCACTGTATAGAATTATTAAACTGATGAATATAAATTCCAAGGATGGGGCTGGATCCACATCTAGTTCAGTCAGTTGAGTGCTCGCCTGAGGAGCTTCTCTCACAGGATCGAATCTCCTTGGTGGACCCGTTCTCTGATTGGATGTTTCCTATTCCAACCAGTGAAGCACAACACGTATATCAAAGGCCATGGTACAAATGTATGTACTGTCCTGTCTGGGAAAGTGCATGTCAAAGATCCCTTGCTTCTAATGAAAAATGTACCATGTTTTCTCTGAAGAATATGAGTAAGAATTACCAAATGTTTGACATCCAATAGCTGATGATTTAAAATACCTATGTGCTCTAGTGGAATATATTATTATGTATATTTAAAAAAAATGTCTTTATAAATTCAATCAATTCCTCATTGTGGTGTAGAAAATGGCAGTAAAATATGGCCAGCTGTTGTTTGTTTTTTAAATAACATGTCAAAAGAAATATGTCCTGCTATGAAAAAAAACACATTGTGGAATTAAAATATAGCAAAATCATGGGCTAAATCAGGGCTCGAAACTTGCCAAAATTATGGTAGCCCTAAAAATAATAATGGATGTTGGCAAAGTAAGGTAAGCAAACCATGAGCAAGATTTTAATGTGAAATAAATATATGCAATACAAAATATTAATAATGGCTTGTATGTTATAGCTCTAAAGAAGATTGCCCAAATAATATCATTTGGGTGACTAACGACATTATTTTTTAATATTTAAGTCTCCCAAACGGGACATTGGTTGCATTTGGTGACCTGGCCACAGGCCGTTTCGAGCCCTGCTAATTAACAGATGAGATAATCATACATACACCTGTCTTGAAAACCACGACTGGTACATCAAAGGCAGTGGTATGTGCTATCCTGTCTATGGGATGGTGCATATAAAATAACCCTTGCTGCTAATCGAAAAGAATAGCCCATGAAGTGGCGACAGCGGGTTTCCGCTCTCAATATCTGTGTGGTCCTTAACCATATGTCTGACACCATATAACCATAAATAAAATGTGTTGAGTATGTCATTAAATAAACCATTTTCTTCCTGTCTTGAAAAATGACCTGCAATTGTTTTCTATTTTACCTGATAGGTATAAAATAAATTACTTATTTTTACAGACCGCTGTTTTGAGCCCTGGTTGCCAAATACAGCATACATTCATTTGTATCTCTTAAAAATAAAGAAATTAATTCTCTAAATATCTGTGACAATATTTTCAGTATATATCCAGGGCTGGCTCTGGGTGTGTAGAACATTTCACCAAATTATCTATTAAATTTCAAAAACTGTAGAAACCCACCATTATCCCCCCCCCCCCAAAACAAAAAACCCAAAAACAATCATTACATGAAATTCTTTCACCAAATTAAAATAAAATTCACCAGATATGTTGAAAATTTGCAGTTAGCAAATTTGGCGAGTGCCAAAGCTAGCCTTGAATTATGGAGGGTTTTTTTTTTTTCATTTTAAATATGATAAATTGTTTTCTTAGGTGCTGACTATATGTTATAGTTTTCATTGGTGTACGGGTAGTTAATAATAACATCTCGGTGTGTACACTGTCTTCATTTACTTCCTTTTCGATCCACAAATTAAAGTACCCAATGGGTTTAGACATGGACTCTATTTCATGCCCATGCAATACCAGAGAGGTTTCAGGGACATACATCGGTCCCAGGTCCGATCTCTGGCCTGGTCAGTGACCTTACCTGGGATAGAAATGGGTTTGGTTGGGGGTTTTAAGGGTTTCTTGGGGTTTTGGGGGGGTTTCTTGGGGAGGTGGGGGGGGTTAAAGCAAAATCATGAAAATTTAAGTCCATGAAAATAAACGATTTCACAATATCTGCTTTTTTAATATTGTCCCCATGACCAAGAAGCATACATGTACTTTGTGAAAACTGGCTGGTGCATGTAGTACTTGTACTTATGACTGCCGGTGTGTTTTCATTCATAGACAGAAAAGGAACAGGATGTGGCAGTGACACACTAAAACATTAATCAGCCATTGTTACAGCACATGTATTTAACTTTGGGATTGGCCATGCTAAAACAATGCAGCTTTGATTGAATCATTGAAGAGTTCGTTTTTAAAATGTGATATATACTCCCGTTTCCAAATTCTGGACTTATCTGGACTTAGCAGTAAATGTATACTGATGTTAGTGCAAGTTGGTTATAGACAACAGTTAGTTTACGTTAAAACGCTATCTGTGCTGCAAAAAAACAAACTAGAATCTTAAAACTATGCTTCGTGTGATATATGCTACACCATGACAGCAAAATCATGTGGGGGTTTTTAATCAAAATAACATAACTGGATATATAGCATTTTGCAAATTAATATTTAATTATAATAATATATCAAACGTCAAAAATATGAAGTACTATCCATTATGAATTTGAAACAGGAAATAAAAAAAGAAGTCATTTATAATTCTTAACATGTTTTTACTTGGTAAAAATATATACAGCTGTGTTTTGAGTTGTATTTAAATCTGGTCTCACATCATTATCTAATTCCTTATTTTCATACATGCACATGCACATGTACATGCAAGTTATTTAGTTACAATACTTAAATAGGCAGTGAAGAAAAATGAAGCTGTGTGATTAGTCATAATAATCTGGACTTGACCTTATTTGGTGGAGGCAGATTATACACACAACAACGGAAGGCCACACTAGAATAGCATATGAAACATGGAATAACACAACAGAAGGCTACACTAGAATATCACATGAAACATGGAATAACACAACAGAAGACTACACTAGAATATCACATGAAACATGGAATAACACAACAAGGGAAGGCCACACTAGAATATCATATGAAACATGGAATAACACGACAAGGGAAGGCCACACTATAATATCATATGAAACATTGAAACATGGAATAACACAACAAGGGAAGGCCACACTAGAATATCACATGAAACATGGAATAACACGACAAGTTAAGGCCACACTAGAATATCACATGAAACATGGAATAACATGACAAGGGAAGGCCACACTAGAATATCATATGAAACATGGAATAACACAACAATGGAAGGCCACACAAGAATATCACATGAAACATGGAATAACACAATAAGGGAAAGCCACACTAGAATACCATATGAAACATGGAATAACACAACAAGGGAAGGCCACACTAGAATGTCACATGGAACATGGAATAAAACAACAAGGGAAGGCCACACCAGAATATTATATGAAACATGGAATAACACAACAAGGGAAGGCCACACTAGAATATCATATGAAACATGGAATAACACAACAAGAAAAGGCCACACTAGAATATCACATGAAACATGGAATAACACAACAAGGGAAGGCCACACTAGAATATCACATGAAACATGGAATAACACAACAGAAGGCTACACTAGAATATCACATGAAACATGGAATAACACAACAAGGGAAGGCCACACTAGAATATCATATGAAACATGGAATAACACAACAAGGGAAGGCCACACTATAATATCATATGAAACATTGAAACATGGAATAACACAACAAGGGAAGGCCACACTAGAATATCACATGAAACATGGAATACCACAACAAGGGAAGGCCACAGTAGAATACCATATGAAACATGGAATACCACAACAAGGGAATGCCACAGTAGAATACCATATGAAACATGGAATAACACAAGAGAAGGCCACACTAGAATATCATATGAAACATGGAATAACACAACAAGGGAAGGCCACACTAGAATATCATATGAAACATGGAATAACACAACAAGGGAAGGCCACACCAGAATACCACATGAAACATAGAATAACACAAGGGAAGGCCACACCAGAATATTATATGAAACATGGATTAAAACAATAAAGGAAGGCCAGACTAGAATATCAATGGAACATGGAATAACACAACAATGGAAGGCCACACTAGAATATCATATGAAACATGGAATAACACAGCAAGAGAAGGCCACACTAGAATATCATATGAAACATGGAATAACACAGCAAGAGAAGGCCACACTAGAATATCATATTAAACATGGAATAACACAAGAGAAGGCCAACCTAGAATATCATATGAAACATGGAATGACACGGCAAGGGAATGCTACACTCGAATATCATATGAAACATGGAATAACACAACAATATCACATGAAAAATGGAATAATAAATAGTATGACCGGCAACCTCAGTTTTCGTTTTCTTTTCCAACTTGCCAGTCTGAATAAAATAATGCAAGAACTATAGTCCTTTCCACAGGGAATAACTTTTTTATACTATGGAATTACTATAAGCAATTTATTTCTGAGCCGATTGTTTTCTAATTTGCACACAAAAATAGTTACTTTTCTTCTTATGTCAAACCAAACTGAAATTATTTAATAAAAATTTTTTTATAGAGAATGGGATGGACAATAGATGGTGTAAATGGCATCACACTGGACATGTTCTAGTGCAGTTTATGGAATTTTATTTAAATTAAAATTTCATTAACTTTTAAAATATTTAAAAAGTGTCATAATTGTTATTTAATTTTATGCTTAAACAAAGAATTGCTGAATAGTGATATTGTATCATACAGTAATTTTTGTTGTATTCACTAAACAAGGACATGTAATGTCTTTACACTACAGTTTTCTTTTCACATGCGTGTGTGTGTATGTTATAAAAAAGATAATTTATTTGTTATATCCTAGCAGTTAATAATGTCTGTTAATGATATAAACATTCATTGTTTACATAGTCTTATTCAACTTACCATACTAGCACAACAACAATGCTATACGACTGCAGAATCAAAAATGAGGATATATGGTCTGCCCATGCGCGGGTGATACATCCGGCAAGGGGAGATAATTCTGCAGTGGAGGTTATGACTTAGGGTCGTATAGCATTGTTGTTGTGCTAGTACTAGGTAAGTATGAATAATTTGTTTCTAATTTTCAGTATAATGAAAATTAGAAAAAAAATTTCTAAAACTGGTGGTATATTTGTATTTTGTTTTAGTAAAGCAACCTTCTCCAAATAAGCTGGCAGCTTGCAAATTTTGTTACTAAATATTGTAATTTTGATGTGGTAAAAAACAACATTTCACAGAATGCATTACAGATTAATTTACATTATTTAGCATAGCTGCAAGGTTCTTAACATAGCAGTCTACTTTAAATAAGCAGCCTAATACTAACTCTTTTGGGGTGCGTATTGAAGGATTTAAAAAAAAACCCAATTATATAGTAGTATACTATATGAAGTTTTTAGATCAAAAATGGTTTGGTACATAGTACCAGGAGCATTTTGGTCTAAAAACCTCTTAATGTATACTACTCCAATTAAGGTTAAAGTGCACTGTCTAGAATGCAGCTTAGCTATCTGACTTTCAACATAGAAGACAATGGCACACTGTTAGTGTCTACAGCACTCTTCTATTCACAAGTGGTCACCCATGCATGTATTATTCGAGCCTTTGTTTAATATCAGCTAAAATCAGTGTTTCAACATGGCATGCACCCGAGGTTACGAATGTCATCATGACCTAGCCTATGCAAGGACATACACTGGACTAAGAGGCTAACACGACTGTAGATCGAGGGTTTAATACTATTAAACTAATTTTATTGAGAATACATCTCTATTTTATTTGTCCCTTCTGGCAAGCGGAACGTATAGATATATAGTGGCTGTTCGTCGATGCATGAAGCAAGCGAAAGGCCAGGATTAAGCGTACCCAGTCATTTGATTGACTCGTTGAAAGGGTATTGTCAAGAGATGGAAATATGGCCGTCAGCCTTTTGTAAGCCCAAATCATTTAATGTTAAGACCTGCTGTTCAAAATACTTCCAGTCTTGAGAGTTGAACTTTAGACATATTTTTTATGTTTTAGTTCACGGAGTGAGAAGAAATACTAAACCTAGCTATATGTCAGCCAGACATACTTATAAATATATACTCATTAAAGGAGTGGTATATTTGTTTGATGACATTGATGTATTATTAGTAAATTCAGGGGTGAAAAACCAAGACACACCATTTAGATTTTTTTCTCAGTCTTGAAAAAAAGTTAGGGCATTATACTTAGGGCATTATTTATATATATTGAGAAACAAAATGGGTTACCCGAATTTGCTTTGTGTAAAAGGGTTACTTTTCAATTCTAGCCCTGCTTGTTTAGTAAAAGGATATCATGGGCTTAGACAAATTGGAATAGGTATGCACCCATGAATAGCCTAACCATGATGCATGGTAGCATATTATCATGACCTTGTCAGAACTTCCTCCAGACTGATTTGTGCAGAGATATAAACTTAACAAATGGTTAAAATTGCTGTTTATATTGCATTATTGGTAATCTAGGATCGATTCCCGTCAGTGGCCTATTTCTCGTTCCAGCCAATACTTCACAACTGGTGTAACAAAGGCTATGGTATGTACTATCCTGTCTGTGGGATGGAAAGAAAGAAAGAAATGTTTTATTTAAGGATGCACTCAACACATTTTATTTACGGTTATATGGCGTCAGACATATGGTTAAGGACCACACAGATTTTGAGAGGAAACCCGCTGTCGCCACTACATGGGCTACTCTTTCCGATAGCAGCAAGAGATCTTTTATTTGTGCTTCCCACTGTGTGGGATGGTGCATATAAAAGATCCCTTGCTGCTAATGGAAAAAGAGTATCCCATGAAGTGGCAACTTCAGGATTACTCTCTCAATATCTGTGTGGTCCTTAACTATATGTCCGATGCCATATAATTGTAAATAAAATGTGTTGAGTGCATCGTTAAATAAAACATTTCCTTTCCTTGCTTTGTTCAACTACGATAAAAAAAAAAAAAAAAAAAAAAAAAAAAAGGCTTCTTGACCAAATGTTGACTTTTTATAATCTAATTTGTATGTATTGAGAAGCATTATTAACACAGGAGATATACTGGTAGATGTTTTGAATGTTCATCATTTATCACCACCCACTCTGGGTAATGCCACTGTAAGCTGTTGTATATAGTGTCATACTATAGTCCTGTAAGTGGATGTTCCAGGATCTACCAGCCATCTTGTGCTGACAAGGAAGTGGTTACAGTGGTCGGTGGACATTCACAAATCAAAGGGAAATGTAAAGAGTTGTTTTGAGGTGTGGCCCTTCTCTCCATTAAACTGTCGTTAAGAGAGATATTTATGTCCTTTGATAAAGGATCAGTGACGGCAGTGTCGTATATTAAACTGGTGAATGCATGCTCCTTTAATTTCAGCAACTTCAACAGAACATTTTCGGTTGATGATATATCTTTAATTTCAACACACATAACAAACATGTGTTTTTAGTTGATAATGGGATAGTTAAGTTCAACATTAAAAAAAAAAATGCATGCATTTTCAAGTACATGTAGCATTTTTCTGTTTGCTAATTAATGTATAGTGAAACCCCTCTAAACAGGACATCCAACGGACCAAGTAAAAAGTCAGGTTTTAAGGGATATTCAGTTTAGAGAAGTTCTATTTTATACAGATATTTCAATAGGGACTGTGACAAATGTTTAGTTTTGAGAGAATTCCAGTTAACTGAGGGTCCTGTTTTTAGGGGTTACAATGTATCTACTTTCAACATGTTTAAAAGAAATATTTATAATTATAATTTTTTTTTTTAAAATTTAAATGCATATAATGTGTGTTTTTGTTATTTCCATGTGTGGGAAGCTTTATACAGTATACAGTAGGGTCTGCACGAGTACTCGGGCATGGGCCGAGTCTAGTAAGACTCGAGTTCGTTCACAGGACTCGAGTACACGTGCAAGGAAGAGCATGCTCATTTAGTTATATTTTGTTATATGTTTGCCGCCGATTACATTATAGGGCTATGAGACATGGAGGGAAAACAAAAGTAGAATGTGTGGAATGTGATACAATGGCCTGATTTGGCATCCATGTTGAGTGCTGGAATTAATATGCATATTTTGCTTTATTCCTTAGTCTCATTACCATCTAGTGTAAGTGTCGGGTACTTGGGTCCTGGTCAAGTTTGACCCTCGAGTACTCGAGTTCAATATTTTGGACTCGTGGAGGCCCTAGTATACAGTATACTTTTTTTTAAATTCATCATCGTTTGACATCCACTAGCTGATGTATTTTTCATGCTGGGGTGTCGTTAAACATTCATTCATTAATTCTTTTATTCCTGTTTGCTAAAGCCAACACCCTCTTCAGTATTTTCTGTTGTAATTTTCCATTTTTGAGAGAATTCCAGTTTACTAAGGGTTCAGTTTCTAGGGTTTACATTTTGTCTAATTTTAGCAATTGTTGGGTTTTGGGGTTTTTTTTAATTAGATAATGTATCTGTACTATAAATGCATATAATGTGTGGTTTTTGTTGTTATTTCCATGTGTGGGAAGTTTTATACAGTATTGCTTCTTTCATTTCTGTTTGCTAAAGCCAACACCCTCTTCCAAAAAGCCCTTCTGAAAATACAGTCTGAAAATACATTTAATCCTGCAGATGGCCACTGGATCAGGACTCTGAATTTAACATGCTTGTGTCAGACAAATGTTTCAACGTGCTGGCTTTCTGTCAGGAAGTGTGTCCAAAACGAGAAATCATATTGAGAATGTGTATTGTTTTAATACTTAACCACCCACACACACAGAAGAAAGGAATACAGTTTTAATACTTGACCACCCACACACATGAGAGAAGAAAGGAATATTGTTTTAATACTTCACCACCCACACACATGAGAGAAGAAAGGAATATAGTTTTAATACTTCACCACCCACACACATGAGAGAAGAAAGGAATATAGTTTTAATACTTCACCACACACACACATGAGAGAAGAAAGGAATATTGTTTTAATACGTCACCACACACACATGAGAGAAGAAAGGAATATTGTTTTAATACTTCACCACACACACACATGAGAAAAGAAAAGAATATTGTTTTAATACTTCACCACACACACATGAGAGAAGAAAGGAATATTGTTTTAATACTTCACCACACACACACACATGAGAGAAGAAAGGAATATTGTTTTAATACTTGACCACCCACACACATGAGATGAAAGGAATATTGTTTTAATACTTGACCACCCACACACATGAGATGAAAGGAATATTGTTTTAATACTTCACCACACACATACATGAGATGAAAGGAATATTGATTTAATACTTCACCACACACATACATGAGATGAAAGGAATATTGTTTTAATACTTCACCACACACATACATGAGAGAAGAAAGGAATATTGTTTTAATACTTCACCACACACACACATGAGAGAAGAAAGGAATATTGTTTTAATACTTCACCACACACACACACATGAGAGAAGAAAGGAATATTGTTTTAATACTTCACCACACACATACATGAGATGAAAGGAATATTGTTTTAATACTTCACCACCCACACGTAAGATGAAAACAGTACACCATCAGTAGTAGAAATTTCAGGCTGGGAGATTATATGTCAAAATTACCAACTGTTTGACATCCTGTAGCTATGATTAATAAATCAATGTGCTCTAGTGGTTGTGTTAAACAAAACAAACAAACTTCAACCTGGGACCAGGCTTGCCAAATGCCAATTAGATTTGAAATTTTTACCACCGAGCTTGTACTTTATTTTGTTAATCCCACATACAGAGTATGATGAATTCCTTTTCTCTCATCCAGTCTACCTGTAAGAATGCTGCTCCAGACACATAAGTTATTATTACCAGTTAGCAGCAAGGTGTCTTTTTGTAAGCATTTCACTACAAACAGGACATAGCACATTCATAATAGTGGCGTAGGAAGATGCCAAAAGGAAGGGGGCACACAATATATATATATATATTATAAGTGCCATCACTGCTGCTACTGGATCAAGAAAAATGCTCCCCTTTCCCCCACACTTCCTATGCCAGTGCATACACTGGAACACTGGCAAAGCGCTCGCTTGATTCATGGTCGGTGTCTAGGATCGATCCCTGTTGGCGGGCCCATTGGGCTTTTTCCCATTCCAGCCATTGCACCATGACTGGTTTATCAAAGGCTGTGGTATGTACTACCCTGTCTGTGGGGTGGTGCATATAAAAGATCCCTTGCTGCTAATGGAAACATGTTGCAGATTACCTCTAATACTGTATGTCAGAATTACCAAATGTTTGACATCCAATAGCCGATAATTAATAAATCAATGTGCTCAAGTGGTGTCGTTAAACAGAACAAACTTTACGTTTACTCTGGAACATAAACTGGTTCAATATGGTAAATCATAAGCAGTAAGCAGCATGTTTTATTTCTGCAGTGCATAATCAGTTACGGCTGTGTGTATATATATATATATCGGTGATGTGTGTACGGTGACAAGATCAAAGGATTTAAAACCCTTTTATTGATCGTAAATCTGAAGAGAGATGTGTACCTCCTCATGGCAGTTGTCGTAATTTGTAATAACACTTGTATGTTATTTATTTCAACAGTAAATCATTCATAGTATCAGTGTGAATCCTTAAGGTTCTAGAACACCATTAGTTATTTAATATACCATTATGAATTAAATTCTATATTTTCATCCAAATTTGATGACTGACTACGAGTCAGAATTACCAAATGTTTGACATCCAATAGCCAATGATTAATTAATCAATGTGCTCTAGTGGTGTCATTAAACAAAATAAACTTTCTTTCTTTCTTTCATCCAAATTGTGTTTGTTTTTTAAATGGAGGTGGGGTGAAATGTTTTTTTATGGGTTTTTCCCCCAGACATTGGACATGTCATACATGGAGCAAAAAAATAAAAAATCATCCTTAAGAATCTAGGACACCATTAGTTAATAATATGCCATTATGAATTAAATTCTAAATTTTAAAATTAGGTTAAAATTATTTATCCAGTGTCAAAATCAAGTACAAAAATGCTGACCTCAACACATTTAAACACAAAACGAGTCAAATGTTGAGCTTTAATTACATTAAAATAACATGGAATGCATTTCTGTATATCCACAACTGTTAAGCAGCTATTATGCTAGGTTCAGACTGTAAACAGTTACGATGAAGTTGACCAACTCGACTGTTCCGTTGTAATTTCCCTAACTCCTGACCTAAGACAGGTGTGCTCAGATTAATAATTAATGGGTTATACGATGAGAATTGAGTTATAAGAGCGCTCCGACTAGCAACTGGACTGTCAAAGAAATTGTGACCAGCAGAAAGTTGGCCAACTTTGTGCTGGCAGTTGGTAATTTGAGCCTAGCATTAGTGACATTATTGCACTGGAAAGACCTCACTGCACTCAAGCAGACACCAATACCTGTTGCACCCAAATTTGTGAGATCTCTAGATCTGCCAAAGTGTACATGGTTACACATATGTATATTTTGTACTTGGTCTCCAGATACAAACAGCTGTTGACTACTGAGTTTTTCATGTAACTATAGTGCCTTAGTGGAAAAGAACTTAAACCTGGCAATAAAAGTAGAATTTGATCTCAGGAATATGGCTGTTAAATGTTTATTGTTCGTTTTATTTTTTGTCACATAAAAAGATACAGTTGCATGCATTATTGGGCTGCCTTTTTAAATGCAGTTGCATGCATTATTGGGGTGTCTATTTAAATGTGTTTTGTTACCCTGTAAAATAAAACAATGTACATGTTGCTGTTGTTTTTATGGCCATTACTTGGCTTTATTGAAATCTCCTGTACACTGTTATGCACATGTGCGTTTTAAAACTAATATTAGTTCTGCCATCTGGAGTTTGTAAAGCTATTGACATCCTCTTCGTTACACCTCTGGTAATATACACCATGTGCTTTTCATTTTATGCTGTGTGGCTTCTCATTGGTAACCAGGTATTAAAGAAACTTGTGTTTAAATTGTGAACACGTATGTTTGTACATAGTTACTTCTCACGGACATGAAAGATTACATATAAAGTTATGAAATATTACAAGTGCCTTTAACTGGGAAACAAACATTTCAGAAAGGATTAAATGTTAGTGTTCTCTAAATTAAATACATTTGAAATTATTACCTGACAGTAAAACACATAGCACAGGCATGTTAAGTCATTTGGAACTCCTTAAACCTATATTAATATTTTTCACAGTGACCAACTTTTCGGAATTGTTATCTATAAGTATAAAAGCTGTGAATGTTTTGTTCATGTTGTGACACAGATATTTTGAGATGTTTGTTAGAAATCTAAATCTTTTTTTCTTTTTTTTTTACTGTGAGCCATATGGAACAGATCACTTAATGTATGGAATAGATTACCTTATCTTGTTTTATTCCTTTAATGAAATGCAAAATGGTGGCCATCTTGAATTTTCCAAGAGATATTGACACGAAACCTTGTAACGTTTATGCAGTTCATGCATCTAGTTAATGGACAATGCCAAAAAACTTTCTTTGTTTTAGCCATTACTGGGGGTTTTTTTTAAAGGGACATACCCTAGTTTTTAAACACTTAAGGCATATTTTTTTAACTATTATAGCTGTTTTTGATAACTGATATCATACTTTTCTTGGATTTTATTGTTTAGATTATCCATTTCCACACATACGAAGTGTTTTTGGTCATCCTGGTGTTTTTAATATCACAAAATACATTTCTCATATTTTTAAAAACACACATGTGTATGAGAAGTAACAGTTATGGAGTTGAGTTTTAGTTTATTTTTAGAGGGTATTTCCCCAATTCAAAGTCACAGACTCATGTTTCACTCAAATGAAACATTATTCAAATGTGTTACATATTTGTAGATTAACTGAACTTAGTGTTAATTTTCACGGGTTGAAACTAGGGTCTGTCCCTTTAACCACAGAATTAAACATTACTTACATTCTTTGCTTAAGTTATCAACTGGTTTAATCCAGTATGTTTCTTCGTTGTCCCTGTGCAGGGCTCATCCTGTCCAATGCCAAATTGATTGGCCATTTGCTCATTTTCACACAAAGTGGCTATATTTACAGGGCTAGAATTTAGATTTAGCCAATTTTCAGAATATTTTCTTGAAAATTATTTTAAAAGTAGCTAATTAATTTAAACACAATTTTATTAGTCAAGTACTAAAAGTTGTGACCACTTTCGATAAAAATAAAAAATTGGCTAATTTGGCAGTGGGCAGGATGTGGCTAGTAAACTGCTTAAAATTAGCCACTTAGGAGATAACTATATGGAATTTTTAGATTTGTGGGTGTTATTGTCTATTTCATTCCGCAAATGTCATTTTTGACCAAAGGCGTTACCCTGATGTCAAAAATGAAACATTTGTGGGCATCAAATAGACAATAACACCCGCAAATATAAAAACTCCATATTGTTATGTCCATTGTAAACTGAATCGTTTTTCTACTGAACTAACTGTATATTTGGTATTTCTTTTTTTAAAAACCTGGCTACAATATAACTGTAGACCCTTGAATCGTCAACTTCGCTTTCCGGGTGTTATTTTCATTTGATCCTGGAAAAAGAATGTAATTAACCAATCACAATACAGAACACACTCACCATCAGTTTACAATTTAGAACAACTATCAAGGAAGTAGTCTGAATTTGAAAAAAAAATAGGCTAAACCAAAATTATTTCCTTTCTGAATGCTGCTTGTGTGTTGTACTTCAAATACATTTTGTATGAAACAGAAAAGGTATGGCATGTACTTCAAAAACTAAGGTCAGTGACTTAAACATTATAGTGAAGAAATGTTTGTTCTTTGTATAAAAATTTAAATATCGTTATGACTTATTAATATTTGAAATGAAAAAAAGATCAGAAAATTAAGATATATCCATCACAGATCTATGATCTATGTACTGAAAGAAACGTATTTGATTTTTACCACTTAGCTGTTAACAGTAAACAACACCGGGCATCCCATGCACTTGGTAAACAGGTAAACAAGTAAACACTGCTGTTCTTCACCCATGCGACATGTGAAAATTAGTTTTTGTGACGTGCAGAAATCTTCCAGTAGCCGGCAATATATTTACTGAGTGTGATTGGCTGTGGGTTCTTTGCGGTCTGCTAGTTGGTTGGGACAGGTCATTTTGTCGGTCTTGTATGTGTTCAGGGACAAGAAACTGGTGGTGGAGAATTTTGATCCATGGTGATCATCTCGCCTCGTTACCACGGTGAGAGGGTCACCCAATTGTTGTCATCTGTGGCAGCAGTGTCGCTGGATTTGGGTTATCTCCCTTGAGATTAATGTGGTGTAGTGTTTGGGTTTTTTTGTGAGCATGGGGGATAGTGGGTTGGTATGTGTGTGGGGAGGGGATTGGGTGTGTGTGTGTGTAGTGTGTGAATGTGTGAGTGCATGTGTGGGAAGGAGGTTGGATTTGAGTGTGTGTGCAAGTGTGGGGAGGGGATTGGATTTTGTGTGTGTATGTGGGTGTGGGTGTGTGTGGCTGCATGTCTATGGGTGTGGGTGTGGGTTTATGTGTGTGCGTGCGTGCAGGCCACTGAACATTGTGAGAATGGTCATTTCATTTGTACATCATTCACCCAAAGCTCATTTTGCATAACACGTCAGTCTATCATTTATGCATTTAATTTAGGACATAATTTACATAGACATAATGAGAAAACCGACTACATTTCCATTAGTAGCAATGGATCTTTTATATTCACCATCTCACAGACAATATAGCACATACCACAGCCTTTGATATACCAGTCATGGTGCACTGGCGGAAACGAAAAAAAACACTGGGCTATATCTAGCCCCTACTTGGTTCCAACCGAGTTAGCAATATGCTTGAAAGTTACGCCTAACCTTGTCTTCAATTTCAGGGGTGGGATGTAACCCTTTGGTAAAGCACTCACTTGATGCACAGTCAGTCTAGGATTGATCCCCTTCGGTGTGCCCATTGGCCTATTTCTCATTTCAGCCAGTGCACTATGCACTAGGTTGTGATATGTGCTATCCTGTCTGTGAGATGGTGCATATCTGGGCTTCTAGGTTATGGTAGCCCCACTCTCATATATTCAATGATGGGCTAGTAAATAACTACTAATGCCATGCCCGGTGGCTAGTAAATTTTTATTTGTCAAATGTTGCAGTTAGTCTTATTTTGTAAATATGAATATCCTGCCCCCACCCCATCCTTAGTGTTTTTAAGCTCTATCTCCCTCTTTATGTGACATATCTGATTATTACTATTGTTTAGTAAAATTGTATTAACTTAAACTAAAGTAGGGCTAGTGAATTTTTAATTGTGGCTAGTAAAAAAAATTAATCACTTATCCCATGTCTAGTGGATTTTATAAAAAAAAAATAGAATCCCTGTGCATATAAAAGATCCCTTGCTACTAATGAAAAAATGTAGCGGGTTTCATCTCAAAGACTATACGTCAACATTGTCAAATATTTGACATCCAATAGTTGGCGATTAATAAATCAGTGTGCTCTAGTGGTGGTGTTAAACAAAATAAACTTTTAAGTTTTCTTTAGGAGGACCTGATCATGGGTCAACTTGTGTGCTTGTCCTGCCACACTTAAATTCAATAATCCACTTCCTAACAGCTCAATATGAAGGATATCATTTCCAAGTGTTGTTTTCATCAATCTCATTTGGTGACATCCCCTTTTTATATACGTACTCCATAACTGCCCATTTCTAAAAAAAATTGCCATTGTGCTTGTTTTTCTGACCCAGTTACATTTAAATCTTAAGTAGATTTCTCGAAAATCTATAAAGTTACTAATCGTTAAATTATTATGCTTACCTCGAATAGATCTAGTTTTTATAAGTGAATTCAAACTACAAGTGGTAGAAAGCAATATATATGTTAGGCCATGAACCTTTTTGATCCTCCCTCATATTTATGTGTACGCATTTGTCTCTGTTAGATATGACCGGCGTCATGGTTAGGCCATCGGTCTACAGGCTGGTAGGTACTGGGTTCGGATCCCAGACAAGGCATGGGATTTTTAATCCAGATACCAACTCCAAACCCTGAGTGACTGCTCCTCAAGGCTCAATGGGTAGGTGTAAACCACTTGTACCGACCGGTTATCCATAACTGGTTCAACAAAGGCCATGGTTTGTGCTATCCTGCCTGTGGGAAGCGCAAATAAAAGATTCCTTGCTGCTAATCGGAAAGAGTAACCCATGTAGTGGTGACAGTGGGTTTCCTCTCAAAATCTGTGTGGTCCTTAACCATATGTCTGACGCCATATAACCGTAAATATTATGTGTTGAGTGTGTCATTAAATAAAACATTTCTTTTTTTCTGTGAGATATGTGCCATATTGTATATATATATATAAAGAATACTGCATCAGATTACATGTGATCACCATCTACATTTGAGACAAAACCCACCCACAGGCTGAGCGACTCGGGCAGTTTAAAGTGTGTTGTGTCTTCTCGACCTGTCAGTGTAAGTTTTTTGACCGAGTTACGATGACATACCACAGTATGTTATACCGGCCTTGGTGCTGTAGTAGTTTACGTTGTCAGCTTAAGGTTGGTAGGTACCAAGTTCAAACCCTAGTATCAGCTCCAACCCAGAGGACGTTTTTACAGCTGAAAAGATAGGTGTATGGCCACCATGTTGACTTTTAAAAAAAGTTGTTTTGTTTAACGACACCACTAGAGCACATTGATTTATTAATCATCAGCTATTGGATGTCAAACATATGGTCATTTTTTAAACAGTCACATTTTTTCATTAGTAGTAAGGGATCTTTTATATGCACCATCCCACAGACAGGATAGTACATACCACATCCTTTGTTACACCAGTTGTGGAGCACTGGCTGGAACGAGAAATAGCCCAATGGGGCCACCGACAGGGATCGATCCTAAACCGCATTAAGCGAGCATTTTACCACTGGGCTACATCCCACCCCTTCTGTCTAACATTACACCTCAGTATTTTATTAGGCCAGAACTACTCGGTAGTAAATCGATCCTAGATCGACCGCACATCAGGCTTGCTCTTTACCACTGGGCTACATCCCACCCCCCATGCTGTGAGTTATGTCAGTTATATTATAAGTCACTATCGACTAACATCTAACCATTAACCCTGCTCAACACACTGTCCAGGTAGCTGAGGTGTATGCTCAGAATAGCATGCTTGAGTTTTTATTGGATATTGGCATAAAAACTCTTTAAAAGAAACTATTTATACACTTGTCTAAACATGTCTTGTCTGAATGTGTCTTGTTCTAAGTTTGTGGGGGGGGGGATGGAGGGGGAGAGCAAGACATAGCCCAGTGGTAAAGCACTCACCTGTTATGTGGTCAGTCTACGGTTTTGTCCACAACATTTGACCCATTGTGCTATTTTTCATTCCAGCCAGTGCACCACGACTGGTATATCAGAGGTCGTGGTATGTGCCATCCTGTCGTTGGGAAGGAAGGAAATGTTTTATTTAACAACGCACTCAACACATTTTATTTACAGTTGTATGGCGTCAGACATATGGTTAAGGACCACACAGATATTGTTACAATTATTAGATCTGGGCCCGTGCTTATAAAACTTAAAGTCTAGACTTTAATAAAGTCTAGACTTTAATAAAGTCCAGACTTTAACGTAATGCTGTTTGAATGGCGTTGTCTTGACATTAAAGTCTGGACTTTATTAAAGTCTAGACTTTAAGGTTTATAAGCACGGGGCTTGATGGGACAGAGTTTGGTTCTTGATTTGTAATGTTAGCTGAGTTGTTTCCCTTGACTCTGTTAACTTGGCACATCACAACTTTGCAAGACAGTTCTTGTTTAGTTGTTTAATACAGTGTCCTTCTATCTATATGTTTGTTTGTTTGTTTGTCTTTTCATCCATGTTTCAGTATGTCAGTTAAAATCTCACCTTGTTACAAGCACATCATAATCTCCAGTTTTACCACAATGAAATGACATTTAGGAATAAGTGGTTTTTAGGTATACATATAGAAAGAAGAAACATTTACATGTTTATTAACCGTTAGCCATTATACATGTACAAAAACATTCAAAGATTTGACTACATTCTCTGTTGTTATCTCCTATTATTCGTGTTTTAAATAATCTTATTTGTGGATGCCAAATGTTTGGGAACAGGATTTAGTGCGGTCAGTGGAGTTTCCACGTGTTTAGGTCATAAAATCAATCCCCTGAGTAGACCAATTGTTTTTCCTAACTAGGACCACACAGCTGGTGTATCAAAGGCTGTGGTATGTGCTGTCCTGACTTGCATGTAAAAGAGCCTTCACTAAATGTTGAAAAATGTAGACAGTCGTGAGAAAAAAACGTGTATCAGAATTAACAAATGTTTCACATCAAATAGTCAGTGATTAATTAATGTGCTCTTGATGTGTAATTAAACAAAATGAACTTTTACCAGAATTTTGTCATCCATTACCTTTGTATAAAACATTTCTTAAGTTAATTAAGACTGTTGGTGAATTGTGCCATAGCTTGATAGTGCTAATTTCTTTATAAGACTGAGCCACTGGTTTAAAAAAGAAGAGAAGACAATATTGAGACGTTATTTTTAGTGTTCCTTCCTTTACGTAATATGTTTTTAGGTCTTTGTGTGAGCAACAAGTTAATATCCCCTGAAACATAAGAATGTAAAAAAAACAAAAAAACAATTAAACAAATTCTCAAATGTGTGATTATATTAAAATACTTAAAAGACTGAGTCACCTTGAAAGTTAAGCTATGGGCATGAACTGGCAATTGATTTATGAAACTCTGGCTGTTCGAAGGTATTTTTGTGTTTTCTTTGCCTTGAAAATGTGATAGCATTTGCAGCAGAAATAGAGGCATCCCTTTGCACCATAGTGATTTTGTTTTAACTGTATTAGCATCTTAGTTTAGATCAAGTTTTATTGACCCAACCATACACAAAAGAGAATTTGTTAAAAATAGATATAGAAAATTGGATTTTGGGACATGAAATGCACAAAAGTGTTGGGTGTTGGCTCTGTAGAGTGGATCCGTCAAATATAAACAGGTCGAATTTAACTTGGGAGATCAGCATTGTTTGCTGAATCAATCGCCGACCTCTGACCCACTAAGTTACTGCCTTCTGCAACCAGTTTTCCATCATTTTGATGTCTGTACATTCATTTTATACTCTTATTCAACTTACTGTGCTAGCACAACAATAATACTATACAACCTGAGTCATATCCTTCACTGCAGAATTGTCTTCCCTTTCCAAATGCATATCCATAACTGTGCATGGGCAGACCATCGTTCTCATCCTCAATCCTGCAGTCCTCCATTGTCTTCATATTTGTGGGTGGTTTTTTTTTTCCATGGCTTTTTACATCATTATATATATATTTTTAAATAATGTAAATAATCATATCCATATACTTACCATCGTTTGACACCCAATAGCCGATGTGTGTTTTTTGCTGGGGTGTTTGTTAAATATTAATTCATCCATTCATTCATTCATTCATTCATTCATTCATTCATTCATTCATTCATTCATTCATTCATTCATTCATTCATTCATTCATTCATTCATTCATTCATCCATCCATCCATTTATTCATTCATTCCATCAATAAATATAACAAAGGCTGAGGTGTGTGTTGTCCTGTGTGAAAGTGTATTAAAAGATCCCTTGCAGTTAATTGTAAGGAAAAGCCTGTGTGGCAGCAGTGATTTCTTGTCCCATTCCTTTACCACTGTTCTGTATGGTGATCAGCACACGGTGCTGGAGTGTTGTTATAGATACATTTTCATTTCTTTCCAAAGAGCAACAACCTTACATACAAGATAATCAGAAATTCCTGGGGAAAATATAAGTTCACAATGTGCACCAGGAATTCCTGTTAGAAGTGTAACATGATACTTATTCTTCCTGGGAATGTTTATATTAGTTAAGTTTTATGTATACTAGTACATGTATAGTGTAGACATGTAGTAAAATCTTTATAAGACTGAGTCACCTTAAAACCTTTCTCAACCACTGTTTCTTTGAATAGTATGCTTTGCAGTCAGTTTACTATTTTCAACCAAATCTGTATGTTACTGATATATGAAGATATACTTTTTGCTAGTTAATGGAATAGAGATATTGAATTTACTGCTAAATACTGCATTTGGGTTATATTCGATAAACAAAATTGTATTTAACACTGATACAACACACCATTTAAAAAATGTGCATACGACGCAGCTTGCTTTTTTTTTTCATTGCTTGATGTAGTTTATTATCCAATTTTATGAACCCATTCCTTATCAAAAGTACAGATTTACTAAAAATTGTGAAGTAACTCTATAGCATGTTATGCTATCAAATTAAATTTTCAAGAATGTTAGTAGAAAATACCTACATTGCCTGAGGTAATATAAGGCTCACATGAGCGAGGTAAATTCTGCATTGATGATCAATGACAGAAATCTCATCCTCTGCTGCTAATAAAGATGGTCTACCCCATGGCACTATCTAATGCCCCATTGTAGTTGACAACTACAGTTGGTGGTTACAAGTACTTCTTAACAATGCCACAAGTAACCAATGAACATTTTCCAAACTGGTTAGGCTAAACCCACAACTAAAGATGATGGAAAGTGGTGTGTCATGGATAGCCACACGAGACAACCACCTGTCACAGTTGGAAAGTCAAGGACTAGGATGTGGAGGTGGACAGCAAACAAAGTTTCAAAATAGAAGGAGTTGCCAGATTGGGAAGATATAACATTTAATTCAGTTTGTTGAGGAGCCTGCTGTTTGAATTTTGGTATATCTAAACTCTAATTTGTTTTTGGTATTGATGACATTATTTTAGATAAAAAATCAAAACCCTTTCTTTTCTTTTTTAGGCCAAAATGTATTTTGTGCATTTGAATTTTTATACCAAGGTTCTTACTTTATAGATTTATATTTTAATTTAAGGACTAAAATTCTGTTTTAATAATGGTATCAAAGTAAAAAAAAAAATTATTATTTTTAGATCATGGTTAAAAAAAAATACTTTATCTTTGTTACATATTTGAATTTTTCTTTCTGGCCATCGATCTACAGGCTGGTAGGTACTGGGTTCAGATCCCAGTCGAGGCATGGGATTTTTAATCCAGATACCGACTCCAAGTCCTGAGTGAGTGCTGCGCAAGGCTCAATGGGTAGGTGTAAACCACTTGCACCGACCAGTGATCCATAACTGGTTCAACAAAGGCCATGGTTTGTGCTATCTGCCTGTGGGAAGCGCACATAAAAGATCCTTTGCTGCTAATCGGAAAGAGTAGCCCATGTAGTGGTGACAGCAGGTTTCCTCTTAAAACTGTGTGGTACTTAACCATATGTCTGACGCCATATAACCGTAAATAAAATGTGTTGAGTTCATCATTAAATAAAACATTTCTTTCTTTCTTTCTTTTTTCATTCTGAGGCTAAAGCCTATTTTCATGAGTTAATAAAAGGAGCTGAAAATTCTTCTTTAATTATGATGTTTAAAAATAGCCCGTATTTTTAGATCCAAGTTCAGGTATTGATGCTTTATAAAAAGAACATCAAGTAGACTTAACACCATGAAAGAATGTGATATAATTGTTAGTATATTGTCCAGCTGTTGGTATGGACCGAACTGTGTCTTTGTGACAAGGTGTTCCACTAATTAAGAGTGGGCCGTAGTTGCCCGGGTGTTTCCATGTGACGCCGCGACAGTGATATAGTGTCGGTGTGAGAGCCAATATTGACAGGTCCTGTGTCCACACCTCCGCTTTGATTCCTTGCTCTACAATTATTCTCACCTGTTGGGCTCCACCATCCACTTTGAAATGTATTACATGTTTCTGGGCCAGGTAAATATTGTTTCATGTCAAGACATTTTTCATATTTGTAAATTGTGTTCAATGATAAGGACTGGTCCACAAAATTATCACAGAGGTGAGGAAGGTTGGGATTAATCCATTATAAATCCTGAAGGATGAAACGGAATTATTGACACGAAATTTGTACATAATTATAGTGTGCATATGCGTAAAATATACGTGAATGTAGTAATCAGGGGTGGGAATTCTCCTCGGATCAGCTGTTTTCCTCTCATGGAACACTGCGTTTCCTCGCATTTTAATCGTCCTTTCCTCCAAAATGTGTTAGATGGCACAGATTTGAACCTAGGATTTCAAGAATTTCCGGGACCCCTCTACATTTCCTTTTTTTTTACAGTTCACCAATTCTCACCCCTGAGTAATAATCAAACAAGTAAACATTTTCCAAACATTGAGACATTGGTGGTATATCGAAAGTTATGGTATGTACCTTCCTGTGTTTGAAAGTATAGTAGTTGTAAAAGTTATGGTATGTACCATCCTGTGTTTGAAAGTATAGTAGTTGTAAAAGTTATGGTATGTACCGTCCTGAGTTTGAAAGTATAGTAGTTATAAAAGTTATGGTATGTACCGTCCTGTGTTTGAAAGTATAGTAGTTATAAAAGTTATGGTATGTACCTTCCTGTGTTTGAAAGTATAGTAGTTATAAAAGTTATGGTATGTACCATCCTGTGTTTGAAAGTATAATAGTTATAAAAGTTATGGTATGTACCATCCTGTGTTTGAAAGTATAATAGTTATAAAAGTTATGGTATGTACCTTCCTGTGTTTGAAAGTATAGTAGTTATAAAAGTTATGGTATGTACCATCCTGTGTTTGAAAGTATAATAGTTATAAAAGTTATGGTATGTACAGTCCTGTGTTTGAAAGTATAGTAGTTATAAAAGTTATGGTATGTACCTTCCTGTGTTTGAAAGTATAGTAGTTATAAAAGTCCCATTATTGCTTATCATTTCATTTCAACTTATTTTTTTAATTATATCCAGTTAAGGTTCAAGCACGCTGTCCTGGGCACACACCTCAGCTATCAGGGCTGGTTGTCCATAACAGTGGGTTAGTGGGGTCTTGCACCTACCCAATGAGTCATTAAAACTCACTCTGGGTGGGAGTCAGTACCAGGCAGTGAACCATGTACCTACCAGCCTTATGTTCAATGGCTTAACCATGATGCCACCGAGGCCGGTGTTGTTAAATAAAACATTTCCTTCCTTCCTATGTGGGTTATCTCCCCTAGCGCTAGTTCAGAGGCATATTCAAGATGATGAGTAATGGCAGTCACTTGCTGGACTAACTTATTCACATAATATGTTAGATGAATGTGATATAAAAGACAATGGTACTAGACAAATTGTTCACAGCTACCCAGCCTCTTAAACAAGCCTACATGTATGTTCAGATAACCAAGTTTTGATAACTTATTTTGACTGTTTCCCCAGAGTGGTCATCTGGTTTAGTGTGTAGCATAAAAGTCATTCTAGCAAGCATTAGTAATGAACAACTGGCTGACCTTAAGCTATGTATCACAGTTGTCGTATATTTGACTTAACGGCTGCTTTTTAAACAATGTGCTGAGGTGACATTAAACTAACATTGCCACTCGTTTTGGTAGTGCAGTCTTCACAGTGGGCCCATTGGGTTATTTCTCGCACCAGCCAGTGCACCACGACTGGTATATCAAAGGCCGTGGTATGTGCTATCCTGTCTGTGGGATGGTGCATATAAAAGATCCCTTGCTGCTAATCGAAAAGAGTAGCCCATGAAGTAGCGACAGCGGGTTTCCTCCCTCAATATCTGTGTGGTCCTTAACCATATGTTCGATGCCATATAACCGTAAATAAAATGTGTTGAGTGCATCATGAAATAAAACATTTCTAACTGAAAACTGATCTAGGCTGCTCTGACTGGAATGTTGTTAAATATTTAAACATCCTTTTAATGTTCTTTCCAACCACTGCAACACATTTACTTTGAAATCATATTTAGTTTTTTATGTTTGTTTTTGTGTGTGTAAGTGTGTGTGTGTGTGTGTGTGTGTTTGAGTGTGTGTAAGTGTGTATGTGTATGTGTGTGCATGCGTATGTGTTTTAAGCAAGTCTTGAATGGAATAGTGTTTTGTGTCACTTGTAAAAATTGCATTCACCTTTTTAAGCGATATTTTATTTATATAGTTTATTCCTCTCTTTTTTCAGTACTATATTAAAAAATTAAAATATCAATTATTTTGCTTACTCATTCACTCATGACTCAAATGGTAGGTCAGACTGCAGTAAAAAACAACTTTCTTTCTGGGTTTTTTTTTTGTCACGGATGATTTAGAAAGAAAAAAATTCAAAATTTTATTTCAATCTACACTGTATTACACACTATGAATATACATGTCCATATCTTATTACCAAAACATCATTCTTAAAATCTGCATATAGTACAACAGTTATATATTATTTTCTCAACCTGTTCTTTCTCAAGTTTGTTTGAAATTCTTTTTTTTATATACTTAATTAGCAGCAGAAGGAGAGGTTCATCCTGAGTGAGCTAAAACAAATAGCGAGACCTCACCGGTTTGGGCCGGCGTGACGACACGAGGCCGACCGCGTACCACTCGGTGCTAACCCCCATACAACACTGATCACAAATAACTCCTCTAGCCCATGGCTACTTCAGTGGTATACACAACACTAATGCTAAGTACGTGACGCTCCAGCGATTTTCAACCCAACCAAGCGATCGACCTCCCCTCCACCTCTCTCTTTTTTTTAGCATGGTTTTTCCCTTGTCCCTCCTAGAATCTGTTTTGCAGTATTTACAGATGCACACTCCTCCGTTTATAGTTTTTAGCTTTTCCCTCAACTCAGCAAATTCATCTGAACCAGTTAGTTTTTGAGACTTTTGGCCTTGTTTTATTTTGTTAGGAGAGATCAAATGTTAATTTGTCCTGCTTTCTGGAGGGTTGCTTCTCTGCTTTTGGAGACGGTTTCCTTTCTTCCCCCTCAGTGTTTGAGTCTTAATGAACATCAGATACAGTTAGAGAATGGAAAACAGGGAAGTGGAAGCTTTGTCTTAACTTGTGATCGGTTACTTTGTTGATAAAAGGTATACGGTGATCGGTGTAGCCGGATTTATCGTTTTCATTGGATGGTGTGCAGTTTTGTGGTATGTTTTATTAGTGATATGGATAAAATACCAGAGTGAATTTCTTAAAGAATGTTAAGGTAAGAATGGAGTTTATTGTTTGTGTTTTTTTAATTAAGATTTCAGTTTATCTGTAATGACAGCTCTTTATTACTTCTATTGATTTTTTAATTAAGATTTCAGTTTATCTGTAATGACTGTTCTTTATTACTTTTATTGATGTTTCTTCGTGTTCTTGTTGGTTATAACAACACAGGTATATGGTGGTTATTTCTTAGCAGGGTGGCAAATCTGTTGTTTGAATAAGTTAAGCAACATTTTAATGTGTATGTTTTCCTTGTGTGTATTGCATGAATTCACCAATCCGTGTCCATATTGATCATTTCCTTACACCCACATGTGCTATCCTGTCTATAGGATGGTGCATATAAAAGATCCCTTGCTGCTAATCGAAAAGAGTAGCCCATGAAGTGGCAACAACGGGTTTCTTCTCTCAATATCTGTGTGGTCCTTAACCATAAGACTGATGCCATATAACCGTAAATAAAATGTGTTTAGTGCGTCGTTAAATAAAACATTTCTTTCTTCTTATTATTAGTAATTAGTGGCGTTTTCTTCTTGGTTAATAATTAAATAATTACTGGTAATTGTTTGTCTATTAAAGTTTCACTGTTGAACATGATGAATACCAACTGGATCTAATTATATTCTTTACTAACTTACACAAATATAAAAATACACAGGAAAATGTCAAACATAATATACATAACCATGTATTCAAAAAAAAATGTATGTGTGAGCGACGGATATAACTTTAGTTATCTGAATATTGCATAACCTTTAGTGTTAATTAAAGTAAATATTAATTTGGTTCTTGATGACAGTTTTTATACTTTTTTTTATAAACATTGATATTCCAACCATAGAAAAGCTCCAATGGGTCCACGTGGCTTCAGATCTCATTAATTTGGGCACAACAGGGACTTTTGTCTTTTCTAAGTGCAGGAAGGTTGTTTTAGTTTAGTACTATCATTAACCACTGATGGAGAATTGTCAATATTCAGAAATGCATTTCAGGTTATTTTAATCTAATTAAACATAACATTTCAGTGTGGTTTTGAGGTGAAATATTTTGAGGTCAGCATGTTTGTACGCAATTTGGGCATGATTATTTTGGGTATATGTATTTTGGGCACAACATTTATGACCTTGACTTTGATGAAATCTAAAGTCCTGGACCACTAAGGGATTTGATCCTTGAACCCTTGAGATAGAACAAAAAAACAATTTGAGAATTGTTCCACCAAGGGGATTTGATCCTTTAACCTAAGGACCTTATCCGAGCACTCTGCCGAATGAACTAAAATGTAATGTGTTTCTTCTAAGAATGCAAGTGAAAAATTACCAAATGTCTGACATCCAATAGCCGATGATTAATAAATCAATGTGCTCTAGTGGTGTCATTAAACAAAACAAACTTTATTTTTCTCGGAGACTGCAAGTGAAAAATTACCAAATGTCTGACATCCAATAGCCGATGATTAATTAAAAAAAAATTCCATTTCAACTTATTTTCATGCTTATATCCAATTAAGGTACAAGCACGCTGTTCTGGGCACACACACCTCAGCTATCTGTCCAGGACAGTGGGTTAGTTGTTACTTGGCTAGTGGTTAGTGAGAAAGAAGAGGGTGTAGTGGCCTTACACCTACCCATTGAGCCCTTAAGAACTTACTCTGGGTTTGAGCCAGTACCAGGCTGCGAACCCTGTACCTACCAGCCTGTAGTCCAATGGCTTAACCACTGCAGCGCCACCAAGGCCAGTCTTATAAATCAGTGTGCCCCAGTGGTGTCGTCAAACAAAAGAAACTACAACTTTCTAGTGGCTGACCTAGCTAGCTCGGCTAGTGCTCCAACGACATAACGACATTGCCATTGGGGCTGGTGGTGGTGGGTACATGTAGTAATTGGTCTGGATCTTCAGTTCATTAACAAACTCCACTGGTAACAGAACCTTGGCGTGACAATAGAAATTCCATGTGAGTGGCTTGTTCCTGTCATGAATTGCCACATCCGCTGTGGACTGATCTCACAAACAAGGGCATGATAGCAGTTAAATATGTAGAGTTAAAAGTTTGTTTTTGTTTAACAACACCACTAGAGCACATTGATTTATTAATCATCGGCTGATGAATGTCATAACTTTGATAATTCTAACATGTAGTCATCAATGGAAACTCCCTACACTTTTTATGATGCAGAAAGGAATCTTTTATATGCACTTTCCCACAGACAGGATAGCACATACCATGGCCTTTGATATACCAGTCGTGGTACACTGGCTGGAACGAGAAATAGCCCAATGGTCCCACCAACGTGGATCGATCCTAGACCGTCCTGACATCAAACGAGTGCTTTACCACTGGGCTACATCACGCCCCCATACACCTGTAGAAGAAACATAATTATGTGTACATTGCCAAGTCTTTGTGAACTTGTATTTATCTATTCGTCCATCTTTTCATCCATCTGTCCATCCGTCAGACCATTCACCTACTCATTTGATTGTGGGTGCAAATGACATTGTATGACAAGGGCTATGCGTATATGATGATCAGTTAATATTAAAGTGTCTTTTGTTTAACGACATCACAAGAGCACATTGATTTTTTAATAAGTGGCCATTGGATGTCAAACATTTGGTAACTTTTGACACATAGGCCGAGAGGAAACCTGCCATCCTTTTTGCATTAGCAGCAAGGGATCTTTTATATGCGTTTTCTCAAAGACAGGACTGCACATGGCAGTCTTTGCTGTGCCAGTTATGGGACACTGGTTGGGACGGGGGAAAATAGTCAAAGATTGGGTCCACTGAGGAGGTTAGATCCTATGTCGCAGGCACATCAGGCAAGCACTTTATCAATTGAGATGGATCCCACCCTCTATGATGGACAGTTTGTTTCTTTTGTTTAACGACACCACTAGAGAACATTGATTTATTAATCATCGGCTATTGGATGTCAAACATTTGGTAATCTGGCATATAGCCTTAAAGAAGAAACCTGCTACATTTTTTCCATTAATATCAAGGAATCTTTTATATGCACCCTCCCACAAACAGAGAACATTGATTTATTAATCATTGACTATTGGATGTCAAACATTTGGTAATCTGGCATATAGCCTTAAAGAAGAAACCTGCTACATTTTTTCCATTAATATCAAGGAATCTTTTATATGCACCCTCCCACAAACAGAATAACACATACCCAGACCTTTGATACACCAGTCGTGGTGCACTGGCTGGAACAAGAAATAGCCTAATGAGCCCACTGACGGGGATTGATCCCACACAGACTGTTCATCAGGCAGGTGAGCGCTTTACCACTGGGCTACGTCCCACCCTCTATGATGAACAGTGTCATAATTCCAGTGGTAATACCTAGCTCTGACTTTTATTCTGAGCCTAGTTATTAGACAGTGTAAAACTATTTTAGCTTTTTTTTTTCATCATTAAAATTTACACATTACTTTCAACTTCTTGCGTAAATTATAACTTTTGGCAAATCCCATGTGCTTCTGGTTGTCTTGAGGTATGCCATCGGTCTACAGGCTGGTAGGTACTGGGTTCGGATCCCAGTCGAGGCATGGGATTTTTAATCCAGATACTGACTCCAAAGGCTCATTGGGTAGGTGTAAACCACTTGCACCGACCAGTGATCCATAACTGGTTCAACAAAGGCCATGGTTTGTGCTATCCTGCCTGTGGGAAGTGCAAATAAAAGATCCCTTGCTGCCTGTCGTAAAACAGTAGCCTATGTGGCAACAGCGGGTTTCTTCTAAAAAACAGTGTCAGAATGACCATATGTTTGACGTCCAATAGCCGATGATAAGATAAAAAATCAATGTGCTCTAATGGCGGCATTAAATAAAACAAACTGTACTTTACTCGAACAGGAATCAGGCCTGTTGGTTTTAACAAAACTGAATGAATTCATGTATGAAGTTGATGTACAATATAATGTAGCAATAAGCCTGCAGTAAGCTTCAAACAAATCATTAAAATATAAAATCTTTCAAAATCTGATTGTAGGAGCTTGCTATATCAGTCTCCTACCTGTCCAACTGGAGGGGACTGTAGGTTTCATCTCCATCTGTCTGTCTGTGCGTCCGTCTGTCTGTGCGTCCGTCCGTCCACCCGTCCATCCTGCATATAGTTTTTCAGACAATGTATTTTTGTGCTGGGGTGTCAAACATTCATTCATTCATTCATTCATTTGTTCGTAATGCCTCAAGATACTGAGCTTTCTTTATAGCTTTATCACATAGAGTTACAGATCAGGTGTGACTTTCATCATGATTGGTCTATTTTTGACAGAGTTATGGCCCTTGAAGTTAGGAGATAAGAACATTTGTTGGGCCCCGTATGTGTCATGTAAATGCTGTAATAGCAGTCCTTTCAGAATGCTTGTTTCCATGACACTTTGCAAAACCCCACCACCACCCCTTTCATTTGTAAAAATTACAGTGAATGCTTCTAGTGGTCCTAACTAAACTGAATGCTTATTTAATTAGCAAATACTAGATTTTGAACACAGTAACTGTAAAGTAATCTAGTGAGAAAAATGTAAACACTGCCTTGACATAAGCTATTCTTTTTAGTTGACATTGAGGTAAGAAAGAATATCACATACCACAGACTTTCATAGATATTTTGTAAGATACTTGTCAGCATTTACATGTACACGAAAGTAAAAGTGGGAATAATTTTTTTTACTCATTATTGGGAATACAAATTATACAGCAAGGCTTCTAGATTGTGGTATTCTAGATTGTGGTATTCTAGATTGTGGTAACCCCACTCCTATGCTTAGTGATATTCAATGTTGGGCTAATAAATAACTACTATTGCCATGCCCGACGGCTAGTGCTGCAGTAAAGTCTATTTTGTAAATATGAATATCCTGTCCCCCTCCACCCCTCCACCACCCAATGTTAGTGTTTTTAAGCTCTATCTTGCTTTTTAGGTAACATATCAGATTAGTACTATTAATTAGTAAAATTGTATTAACTTGTAGGACAAGTAAAAAAATGTAATCACTGATCCCACGGCTAGTGGATTTTATAAAAATTCTAGAAGCCCTGATACAGTAAAATAGATTAAAACTTTATTGCTCATAGCTTAAGAACTGTTAAACAAACATTCTTTTCCTTCCAGTTGGCCAGTTTGCCTGTTCCACTATTCGTAAAAACCTTTTTAACTTGAGCAAACAGTACGGTTAAGTACATACCAATGAAATGGAGCTGTATACAAATAAACTGACTTTTTTTTTTGGTCGGTCTTTTGTTAAAAGTGTGTGGCCTGGGGCTCTGGCCGTTCGCTTGACAATAGTGACAGCACTCATGGGCTCTCCGATAATATCGCACTGCAGTAGAGATGTCCCCGTGTTCCACCCTTTGTCACAATGAGGCCGGCTTGTCTTTAAGGGTAATGCGTAGATGACTTATGAGTGATTGACAATACGAGTCGAAAAAGAGCTCATTTTGTGTTTAAAGGGACATTCCTGACTTTGCTGCATTGTAAGATGCTTCCGACAAATAAAATATTTCTACGATTAAACTTACATATCAAGTATATTTTCTTGTTTAGAATATCAGTGTCTGTATATTCTATGTGTTTCTGGATGTCTTAATATTTGTAAGAAGCCCAAACTGGATTATGTCTTCAAATAATTTTGTACGTACGAAATTTTTTTTTTTAGGAAATAAAATGAAATTTAACGCAGTACAGATATTAGCATGATCAGAAACACGTTTAATATACAGTCACTAATATTTTATGCATAAAAATATATTTGATATGTAATTACAGTCGCTAAAAAGTCTCTGTTCGTCGATAACATCTTTAAAATTGCAGAAAACAGGAATGTCCCTTTAAGGCAAATGCATAGATGACTTAACGTGATTGACAACAACACTGAGAAAGAAGATGTCTGATACCTAATGAATTTCAAGATACTAGAGATTGGGACCGGTTTATAATGATCCTGTATTAAGTAGTGTTAGGCTTTTAATGTTGTTGTTGGTGTTATTACGACCAGTTTGGTTGGTGGGGTTTTGTTAGCCCAGTGGTTTCATCAGCATGTGAATCAGTATTGTTGTTCCTAGGTCTTTGTAAGTAATTAACATTCAATCAGTTGAAGTTGTTGGTTTACGTTCCCTTTTGAAACTAGATGATGCAGAACAGCAAACGGATACTGCCTCTGGGTAGAAATTAACTACTGGGAGTGGGGGGCGGGGGGGGGGGGGGGACCCACTTCAGTAAGATATAAAGAATGGCTTGGCCACCATGGCAGGTCTCCCTCAGGTCAAACAGCTGGTCATGCCAGGGGTTGGGACCCAAGGGAGACATGCCTGAACCCTATAGCCAGTGCTCCAACTGGTGTAACAAAGGCTGTGGTATGTATTATCTTGTCTGTGGGATGGTGCATATAAAAGATCCCTTGCTGCTAATCGAAAAGAGTAGCCCTATAAGTGGCGACATCGGGTTTCCTCTCTCTATATCTGTGTGGTCCATAACCATATGTCCAACGCCATATAACTGTAAATAAAATGTGTTGAGTGCGTCGTTAAATAGATCATTTCTTTCCTTCCTATCTAGAAGATATACGCATGTAAACATGTTTCAAGTTCAAGACCATCATAGGGCTAGCTCTGGCACTCACCAAATTCGCCAATTGCCAATTTTAAAAAACAACTAGCGAATTTTATTTTAATTTGGCGAAATAATCTCAGGATATAATTAATATTTTGTTAGAAAATATCTGTGTTTCTGCAGTTTTGGGGGCTTGAAAGATAATTTGGCAAACTTTTCTGTGGAACCAGAGTTAGCCCTCATGGTCTCTTGATTTGCTGGCCAGGATTTGAAATTAGCAGTTGTCTGACCACCCGAGACTATTGTTTAAGGGCAACCACAAATTTTATAAAGGTAGCCCTTCAGACAAATACACATGTATTCTTTTTTTTTAATATGTTATTTTTACAACATGTAAAATTTTAGTGTACTATATCATCAGTCAACCATTTTTGTTTTCAATTGTTTATTTCCAATTAAAGTCAGAACTTCCCAATTAATGCTGGTTTTATTTTTATTGTTATACATTGGTTGGTTTTTGTCCTCTTTGTTCCATGGTATAATTTAAGACAAAATGTTTATGTTTACGTCACTAACTTTATTAAATATCATTTTATTAAAGTGTGATTATAAAAATGTACTGTCCAGTCTGTGGGGAAAGTGCATATATAAAAGATCCCTTCTTGCTTTTGAAAAAATATAGCAAGTTTCTTCTAAGGCTATTATGTCAGAATGATCAAATATAGCAGGTTTCTTCTAAGGCTATTATGTCAGAATGATCAAATATAGCAGGTTTCTTCTAAGGCTATTATGTCAGAATGATCAAATATAGCAAGTTTCTTCTAAGGCTATTATGTCAGAATGATCAAATATAGCAGGTTTCTTCTAAGGCTATTATGTCAGAATGATCAAATATAGCAGGTTTCTTCTAAGGCTATTATGTCAGAATTATCAAATATAGCAGGTTTCTTCTAAGGCTATTATGTCAGAATGATCAAATATAGCAGGTTTCTTCTAAGGCTATTATATCAGAATGATCAAATATAGCAGGTTTCTTCTACGGCTATTATGTCAGAATGATCAAATATAGCAGGTTTCTTCTACGGCTATTATATCAGAATGATCAAATATAGCAGGTTTCTTCTAAGGCTATTATGTCAGAATGATCAAATATAGCAGGTTTCTTCTAAGGCTATTATGTCAGAATGATCAAATATAGCAGGTTTCTTCTAAGGCTATTATGTCAGAATGATCAAATGTAGCAGGTTTCTTCTAAGGCTATTATATCAGAATGATCAAATATAGCAGGTTTCTTCTAAGGCTATTATATCAGAATGATCAAATATAGCAGGTTTCTTCTAAGGCTATTATGTCAGAATGATCAAATATAGCAGGTTTCTTCAAAGGCTATTATGTCAGAATGATCAAATATAGCAGGTTTCTTCTAAGGCTATTATATCAGAATTATCAAATATTTGACATCATATAGCTCATGTGAATAAATCAGTGTGCTCTAGTGGTGTTGTTAAACAAAACAAACTTTTAACTTTTAACTTCTTCCTTTCTTTCATTTTGTGTTATCACTTCAGGTCTTGAAAGAGGAATCTATACTTACAGTGTTGTTAAACATATTTCACTTTTTAATTCATTCATTTGTTCGTTTGTTCATTCATTCATTCATCCATCCATTGATTGATTCATTCATTCTTCATTTGACTTCAGAAATCTATACTTAATGTACAAAATTGTGTTGTTAAACATCCATCACTTTTTCATTCATTCATTTGTTCATTCATTCATTCATCCATTGATTCATTCATTCATTCTTCATTTGACTTCAAAAATCTATACTAAATGTACAAAATTGTGTTGTTAAACATCCTTCACTTTTCCGTTCATTCATTCATTCATTCATTCATTCATTCATTCATTCATTCATTCATTCATTCATTCATTCATTCATCCATCCATTCATCCATTGATTCATTCTTCATTTGACTTCAGAAATCTATACTTAATGTACAAAAATGTGTTGTTAAACATCCTTCACTTTTTCATTCATTCATTTGTTCATTCATTCATTCATTCATTCATTCATTCATTCATTCATTCTTCATGTCTCTGCAGGTGCCTGCCGGAGGAAGCTATATCAGCAGTTGCCTATGGGACAGGTCGACCTCCAGATTCTCTGGGTCAGGACGACCTCAAGTTAAATGTACGTCTTCAGAACCCACCACCTCCACACACTCAGTCGGTTCCACTCTCCGCACATGACATGTACTGCAGCGTGGCACAGCCAAGAATGACCTATGACCCTCTTCCTCAGTATAAACATACGTAAGTAACTCACCAAATAATCATATTACACAGGTGTTTAAGCATTGTAAATGTGTGTACCTGAAGTCAAAAGCAGGCTTCGTAAATTTGGCCAGTAATTTAAAAAAAAATAATTAAAAGGTCAGTGATTATTTAAATATATTTTGTCCTTCTTGGACCTTGATATTGAGTTAATGGCCATTGAGATTTTGGAAAATGTGCATCCTGTCGGGTCAGGTCATAGGATTTAATGTTCACATTCAGAACAAGCTATTGTAGTGCACGCCTGATATGGGCACTGGTGTCGTCTCTCGCCGGCTCCTCCGTTTAGGACAGGAAAAGTTTGAGGGGTGGTTGGAAGAGGGGTTTGCCCATGCTGGCATGCGTGAAGGAGCACAAGCAGCCCAACCAGGGATGGTAGCGGGTGAGGGAAATGGGTATTGATTCCAGGTCCTTTATGTGGACTCCAGACTTGCCTCATTGATACAAAGATGTTACTTGAGATTGCTTTTGGGGGTCACACAGTCAAAGGTCAAGGTCACTTACAGTAGCCGCTATGTATTGTGACATGGTTTATTTTTATTTAGTTTGTTAATCACCTTCTATATGTATTTTGAATCTACTGAATATAGCACAAGAGGAAGTTCCAGCTAACATGACATTTTAAGTTACATCCGTACACCTCTGTGCTGTTAAGCATAAAATTTGAATCGGTCTTGGGCTTTGTGGTCTTTTTTCAGTATTCATAGTTTGGTGGATATTTCCTTTATATGGACTTGGATTTGGACATAATTTTAACATGCACATTCAGAGCAAGCTGTTGTAGCACACACTTCGTCTTGGGTGCTAGATCTTGCATGGGTCAGTTCTTTCGTCCAGAAAAGTTTGTTTTGTTTATTAATCATCAGCTATTGGATGTCAACCATTTGGTAATTTTTACATAGTTTTAGAGAGGAAACCTGCTACATTTTTTCCATTAGTAGCAAGGAATCTTTTATATGCAATATCCCACAGACAGGATAGTACATACCATGGCCTTTGATATACCAGTCATGGTGCACTGGTGGGAATGAGAAATAGCCCAATGGGCCCACCGACGGGGATCAATCCCAAACCAACGATGCATTAAGCGAGCACTTTACCAATGGGCTACATCCTGTCAGTTCATTTTTATGTGATACCCAAGCTGGGTAGGATTTTATTTTATCGGTCGTGATCATCCAAATCTGATTATAACTGGACTAGTGGCAAATAGAATCATTGCAGTGCTAAAGATTTAACTAGAGTAGAATCTCGTTGGGTCGAACCCATCGGTGGGCCCATTGGCCTATTTCTCGTTCCAGCCAGTACACCACAACTGGTATATCAAAGGCTGTGGTATGTACTACACTGCCTGTGGGATGGTGCATATAAAAGATCCCTTGCTGCTAATTGAAAAGAGTAGCCCATGAAGTGGCGACAGCAGGTTTCCTCTCTCAATATCTGTGTGGTCCTTAACCATATGTTTGACGCCATATAACCGTAAATACTATGTGTTGAGTGCGTCATTAAATAAAATATTTCTTTCTTTCTTTCTTTTGAACTCGGAAGGGTCAAATACACCACAATGCTCGAACCAAAAATGAAGTCCCAAGTTAAACTTACACATTGTTGACCAAATGGTCAAACTATCCAATGGGTCGAACAATTTCTCGAGCACCGATGGGGGTTCGAGCCAACTGGATTCAACTGTATATGCACTTAAAGTTAGAATTAAGAAGGAAACAATATTGAAGATAAATAATCCATCAAAATCATTGTTGTTAGTAATACTGGTAATCTGATGGCTGCGAGGCATTTTGAAATCACTTCACGCCTGGTTAGACCATCTCACATGATGACACATTACTTCACAGGTCTGGCACTAACTGGTACCGTTACGTCACGGAAATGACTCTATAATCGTAGAAGCTATTTTAAATAGCAGGATGTCTTTCAGTGGTAGAGCAGCCAGTGCACTATGACTGGTATATTAAAGGTCGTGGTATGTGTTATCCTGTGAGTTGGATGGTGCATATAAAAGATCCCTTGCTACTAATGGAAAAATGTACCAGGTTTCCTCTCTAAGACTGTATGTCAGAATAACCAAATGTTTGACATCCAATAGCCAGTGATTAATAAATCAGTGTGCTCTAGTGGTGTTGTTAAACAAAAACAAACTATAACTTCAGTGGTAGAGTTCTCACCTGAGGTGCGACAGGTTAAGGGATCAACCCTTCGATGGTCTCTGGTTTTTCCTATCCCATACACTGCCCCATGATTGATATATCAAAAGCAGGGCTAGCTTTGCCCGGATGCCATATTCAACAGTTTAAAAACTAATGGCAAATGTTATTTTAATTTGGTGAGAGAAAACAAATTCATGTAATGATTAAAAAAAAATTGGAAAATAACTGGATTTTTGCCATTATTTTTTTTACTGTAATAGGTCATTTAGCAAGATATTCTGCTCATCCAGAGATTGCTTTGCAAAACCAATGTGTACTGTCCTGTGTATGAGAAAGCACATATAAAATAAATTCCTTGCTGCGTTTTTGTCTACATGGTGGCACTCGCCCTCAGTTTAGTGTTAAAATAACCATACTTTAAACTCCACATGGGGGCGGGGCGTAGCCCAGTGGTAAACCGCTCACTTGATGCACGGTCGGTCTTGGGTCAATCCCCATCGGTGGGCCCATTGAGCTATTTCTCACTCCAGCCAGTGCACCACGACTGGTATATCAAAAGCTGTGGTATGTGTGATCCTGTGTGGGATGGTGCATATAAAAGATTCCTTGCTACTAATGGAACAATGTGGCAAGTTTCCTGTCTATGACTGTGTCAAAATGACCATATGTTTGACATCCAATAGCCGATGACTAATAAATCAATGTGCTCTAGTGGTGTCATTTACACAAAAACAATCTTTAACTTGTTTTTATTAGTGGTTATTGAGACACACATTGGCCTTGCCTAAGCTGTGAATTGGCTCTGGAGTGGCAGACTTTGTATACAGTAGAGGATAGACATAATGATTCCTGAGAGCAATTGTGACTGTGTCAAAACATCCTTCATACTCTGCTTTGTGCAGAGATATGATTTTGAAAAGTTAGTTTGTTTTGTTTAACAACACCACTAGAATACATTGATTTATGAATCATCAGCTATTGGATGTCAAACATTTGATCAGTTTGAGATATTACGATCCTAGAGAGGAAACCTCCATTAGTATATACACCATCTCACAGACAGGATGGCACCTATCATGGCTTTTAATGTATACCAGTTATGGTGCACTGGCCAATGGGCCCATCGACAGGAGTCAATCCTAGACCAATCGCACATCAGATGAGTGCTTTACCACTGGGCTATATTCCAAATATGATTTTGAATTTTGAATGCATTAATGTTGTGGGGTTTTTTTGTGGATTTACCAGCCTCGGTGGCGTCGTGGCAGGCCATCGGTCTACAGGCTGGTAGGTACTGGGTTCGGATCCCAGTTGAGGCATGGGATTTTTAATCGAGATACTGACACCAAACCCTGAGTGAGTGCTCCGCAAGGCTCAATGGGTAGGTGTAAACCACTTGCACCGACCAGTGATCCATAACTGGTTCAACAAAGGCCATGGTTTGTGCTATCCTGCCTGTGGGAAGCGCAAATAAAAGATCCCTTGCTGCCTGTCGTAAAAAGAGTAGCCTATGTGGCGACAGCGGGTTTCCTCTAAAAACAGTGTCAGAATGACCATTTGTTTGACGTCCAATAGCCGATGATAAGATAAAAAATCAATGTACTCTAGCGGCATCGTTAAATAAAACAAACTACTTTTTTTTTGTGGGTTTTTTATTTACAGTAGATAATATACTGATTGAAAAATAAGGGAACACATAAATAAGTAACACTAAATGTTTACTACAACCAAACCCCTCACGCACAGTATCAGGAAGTTAATATTATTGCAATACTGGCAGTCTAACAGGAAGGAAATGTTTTATTTAATGACACACTCAACACATTTTATTTACGGTTGGTTATGTAGCTTCAGACATATGGTTAAGGACCACACAGATATAGAGAGAGGAAACCCGCAGTTGCCATTTCATGGGCTACTTTTTTTTATTAGCAGCAAGGGATCTTTTATATGCACTGTTCCACAGACAGGATAGTACATACCACATCCTTTGTTACACCAGTTGTGGAGCACTGGCTGGAACGAGAAATAGACCAATGGGGCCACCAACGGGGATCGATCCTAAACTGCATTAAGCGAGTGTTTTACCACTGGGATACGTCCCACCCTTTCAGTCTGACATTACGTCTAAGTATTTTATTAAGCCAGAACTACTCGGTAGTAAATTAAATTTGATGTCAAATATTAACATGTATTCCCCTGTTTTTGTTTTGCCTTTACCATAGTGTTGACACTCAATGGCCGATGTATTTTTCGTGCTGGGGTGTCGTTGAACATCTATTCTATCTATTCCCTGTTTTATTTTCCTATCAGTATACCAAACTCTGCAATTAAGAAAACGTCCACAGCAAAAAACAAGCAGTGGAATTTTTTTTAAATATATTCCACAGCAAAACAGTGTCATGAAAAATGAAAAACTCCACGGCGTTGCAGATTTCTGTGGGCAATTGCAGGGGTTGGTATACAGTAATTAAAATTAGGTTAATTCTTCTTCAGGATTGAACTAAATGAGGTTAAGTCTGTCACACAGTTTTGTCGTTTAAAGTCAATGATAGTATAATAAAAATTAACCTAAATTCTTCATCAAGAGATTAACTCATGTTACATATTTGAATTAATTAGCGATAAAAAAAAAAATAAAAAAAAATAATAGAGTTAGTCCATTAGGATTTAACATCCATCGAAATATTTGATATTTGTCTGAAATGTTCTTTGTCAACACGAGTTGATGGGCGACAGGTTCAGAGTGGTACACACTCGTACCTGGTGGTGCCACCTGTCCAAACCGGTGATCTGCGCCCGCTCGCTCCGCCGCAATACTTGTCACGTCACAGTGCACACGCGAGGCTGGCTACCAGTCAAGTAATGATACATCCGTATGATGATGATACAATCTGAATATAGCGTCAACCAAGATGACGATTTGTCACTTCTGACAGACAGATATGTAATAAGCCAGTGGCTGGAATGTTTGTTTTTGCTGTTGGCAGTAGGTCGAGAATTGGTGATGGTGATGGTTGGGGCTGGAGGGGCAGGGGGTGGAACAGGATTGAGGGTTTTAAATAGATTAGTCTTTGTTACAAGTTCACTGTTTTATTATTTGACTTCTTATAATAATAAAATATTTTAGGTTTCTTTCTTCTTTTTAAAAAAATGTCCTAACATTTTATTTTGAAAACACAAATGATTTCTGGCATTATTATTTCTCATGCTAGTTAATACTTTTCTGAACGTGGCAAATTCTTTGATCTGGTATTGTATTAAGATAGGTTGAAGACAGTGATTTAAATCCTATAAGACAACTGTAAGACAGTAATTTAAATCTTTTATGATAGTGATTCAAATCTATAAGACAGTGAATTAAATCTATAAGACAGTGATTCAAATCCTATAAAACAATTATTCAAATGTTATAAGACTGATTCATATCTTATAATACACTAATTCAAATCTTATAATACACTGATTCAAATCTATAAGACACTGATTCAAACCTATAAGACTGATTCAAATCCTATAAGACTGATTCAAATCTATAAGACACTGATTCAAACCTATAAGACACCGATTCAAACCTATAAGACACTGATTCAAATCCTATGAGACTGATTCAAATCTATAAAACACTGATTCAACCCTATAAGACTGATTCAAATCCTATAAGACTGATTCAAATGCTATAAGACTGATTCAAATCCTACAAGACTGATTTAAATGCTATAAGACAGTGATTCAAATGCTATAAGACTGATTTAAATGCTATAAAACAGTGATTCAAATGCTATAAGATCAATTTAAATGTTATAAGACTGATTCAAATGCTATAAGACTGATTTAAATGCTATAAGACAGTGATTCAAATCATATTAGACTGATTTAAATGCTATAAGACAGTGATTCAAATCATATTAGACTGATCTAAATGCTATAAGACAGTGATTCAAATCCTGTAAGACTGATCTAAATGCTATAAGACAGTGATTCAAATCCTATAAGACTGATTTAAATGCTATAAGACAGTGATTCAAATCCTGTAAGACTGATTTAAATGCTATAAGACAGTGATTCAAATCCTATAAGACTGATTTAAATGCTATAAGACAGTGATTCAAATCCTGTAAAGACTGATTTAAATGCTATAAGACAGTGATTAAAATGATATAAGACTGATTTAAATGCTATAAGACAGTGATTCAAATCCTATAAGACTGATTTAAATGCTATAAGACAGTGATTCAAATCATATAAGACCGCGATCCAAAACCTATCTGTGGACTGCTCACAATGTTTGAGGTTGTTTTTTATTACCCACTGCCTCTTACTTTTGTGATTTTGATTCCTGTTTTTTAAGTAGTCTTACTAGTCATGAATCAATTTTGTCTGTTCAATCCCATTTTTTTATCTTCTGAACTGTCCACCTTTTCAAGTTACTTGTCTCCACTTCCTGCTTGGGTGCAGTCTCTGTGTACATCACTACACCCACCTGGCTTACTTAGTTTTGACAAACATTTTGAGTGGTGTCAACCGGTATTTTACATTATGCCATCATTTGCTGTTTATTACAGAGCACTGAGGTATTGATAATTCATACAAAATAGTTATATTAGTGAAGTCGGTGAGGTCTGGCATTGAGATGCTGAATATATTTAAAATGATTACTTGTGTGTTTTAAATGTTTGATGTTAAATCCTTTACTGTTGACCTACATTTGGTATCATGCTGTGAATCACTATTTATTATCGGACTAAATAGCAAGGTTGCATGCTCAATGGCAGGATCTAGTCAGTTGGCAGAGCACTCGCCTGTTGTTGGGGGGATGGGTGTAGGTTTTTTTTTTTGGGGGGGAGGTGCTTTTTTAAAATAAAGTTTATTGACTTCACAAAGCAAATATTTTATTGCCAGGATTTGGACCTGGTATAGCTATTTTACAATCATGTCATAGGTTGTACTCGCCTGGGATCATTGGGTCATATGATCAAATCCTTTTGACGGACCCATTGGGGTTTTTTTTGGCATTCTAACCAGTGCTCCACAACAAGTGTGTCAGAGGTCATGGTATATGCTGTCCTGTATGTGTGAAAGTACATATAAAAGATCCCTTACTACTAATACTAACCGAAAAATGTTGTAGGTTTCTTCTGACGATTACGTATCAGAAATTACCAAATGTTTGGCATCCAGTAGCCAATGGTTAATAAGTCAATGTGCTCTAGTGGTGTCATTAAAACAAGAAACCTCTGTACTGTGTGTTCACATATGAATTGCATAGGTATATATTTGTTGTCTTCTGTTTCAGTCCTCTGCCAGACAGTCCGCCCGACTCCGGTTCAGAACCGTACTCTCCTGCTGATGGCAACCACCACAATATTCAAGGTATGTCATCCATTTTACTGGTTTACCAACCTTACTCTCCTCCTGGTGGCAACCACCACAATATTCAAGGTACATCATCCATGTTACTGGTTTACCAACCTTACTCTCCTCCTGATGGCAACCACCACAATATTCAAGGTATGTCATCCATTTTACTGGTTTACCAACCTTACTCTCCTCCTGGTGGCAACCACCACAATATTCAAGGTACGTCATCCATGTTACTGGTTTACCAACCTTACTCTCCTCCTGATGGCAACCACCACAATATTCAAGGTACATGATCCATTTTACTGGTTTACCAACCTTACTCTCCTCCTGGTGGCAACCACCACAATATTCAAAGTACGTCATCCATGTTACTGGTTTACCAACCATACTCTCCTCCTGGTGGCAACCACCACAATATTCAAGGTACGTCATCCATGTTACTGGTTTACCAACCATACTCTTCTCCTGGTGGCAACCACCACAATATTCAAGGTACGTCATCCATTTTACTGGTTTACCAACTTTACTCTCCTCCTGGTGGCAACCACCACAATATTCAAGGTACATCATCCATGTTACTGGTTTACCAACCTTACTCTCCTCCTGATGGCAACCACCACAATATTCAAGGTATGTCATCCATTTTACTGGTTTACCAACCTTACTCTCCTCCTGGTGGCAACCACCACAATATTCAAGGTACGTCATCCATGTTACTGGTTTACCAACCTTACTCTCCTCCTGATGGCAACCACCACAATATTCAAGGTACATGATCCATTTTACTGGTTTACCAACCTTACTCTCCTCCTGGTGGCAACCACCACAATATTCAAAGTACGTCATCCATGTTACTGGTTTACCAACCATACTCTCCTCCTGGTGGCAACCACCACAATATTCAAGGTACGTCATCCATGTTACTGGTTTACCAACCATACTCTTCTCCTGGTGGCAACCACCACAATATTCAAGGTACGTCATCCATTTTACTGGTTTACCAACTTTACTCTCCTCCTGGTGGCAACCACCACAATATTCAAGGTATGTCATCCATTTTACTGGTTTACCAACCATACTCACCTCCTAATGACAACCACCACAATATTCAAGGTATGTCGTCCATTTTACTGGTTTACCAACCATACTCACCTAATGACAACCACCACAATATTCAAGGTATGTCATCCATTTTACTGGTTTACCAACCATACTCACCTCCTAATGACAACCACCACAATATTCAAGGTACATTATCCATTTTACTGGTTTACCAACCTTACTCTCCTCCTGGTGGCAACCACCACAATATTCAAGGTACGTCATCCATGTTACTGGTTTACCAACCATACACTTCTCCTGGTGGCAACCACCACAATATTCAAGGTATGTCATCCATTTTACTGGTTTACCAACTTTACTCTCCTCCTGGTGGCAACCACCACAATATTCAAGATATGTCATCCATTTTACTGGTTTACCAACCATACTCACCTCCTAATGACAACCACCACAATATTCAAGGTATGTCGTCCATTTTACTGGTTTACCAACCATACTCACCTAATGACAACCACCACAATATTCAAGGTATGTCATCCATTTTACTGGTTTACCAACCATACTCACCTCCTAATGACAACCACCACAATATTCAAGGTATGTCGTCCATTTTACTGGTTTACCAACCATACTCACCTAATGACAACCACCACAATATTCAAGGTATGTCATCCATTTTACTGGTTTACCAACCATACTCACCTCCTAATGACAACCACCACAATATTCAAGGTACATTATCCATTTTACTGGTTTACCAACCTTACTCTCCTCCTGGTGGCAACCACCACAATATTCAAGGTACGTCATCCATGTTACTGGTTTACCAACCATACACTTCTCCTGGTGGCAACCACCACAATATTCAAGGTATGTCATCCATTTTACTGGTTTACCAACTTTACTCTCCTCCTGGTGGCAACCACCACAATATTCAAGATATGTCATCCATTTTACTGGTTTACCAACCATACTCACCTCCTAATGACAACCACCACAATATTCAAGGTATGTCGTCCATTTTACTGGTTTACCAACCATACTCACCTAATGACAACCACCACAATATTCAAGATATGTCATCCATTTTACTGGTTTACCAACCATACTCACCTCCTAATGACAACCACCACAATATTCAAGGTATGTCGTCCATTTTACTGGTTTACCAACCATACTCACCTAATGACAACCACCACAATATTCAAGGTATGTCATCCATTTTACTGGTTTACCAACCATACTCACCTCCTAATGACAACCACCACAATATTCAAGGTACATTATCCATTTTACTGGTTTACCAACCTTACTCTCCTCCTGGTGGCAACCACCACAATATTCAAGGTACGTCATCCATGTTACTGGTTTACCAACCATACACTTCTCCTGGTGGCAACCACCACAATATTCAAGGTATGTCATCCATTTTACTGGTTTACCAACTTTACTCTCCTCCTGGTGGCAACCACCACAATATTCAAGATATGTCATCCATTTTACTGGTTTACCAACCATACTCACCTCCTAATGACAACCACCACAATATTCAAGGTATGTCGTCCATTTTACTGGTTTACCAACCATACTCACCTAATGACAACCACCACAATATTCAAGGTATGTCATCCATTTTACTGGTTTACCAACCATACTCACCTCCTAATGACAACCACCACAATATTCAAGGTATGTCGTCCATTTTACTGGTTTACCAACCATACTCACCTAATGACAACCACCACAATATTCAAGGTATGTCATCCATTTTACTGGTTTACCAACCATACTCACCTCCTAATGACAACCACCACAATATTCAAGGTATGTCATCCATTTTACTGGTTTACCAACCTTACTCTCCTCCTGATGGCAACCACCACAATATTCAAGGTACATTATCCATTTTACTGGTTTACCAACCTTACTCTCCTCCTGGTGGCAACCACCACAATATTCAAGGTACGTCATCCATGTTACTGGTTTACCAACCATACACTTCTCCTGGTGGCAACCACCACAATATTCAAGGTACGTCATCCATTTTACTGGTTTACCAACTTTACTCTCCTCCTGGTGGCAACCACCACAATATTCAAGGTATGTCATCCATTTTACTGGTTTACCAACCATACTCACCTCCTAATGACAACCACCACAATATTCAAGGTATGTCGTCCATTTTACTGGTTTACCAACCATACTCACCTAATGACAACCACCACAATATTCAAGGTATGTCATCCATTTTACTGGTTTACCAACCATACTCACCTCCTAATGACAACCACCACAATATTCAAGGTATGTCATCCATTTTACTGGTTTACCAACCATACTCACCTCCTAATGACAACCACCACAATATTCAAGGTATGTCATCCATTTTACTGGTTTACCAACCATACTCACCTCCTAATGACAACCACCACAATATTCAAGGTATGTCATCCATTTTACTGGTTTACCAACCTTACTCACCTCCTAATGACAACCACCACAATATTCAAGGTACGTCATACATTTTACTGGTTTACCAACCATACTCACCTCCTAATGACAACCACCACAATATTCAAGGTATGTCATCCATTTTACTGGTTTACCAACCATACTCACCTCCTAATGACAACCACCACAATATTCAAGGTATGTCATCCATTTTACTGGTTTACCAACCTTACTCACCTCCTAATGACAACCACCACAATATTCAAGGTATGTCATACATTTTACTGGTTTACCAACCATACTCACCTCCTAATGACAACCACCACAATATTCAAGGTATGTCGTCCATTTTACTGGTTTACCAACCATACTCACCTAATGACAACCACCACAATATTCAAGGTATGTCATCCATTTTACTTGTTTACCAACCTTACTCTCCTCCTGGTGGCAACCACCACAATATTCAAGGTACGTCATCCATTTTACTGGTTTACCAACCATACTCACCTCCTGATAGATACTTCATTCTGTTTATTGGTTTACCACAGCTATACAAAAACTCTATATTGCTTGAACCAGGCATAGATGGGTAAAAGGTGAGATAAAATAAGTCACTGCCAAGGATCCATTTCGGGTATCACTTAATATAGTATAACCAGGAAAACATGCTTGAACCTTAATTAGATATACCCATAAAATTATCTCCATAATAAAATTATGAACTATGAGCTGTATGGTTTAAATGTATTTTACTGTGTACTTTGTATTCATAATAACGAGAAAAAAGTGTTATTCCTACTGTTGGTTTTATGTACGAGTTGCAAAATATCTTATAAAATACCTATACTATTTATTTATTTCAACTTATTTTCGTGCTTATATCCAATTCAGGTTCAAGCATGCTGTCCTGGGTACACACCTCAGCTATCTGGGCTGTCTGTCCAGGAGAGTGGGTTAATTGTTAGTTGATTAGTGGTTTGTGAGAGAGAAGGAGGTGTAGTGGCCTTACACCTATCCACTGAGGCCTTACACCTATCCATTGAGTTGTTAAAACTTGCTCTGGGTTGGAGCCGGTACCGGGCTGCGAACCCTGTATCTACCAGCCTGTAGTCTGATGGCTTAACCACGATGCCACCGAGGCTGATTTCTCTACTATATGTTCCAAACTTTATCCATATTTTATTATAAAGTTAAAAAAATTAGTCCACTTTTTATTTTAAAATTACAAATATTTCAGTTGTTCTTCTAATCAGTAATTAGCCAATCAGCCAAGTACAATAATTATTATATTTTTAAAATACTGTCTATATGTATAATATTTGTTTTGTTTTGTTTCTGTTTCAGATCATCTTTCTCATGGGAATCCATTAAATTTTCAAGGTAAGTTGGTTTCTTGTTTCAACTGAACTTATTAAAAAAATACCGGCGTCATGGTTAGGCCATCGGTCTACAGGCTGGTAGGTACTGGGTTCGGATCCCAGTCAAGGCATGGGATTTTTAATCCAGATACCGACTCCAAACCCTGAGTGAGTGCTCTGCAAGGCTCAATGGGTAGGTGTAAACCACTTGCACCGACCAGTGATTCATAACTGGTTCAACAAAGGCCATGGTTTGTGCTATCCTGTCTGTGGAAAGTGCAAATAAAAGATCCCTTGCTGCCTGTCATAAAAGAGTAGCCTATGTGGCGACAGCGGGTTTCCTCTAAAAAAACAGTGTCAGAATGACCATATGTTTGACGTCCAATAGCCGATGATAAGATAAAAAATCAATGTGCTCTAGTGGCGTCGTTAAATAAAACAAACTTTACTTTACTTTATTAAAAAAAAAAAATGTTCATCTTGAAGATAACTGAAGCATCTTATAAAGCTCTCATATTACAGAAAAATAAAATATAATAACATATTTTACCTGCATTGAGCATTACTGAGGTATTTATTGATCCCCATCTGTGGGCCAATTGGGCTGTTTGTCATTCCAGCCAGTGCACCACAACTGGTATATCAAAGACAGTGGTATGTGCTATCCTGTCTGTGGGATGGTGCATATAAAAAAAATCCCTGGCTACTAATGGAAATATGTAGCAGAATTCCTCTCTAAGACTATTAAAAATTACCAAATGTTTGACATCAAATAGCTGATGATTAATAAATCAATGTGCTCTAGTGGTGGCGTTAAACAAAACAAACTTTTTCTAAGGTATTTTTGTCTCGCCTTTACGACAACGGCGTCAACTTCTGCATTAAAGTTTTATGTTTAGATCAGTATGTCACAAGTATTAGTCCTAGGCAGGGGCGGTGCAGTGTAAACAATAGTGGAACGGCTCGAGGTTGCCAGACTCTCCTTTCAAATTCACCTGTGAAGAACATTTTCACAGATACAACAAATATGAACAAAAAAGTAATACGGCCATGCCGTACCTCTTTGAAAAGTGATACCACCATGGCCATCCCAGCCAAGCCGTCTGCACCACCCTTGGTCCTAGGTAATTGAAACTTGGTTTATAGTTGAGTTGCACCTATGGATGTTTATCAGAATGGTAGGTGAGACATTTAATTCTGCGAAATTCTCACACAAGTCATCATTTGTATTGATATTTAGAATTTAATAATGTCGTTCATTATATTTATTAGTAAAGAATCTAGAATACTTTTTATTAAACAATTTGATTTAGTTGAAAACAGATATCCTCTTTTAATTATGTTATTTTACTTAACTACTTTTGTTTTTTGCAGATCATATGAACTTTTCTCCACCACATGCAAATCCTCACAATTATTCAGGTAAGATTAAAATTTCATTAAGCATCAAAAAGAAAAAGTTGATTTCTGATCAGACCGAAGTTCCAGAATTGGTCCAGCAATGGGGATTTGTTTTGCTTTTTTGTTTTTTTAGAAACACAGATTACACAAAAAAGGTGGATATATTTGATAGCGAAATAAGAGGCATATTAAATTGAAATCAGAATGCATGTCCTAGTTCATGCGCAATGACATTTTGGTTCTAAATGCAGTTTTACGACACTACTTAGAAAAGTCCGGAAAAATGACATCATACCACGGGGAAATTTAAAAAAAAAATTTGACATGCAATGATCAGAATTGATGCGCGTGCTGACCAGAGACCAGAAATTAATTGATTTTGTTTGGCCTTACCCACATGGTTATAAAAATCTTTGTTTTTGTCAAATTTTCATGACATTGATTTTAAATGTTTATGTTTTTTTTTTTTTCATTCTTTTTAATAATTTCACCAGACCTCATTGTTTAAAATACTATTCTTGGGTAATCAAGATTGTTTTAATCTCGGTTCAAGTTTAACAAAATCAATATTCAATCAGGACTTACATGCGTTAAGAAATAGAAGTTTGTTTTAAGAGGCTGCCGTGTGTTTGCAGCCATAAACCTGTTATCGATTAACAGAGCCTTATTAATTGCTGAAATTACATATTAAATTATACATTTTTCTTGTTTAGAATACCACCATCTGTATATTCAGTAGTGATGTTCCAGTGATCGATGGTAATCAAAAATTGATCAGATTGTCTTTACCGATGTGATGATCAATTATAAAAATCCATAATCGATTGTGTGAGGGAAATGTTAACTGTAATTGTTCCTCCAGTTTAGATGATAAAATTGATGGAAATATACAGTGGTTTGGGTTTGTTTTCATGTGTACATAACAGGGGTGGGGAAAAGCCCTTTTTCCCCGGTCTGGGACCGATTCTCGATCTCTGAGACCGGATTTGGTTTTTTTAAACGTGTGTTTGCCGGTCCCACTTTTGTCATTCTTGTCGGTCCAAAGCACCTGTCCATTTCTACCTCAAAAATTATATTAAATAGTTAATAAAGGTAAAATTAGCCATTTGCAGGATGCATACAATAGGTACATGGTCCTTATAATTCAAAGCCTTCTCATGGTCATAGAATTCTAACCGATTGTGTAATTGAAAGTTGATTGGTTGGTTCAAACCGATTATAACCAATGATCGATGATGAAATCCCAACCGATTCCCGGCACTAATATTCAGTGCATTTCTGATTGTTTTAATGTTTGTAAGTGACTGAAACTTCATTTTGTTGCCTTTCATTTTTTTAATATTATTGAATCATGCTTTATCAGAATTGGTTGGGGTAAATTTTTACCAACATCAATCTATGGATTTGAGTCCATTCATGCATGTTTGTGTGTGTCAGAGGGTGGGGTGTTTTTAAAGTTACTTGAAAGTTTAAATTTTTTATTTGTTTGATATCATGCTTCCAAAAGTCATTTCGGGAAGAGACGTAATCCAGTGGTAAAGGGCTCACTTGATGTGCGGTTGGTTTGAGATCGATCCCCGTCATGGGGGCTCATTGGGCTATTTCTCGCTCCATCCAGTGCACCACGATTGGTACATCAAAGGCCATGGTATGTGTTATCCTGTCTATGGAATGGTGCATATAAAAGATCCCTTGCTGCTAATTGAAAAGAGTAGCCCATGAAGTGGTGACAGCAGGTTTTCTACCTCAATATCTGTGTGGTCTTTAACCATGTGTCCAATGCCATACAACTGTAAATAAAATGTACTGAGTGCGTCGTTAAATACAACATTTCCTTCCTTCCAAAAGTCTTTTCCATATGTAGTTCAGTACAAAATTTTAAAGAATTTTTATATGTAATACCTACTGAACAGTATATTAAGTGAAGATTTCCATTCTTTATTTAGATCAGCTTCGGTTCTCTCCACCACATGGAAATCAACAGGCTTATCAAGGTAAGAAAAATAATACTTTCACTTGGGACAACTGCAAACTACTGTAACATGATTGGTTGATTGATAGATATGTTACTTCTGTAATGTATTTCACACCTTTTCTCCCAAACTACAGTCCTAGATCTGTCATAGTGGCACCCATAGATATTCACCTTAATATGTGTTAAAAATGTCTTTAAATTTATTTTATTTTCTTATCCTTATTTGTTTCTATCTTAAATGGCAAGACATATCTGCCATTTTGATTTGTATTGAGTGATTGAGTGAAAAAGACTTTGTGTATACTACATGTGTCGGTATTAACAAGTGTATGAAAGAAAGAAAGTTTGTTTTATTTAACGACACCACTAGAGCACATTGATTAATTAATCATCGGCCACTGGATGTCAAACATTTGGTAATTCAGACTTGTAGTCATCCGAGTAAACCTGCTACATTTTTCCATTAGCAGCAAAGGATCTGTTATATGCACTCTCTCCCCCCCCCCACACACACAAACAGGACAGCACATACCACAGCCTTTTGACCAGTTATAGTGATTGTAGTTGTTACTGTTTTAGACAGTAAATTGAATTGTATTAAGTATCAGGGCTTCTAGAATTTTTAAAAAATCTGCTAGCCATGGGATTAGTGATTTTAAACATTTACTAGCCGCTATTCAAAATTCACTAGCCCTACTTCACTTTTAATTTAATACAATTTTACTAAATAATAGTAATAATCAGATACATGTATGTCACCTAAAAAGGGAGACAGCTTAAAAACACTAACATTGGGGGTTTGGGGTGGGACAGGCTATTCATGTTTACAAAATAGACTTCCACATTTGACTTTTTTTTCACTAGCCGTTGGGCATGGCAATATTAGTTATTTACTAGCCCAACATTGACTATCACTAGCCATGGGAGTGGGGCTACCCTAATCTAGAAGCCCAGAAATTGAATTGCATTAAGTATGTATGTTAGACATCTAACTCTAAACAACGACTGTTCACAGACATCTTTCGTGTTAGACAGGTTTTTATTCTATACTTCCTTGTGACAATAATGTATTTGAAAAGCCTCCCATGTTGCACTGTGTCTGCAGACCAATAAAGTAGAGATTATCATCATGTGCTGTATAAACTGGAGTGCAGATAGAAGTTTAACTAATACATATATAGCCTTAGTGGGTAAAGCGAGAGATCGCCACTAGATGAACGCTGGCGGTGTCACCCTGTATCGTGTTAACATCAGGTACCTGGTAAACAGAGGTACTGGATATGTTGGTTCAGGTTGCATACATTCCCTCAAACACACTCATACCTTGAGGCCAGTCTTTTTTAAAAAAAATCACCAGCACTTGTTTGATGTAAACTTGATGGTTTGTAAAAAAAATAAAAAATATTGAAATGGACTTTTATGAACTCCCAGTTCTGTTTTCTGAAAAGTTATGCTTTCAGTGTAAAAAAAAAATGAATATGTTTAAGACTGAAGTTCATTATAGCCTCTCTTTTTTTTTTAGCCATAATTTCTTCTGTAAGTTAAAGTTTCTTTTGTTTAATGACACCACTAGAGCACATTGATTTATTAATTATCGGCTGTTGGATGTCAAACATTTGGTAATTTTGACATATAGTTTTAGAGAGGAAACCTGCTAGATTTGTTCTGTAACAAACACTTTATAGAAAATGTAAAAATGTGTTATTGTTTTTTCCCCCTCATGCTCTTATAAATCAAATATTTTGACAACCAATGGCAAATATATTAAAAACATGGTAAATTGTAACACCTTGTGTTCTGCTCTATGTAATTCTGACAGTGTTTGAGAGGAAACCCGCTACATTTTGCATTAGTAATGGGGGATCTTTTATATGCACCACCTCACTGACAGGATAGCACACACCACAGCCTTTGATAAACCTGTCGTGGTGTACTGGCTGGAACAACAGATGGATTCTCACACCAGGCAGGAGCTTTACCACTGGGCTACATCTGACCGCCATCTGCTATTGGTGCATTGTGTTATGGCACTGATTCCCATCTGTGGACCCCATCAGCAGGCCTATTGGGCTGTTTCTCTTGCCCAGCCAGTGCTCCACAACTAGTGTAACAAAGGGTATGGTATGGTATGTACTGTCCTGTCTGCGGGATGCTGCATATAAAAGATCCCTTGCTGCTAATGGGAAAGAATAGCCCATGGCATGGTGGAAATAGGTTTCTTTTCTCATTATCTGTGAGGTCCTTAATGCTATGTCTGATGCCAAATAACCAAAATTAAAATGTGCTTAATGCTTCGTTAAATAAAATATTCCTTCTTTCCTTCCTTCCTTCCTTCCTTCCTTCCTTCCTATCTGAGGAGAAAACAATTACAAGCAATGTACTGTGACTGGTGTAGCTCGCTTTATGTGCTGTCAGTTTGAAATCGATCCCCGTCAGTCCCTATTGGGCTATTTCTCGTTCCGGCCAGTGCACCACGACTGGTATATCAAAGACTGTGGTATGTGCTATTCCTGTCTGTGGGATGGTGCATATAAAATATCCCTTGCTACTAATAGAAAAATGCAGCAGGTTTCCTTTCTTGAGACTATTTATGTCAAAATGACCAAATGTTTGATATCCAGTAGCCGATGATTAATATTCAATGTGTTCTAGTGGTGTCATTAAACAAAACAAACTTCTTTCTCTCATGTCTGTCTGAAAGTGCTTTCAAGAGATATCTTGCTGTTGGTGAAAACAGACACATTTAGGTTATCTAGGGTTTAAGTTGGACATCAAAAAATTAATAGTAATTTGGCGAATTAGATCAGAAAACCTGTAGCAAAATTTAAATAATATTTAGCTATACAGAATTATTTTTTAAAAGATCTGTGCACATACTAAAGACACACAGTTTTCGAATTAGCTTTTTGGAAAATTGGTAATGACATATATTCGTCAAATTCAGCTTTATAAATCGCATTTGGCGATTTGGTGAATCACAGCTTAAACGCTGGCCATCACGCAGGTGTTGTTTGTTACTCTTTAAGATAAAGTACCATACCTAACTTATCTTTGTCACCAAATAGCAGATTAGAAGATTCCAGCCTTGATGGTATAATGGTTAAGCCATCAACCTTACGACTGGTAGGTACTGGGTTTGCACCTCGGTACTGGCTCCCACTCGGAGCTAACAGCTGGATGTGTAAGATGACAGCACTAACTTACTCTCTTATTAATAACTAACCACTACCACACTGTCCTTAACAGACAGACCAGGTAGCCGAGGTATGTGTGTGCCCAGTACTGCATGCTTGAATTGGATATTTTAAGCACAAAATAAAATTGAAATGAAATGATTCTGTATCAACATTCCTTTCCTTTCTAGAAAACCATATTTGTGTTCTAATGATGTGTGTCTGTGACAAATGGTGCGAGTTAATGAGAGAATAGTGAACCTTGTGGTAAACGCCTACCGCACAGTTCTGTTGATTCGCACAGTTCTGTTGATTCGGTACACAGGTCGCAGTACACACATCCCAATTATGTAGCTATGTTTAACTATTCCATCTGGTTGGGGCATTGTTTGGGGTTGTTTTGTCTAGAGTTTTTTAAAAACCAGTTGTCAATGTATAACCAAACTGTTGAGTGTCTGAGGTATGAAAGAAAGGTAAGAAATGGATTTAGATTTGTATTATATTATGATTATATAGCCCTTGAAAAGGTTAACTTTAAAAGGACATTCCTGAGTTTTCTGCATTGTAAGATATGTCCGACTAATAAAATATTTCTACGATTAAACTTGCATATTAAATATATTTTCTTGTTTAGAATATCAGTGTCTGTATATTCAATGTGTTTCTGGTCATCTTAATATTAATAAGAAGCCCAAACTGGATTTTGTCTTCAAATAATTTTGTACATACGAAAAACATTTTTTTAGAAAATAAAATGAAATTTAACCTAGTACAAATATTACAACAATCAGAAACATGTTTAATATACAGCCTCAAATATTTTATGCAAACAAATATATTTGATATGTAATTACAATCGTTAAAAAGTCTCTGTTAGTCGATAACATCTTAAAAATTGCAGCAAACTCAGGAATGTCCCTTTAAGCATATAACTGTGGTTGGCCAGTTCTGAATTGAGGTCAGACTGGCATGTAAACTTGTCTCTTCAGATTGGTGTAGAACATTTGGGCCATGTTGTGCTGAAAATTGGATGTGTACAGTATCTGCTGTATTATTTGATGATTTGAACAATTATATCCTTAAAAAACCCCAAACTTATTGCAAACTTACTGGGGGAGGAGAGGTTTAGACCTGAAAGAAGTTTTTTTTCCTCACCTGATTTTGATATTCAGTTTAGTCTGTGTAGTTAAAATGATAACTATAAGCATTATTACCAGTACAACCGGAGGGGACTATAGGTTTCATCTCTGTCCTTATCACTGTCTGCCTGTCTGTCCCACAGATAATTTTCTGGATGTTTTTGGTTTTTTCACAATGCCTTGAGATACTGAGCTGAAATTTTGTCATATACTGTTACAGATCAAGTTTGACTTTCATAGCAATTTACCCATTTTTCACATAGTTATGGCCCTTGAACTTTTGAGATACGAAAAAACAAATTCTGCATGTTTTGGGGTTGTTGTTTTTTGTTGTATATAGCCTTATCATGTATAGTTATATATCACGTTTGACTTTCATGGCAATTTACCCATTTTTCACCGAGTTCTGGCCTTTGAATGTAAGAGATATAAAAATGTGTTTGGCCTGGTAGGTGACATGTATTGGCTATTGCTTTTGCAGTACTCTCAGAATGCTTGTTATTCACTGAAACTTTAACCTAGAAATTAAATTTTAAAAGAATTCTGGCTTTTGGAGCCATCCCAAAAACCGATCTGTCCTTGCAGAGTTTTTCAGGTTTCTTGTTCTGTGTCATTTTCATGTTTCAAATTATAAGACAAATATTTTGACGAAGAAATGGTGGCTATTACACTACGGTGGTGGAAATACCCATAATAATTTCCATCTCCCAAAATGTGCAATAAATCATCCTCGCACTCCCACCATCCCAACAATTGCTCATTATTGGTATATCAAAGGCCATGGTATATATGCTGTCCTGTCTGTGGGAAAGTGCATATCAAATATCCCTTGCTGCTAAAGAAAAAAATGTAGCAGGTTTCCTCTTAAGACTGATGATTAATAAATCAATGTGCTCTAGTGGTGTCGATAAGGAAAACAAACTTTAGCTTTAACTTTGATGCAGCTCAGTTGTGGAGTTGTTTTGTTAATGTGTGGAGGGTTACAGGATCTCAGTGTTTCTTCATGGATACACCATTCCATCCATTTGATTTCAAAGGCCATGGTATGTGCTATCCTGCCTGTGCGAATGTGTGTATTAAATATCTCTTGTTAATCAGTAAGAGAGATCCAGCAAAGCCAGCAGGTTTCTATCACTCTTTAGGAGGCCAAGTGTTTAAATGTACAATGGGCTGGGGTTTTGTTAAACATTGTATGTCACAAATTGACAACGGCTGTTTTCGTCCTAAACACATGTAACTGCATACATTTACAATGCTTAGCCATCAGCGTTTACGAAAAACAGGTTTCGTAAATACAGCCCTTAGCTTTTTGAAAACTGGAAATACATGTATGACAGTGAAATCTGAATAACAAGGGCGGGACATAGCCCAGTGGTAAAGCACTCGCTTGATGCGTGGTCGGTCTGTGATCCCATTGGGCTATTTTTCGCTCCAGCCAGTGCACCATGACTTGTATATCAAAGGCCGTGGTATTTGCTATCCTGTCAATGGGATGGTGCATATAAAAGATCCCTTTCTACTAATGAAAAAAAATGTAGTGGGTTTCCTCTCTAAGACTGCATGTCAAAAGTACTATATGTTTGATATCCAATAGCCGATGATTAATATGTATTCCAGTGGCTTCGTTAAACAAAAACAAACTTCTGAACAACAAAACCATTACCACAACCACAAATTGTATCTCAAAAGGATGTTTGACAAGGTCATGACTGTCTGCAATGTGCTTTGTCTACAGGGATGTCATTATAGCTGGCACCCTGCGATTTTTCGCAGGCTATCAAATTTATTGTCGCTGGGTATCGAACTTCCAATAAACAATTCTTGTCGACTTTTTGTTGATTAATGGTCGCCTATAATTTGATTTTCACCTGCTATTTTTATTTTTAATGACATCACTGGTCTAAAGTGAAAGTTTGTTCTGGTTAATGACACCACTAGAGCACATTGATTTATTTATCATTTTCTACTGGATATTAAACATTTGGTAATTCTGACAGTCTTTGGAGGAAACCTGCTACATTTAAAAAAAATTTCAAAGCTTATTATCCCCAGAAAAGAAATACGGTAATGCCAGGTTTGGGGGCCCTGGTATCACTACCTTACATTAATGTTATAGGATACACACTATACAAGAATACAACTAATATGTTATGATAGTAAATTTTTTCATTAGCAATAAGGGATCTTTTATATGCACTTTCCCAGAAACAGGGCAGCATGTACCATGGTCTTTGATATACCAGTCGTAAAGTACTGGTTGGGATGGTGAAAAACTCATTTTCATTTCAACATATTTTCGTACTTATATCCAATTAAGGTTTAAGCATGCTGTCCTGGGCACACACCTCAGCTATCTGGGCTGTCTGTCAGGACAGTGAGTTAGTTGTTAGTTAGTTAGTGAGAGAGAAGAGGTGTAGTGGCCTTACACCTACCCACTGAGCCCTTAAGAACTCGCTCTGGGTGCGAGCCGGTACCGGGCTGTGAACCCTGTACCTACCAGCCTGTAGTCCAATGGCTTAACCACTGCGCCACCGAGGCCAGTTGAAAAACTCAGTGACTCCACCAAAGAGGTTTGTCTGAAGGTGACTGTCATCCTCATCCTGTAGTTCTGTCATGTTAGAGAATGACTATCACTTTGCACAAGCTTAACATCATTCTGCATGGTTACTCACTCTAGTTCGTTTGACTTATCTTGGTACAAGTTAAAAGGGTGTGTTCTTGCTCACACTAGTTCATTCGACTTAGCTTGGTACAAGTTAAAAGGGTGTGTTCTTGCTCACACTAGTTCATTCGACTTACCTTGATACAAGTTAAAAGGGTGTGTTCTTGTGAATGACTCATTACACACACAGATGTTTTATGTGGAAATCACTAATAACAAAATTAAAGTTTACAAAAGTATTTTGTACACAGAGATTTGTGGTATGGTTCAGTGATCTTTATGAGGTATATAGCAGCAGCACACTGTATGTTTACTTTGCTAGTTAAGTGAACACACACTGAGATCATCATTTTCAGATGGTATGACATGCTTTATTGAACAGATTCTTGTGGGCAGGACATAAACCAATGCAGGCCGGTAGCCAGCATTTCATGTGGGAGGGTTCGACTAGGTATTTGGGTATGAAGTTGCCTGAGAGTGCGAAAAGTGCCCAAGCTTTTTATGAGAGTCCAGGGGCATGTTCCCTGGAAAATTTGAAATATCTGAAAGCTTAAAAAGCATTTTTCCCGGCATCAAGTAATAGTGCAATATAAAAAAAGAAAAGAAAAAGTAGACCTCAGCTTTTGGGGGAGGGTTCGGATGAAACACACACACACCCCGAAACCCCCCCCCCCCCCCCAAAAAAAAAAAAATGGGCCTGGCCCAGTTGTTAAACAGTTACCTGATATGTGATTGGTCTAGAATTGATCCTATTGGTGGGCCCATTGGACTATTTCTCATTCCAACCTGTGCTCCACAACTGGTATAGCAAAGGCTGTGGTATGTCTGTGAGATGTTGCATGTAAAAAAATTCCTTGCTCGAAAATAGGCCATGGAGTGGTATATGTTTGTGGTCCTCATCCATATGTTCAATTCCACTTTACCATAAGTTAAATGTGTCGGGTAAATAAAACATTTCTTTCTTTTTCTTTCTTAAACAGACTCATGATATAGAATATATATTGTCACTTTTTTTCTTCTTCTTCTTTTTCTTTTTTAAGTATACTGTATTATGCAAAATAGACATTTTATAAACTTAGTCTATTAAAATTAAATAAGAAAGGTTGAAGTTTTTTGCTCCTCCCCCCCCCCCCCCCCAATGCCTAAACAGTGGATGGGAGCTGGGGGGTTTTGGGGGGAGTATTCAATATTTTAGTTCATTGGTCGGCATTTTAAATAACCGACATCATAAAATAGCAATATTCGCTCAACTGAAAGGTATCCGCTTTCTGTACATTATGAAATTCCCAAAGCAGGAGGTTTTTTTTTTTATATATTAACTGTTGAACAAATTATAAACTGAATGTGCAGCACACCAAGTCAGTTTATTTACGGTGTCATGACCCGTCATGCTTTGTTTGTGCAAGCGAGCTCTAGCACAGGGATGCACAGATTTTTAATTATTCACCCAGTGTATTGAGGTGTACATGCTTCGGGGTTTTCACCCAGTGAGAATTGTGTCCACATGGCTAGCCACGGTCGGGGCGTGCTTGGTACCTCCATGCCGGATAAATAATCTCATCTACATTATATGTGACTGTGGCTCGACCATTAATAGATTTCTACACACATCTCAACTCGAGAAAGAGAGAAAATTAATTCTGCACTTCACTGAAAGTTGGAGTTTTCTGTCTTGTGGCTTTTTTTTCTTTTCTTTTTTTTTTTCTTTTTGTTTTTGTTACACATTGTGGATTTTTTGGAGACTTGGGAGTAATTTTGTTATGTATTTTTGTGTTGTTAATCTACAGCTGTTTTTAGTTTTGACTGAGGTTCTAAATTAGGACACAAGGTTTATTCCTGCATCTCATACGGAGAGTGGTAGTTTTGTTTGGATGTGACAAAACTGGATTTTAATTGTTTTCTTTGTTTCAAATGGGAATTAAGTTTTGTTTGCTGTTTGTACTGAATATTCCGGATTGTTTATTTCTGGTCTCTATGGAGTTTAAACTTTAAAAGTCTGTCAGTTGAATAAATACTATTTTTCTTTCTTGGTAATATTAAACAGGTTCTAACATTGTTTTTGTTGCAATATTTTATAATTTTAATAATTTAGATTTTAAAACAATAATTTAACCTTAATTCTGAACAGTGATTATTTGGATATTACTTGTATTAGTTTGATGAATATTATGGTAATTTATTTGAATATGAATAAACATAGACTTAAATAGCTGATCAATCATTGTAATTTGTTTACGGTACTTTAGTTTGATAAACTTTGACGAGCGTTCTTTACAGTAATCAGTAATCAAGTGTTGTAAAAGTTTTTTTCCTGAGAACTTGTTTAATAGTAACTGTCACTAGAATAAACATCACTCGAATAGATTTGTAAAAACCTTTCTTTTTAATACATAGATTGTTTTAGGCTAATTTTGTTTTTAAAAATAAATAAAAATTGTACAAACATTGATTTAGAATAACAATAATTTAAATTAGTTGATGGTAAATTACTTTTGTCTGCATGGACAGTGTTTTTAATGCAACTAAAAGTTTAAATTTAATTAATTTTGTTTGGATGTTAGTCCAGCTGAGATCTGTGTAGCTGGTAGGAAGGGACAGTACTTGTTGGTAATATCAGTGTGACTGTGTACTCATGTCATGTTTGGATCATATCAGTTAAATTGTAACGCCTGGATATGTTAATGCAACTGCGACTGGAGGTAATGCCAGACAGCAGACTGAACAAATCATTCCATTCAGGTAAGACAGCATCTTTATTCACAATCTCTGGGACGGGACGTAGCCCAGTGGTACAGTGCTCCCTTGATGCGCAGTCGGTTTGGGATCGATCCTCGTCGGTGGGCCCATTGGGCTATTTCTCGTTCCAGCCAGTGCACAATGTTCGAGATTAAAGGTATCCCGATATCCCGGGGATACCAGAATTTAATTTTGGATACCAGACTTCAAGAATCCAGTATCCCATTTGGATACCATATACCGGGTAATACTAATTCTCAGGTGGGATACCAGATTTTGAAATGTTAGTATCCAACTCGGATACTGGCCCAAAATTTTAATCTCGAACACTGGTGCATCACGACTGGTATATCAAAGGCTGTGGTATGTGCTATCCTGTCTGTGGGATGGTGCATATAAAAGATTCCTTGCTACTAAAACAAAAATGTAGTGGATTTCCTCTCTAAGATTATATGTCAAAATTACCAAATGTTTGACATCCAATAGCCGATGAGTAATAAATCAGTGTACTCTAGTGGTGTCGTTAAACAAAACAAAGTTTGTATTTCTTTATTCACAATCCCAGTCTTGGGCACATTTCACACCTCTGAAACTTGTAAGAACAACAGTTTGTTCACCTGGTCTTTGCATCCCTAAAGTTTTACATCATAATTTTTTTTTTTTTAATTTGTTCATACATTAAATATGGTTTAAATGAGTTATGCAGAATGGAATGGGTTACTAGAGAACATTTTTTTCAGTATCACGAAGTTTCAAAGAAGTTAAACAGTAATTGCTAATCAATGTTCAATGGACAAGAAATATCGCTAATCAATATTTTCAAAACAAACTGTTCACTGGTTACCTGTAATATTTTTGAGTTTTTAACCATTAATCATAAATTTGACATGAAATAAATTTAAAAAAAAGATAATACTATTTTCTTCTCTTTTTTTTAAATTACCTTACTCAGGTTTACAACATTCATTTACTCAGAACAGATCATTTGTAATCCCTTGTAGATTATAAGTTATTCTCGTTGTCAATTTTAACTGGGATTTTTTTAATATAAAAAATCTCTCTGCTATCTAAAGCAATTCTCATAACCCAAGGTACACAGTGCATGATGTAATGCAAGTGATGTCATGGTACGACAATGCTCTTTTATAGCCAAATGTTTACAATACAAAATAATAGGAATGTCATTGCATTAAAAAATAATTAATTTTCTATTATTTTAAATTGACTAGAAATATTGCTGATCAAGATTTTGAAAATAAAATGTTCCCTGTTGCTGTATATGGGATTATGGCTTTTCATGCCAGTGTTGGGAATTTTGGTGTATATATGATTATGGCATTTCATGCTAATGTTAAGAATCTTGCTGTATACGGGATTATGGCTTTTTATGCCAGTGTTGGGAATCTTGCGGTATATGGGATTATGGCTTTTCATGCTAGTTTGGAAATCTTGCTGTATATGGGATTATGGCTTTTCATGCCAGTGTTGGGAATCTTGCGGTATATGGGATTATGGCTTTTCGTGCTAGTGTTGGGAATCTTGCGGTATATGGGATTATGGCTTTTCATGCCAGTGTTGGGAATCTTGCTGTATATGGGATTATGGCTTTTCATGCTAGTTTGGGAATCTTGCGGTATATGGGATTATGGCTTTTCATGCTAGTGTTGGGAATCTTGCTGTATATGGGATTATGGCTTTTCATACTAGTTTGGAAATCTTGCGGTATATGGGATTATGGCTTTTCATGCCAGTGTTGGGAATCTTGCGGTATATGGGATTATAGCTTTTTATGCCAGTGTTGGGAATCTTGCGGTATATGGGATTATGGCTTTTTATGCCAGTGTTGGGAATCTTGCGGTATATGGGATTATGGCTTTTCATGCTAGTTTGGAAATCTTGCTGTATATGGGATTATGGCTTTTCATGCCAGTGTTGGGAATCTTGCGGTATATGGGATTATGGCTTTTCGTGCTAGTGTTGGGAATCTTGCGGTATATGGGATTATGGCTTTTCATGCCAGTGTTGGGAATCTTGCTGTATATGGGATTATGGCTTTTCATGCTAGTTTGGGAATCTTGCGGTATATGGGATTATGGCTTTTCATGCTAGTGTTGGGAATCTTGCTGTATATGGGATTATGGCTTTTCATACTAGTTTGGAAATCTTGCGGTATATGGGATTATGGCTTTTCATGCCAGTGTTGGGAATCTTGCGGTATATGGGATTATAGCTTTTTATGCCAGTGTTGGGAATCTTGCGGTATATGGGATTATGGCTTTTTATGCCAGTGTTGGGAATCTTGCGGTATATGGGATTATGGCTTTTCATGCTAGTTTGGGAATCCTGTGGTATATGGGATTATGGCTTTTCATGCCAGTGTTGGGAATCTTGCTGTATATGGGATTATGGCTTTTCATGCTAGTTTGGGAATCTTGTGGTATATGGGATTATGGCTTTTCATGCTAGTGTTGGGAATCTTGCTGTATATGGGATTATGGCTTTTCATGCTAGTGTTGGGAATCTTGCTGTATATGGGATTATGGCTTTTCATGCTAGTGTTGGAAATCTTGCTGTTTATGGGATTATGGCTTTTCATGCTAGTTTGGGAATCTTGCGGTATATGGGATTATGGCTTTTCATGATAGTGTTGGAAATCTTGCTGTATATGGGATTATGGCTTTTCATGCTAGTGTTGAGAATTAGTTAGAATTTCATCATGTCACTCGATCATTGGTTATAATTGGTTTGTGACACCCAATAGCTGATGTGTATTTTCATGCTGGGGTGTCGTTAAACATTCATTTGTTCATTCTTGCACCATCCAATCAAATTCTGATTATGCAATCAATTAGAAATACAGTTGAATCCCATAGGCTCAAACCCCGTTGGTGCTCGAGAAAGTGCTTGACCCACTGGGTAGTTCGACCTAATAATTCGGTCAACATTGTGTAAATGCCACTCGAGACTTCATTTTTGGTTCAAGCATTGCGGTGTATTCGACCTTTGAAAAATCTTTCACCGGCCTCGGTGGCGTCGTGGCAAGCCATCAGTCTACAGGCTGGTAGGTACTGGGTTCGGATCCCAGTCGAGGCATGGAATTTTTAATCCAGATACCGACTCCAAACCCTGAGTAAGTGCTCCGCAAGGCTTAATGGGTAGGTGTAAACCACTTGCACCGACCAGTGATCCATAACTGGTTCAACAAAGGCCATGGTTTGTGCTATCCTGCCTGTGGGAAGCGCAAATAAAAGATCCCTTGCTGCCTGTCGTAAAAGAGTAGCCTATGTGGTGACAGCGGGTTTCCTCTAAAAAAATCTGTGTGGTCCTTAACCATATGTATGACACCATATAACCGTAAATAAAATGTGTTGAGTGCATTGTTAAATAAAACACTTCTTTCTTTCTTTCTTTGAAAAATCTTTACCATTGTAACATTATCACAACTAGCATTGATTTGATATTGTGCAGTCTGAAGGGACACTCACAAAGTCTCAGGTGTGTGAAAGTTAAAAGGTGATAACTATTCCCAAATCGACAACAAACAGATTAGCATGAAAGTGACAGAAATATGTTTTGACGTCACTCAGGTTCTTCATGGTTTATGTATAAAGAATAAAAATGAAGTGTGTTGACATACGGCTGGGCCTCGCAGGTGCATCATCAGCTGTTGTTGTTTTCTGTTGTTGTCGACACGGCTCATTTCATATTGTAAGATTTCACTAAGATCACCTATTTCATAAGAGGCTGTGATATACTGTGAAATGAATAGAGAGCTTCCATAAATCTCTTTACTCTGAATGGTTAATCTAAGAATCATTATATTAAAGGTGGGTGCATGTTTTAAGTCATGATATATGTATACAGGAATATGAAATTATTTTTTGGCCAGTTTGTGACAGGTTGAGGATGCTTGTAATTAACAGAACATAACTATTCAGGAAGCTCAGAATTAAAACATGAGGGGTTTTTGATGTTTGTTTGGGGTGGGGTTTTTTTGTTATGGCTTAAACATTGCGACTAATGCTTCATGATAGATTTTTCAAAGGCTGTTGTAATGTGTGCTCTCCTGTGTCTGGAAAAGTGCACTTAAAATATTTCTGACAGAAATGTTCATTTTCTTTTCACTATTCTGTGGGGCTCAGTGAGTAGAGTGCTCGTCTGAGGTGCTTTGATTGTAGGATCAAACCCTCCTTGGTGAACCCATTCTCTGATTGCATTTTTCACAGCCAAACCAGTGCCCCATGCCTGGTTTATTAAAGTCTGTGGTATGTGCTGCCCTGTCTTTGGGAAAGTGCATGTAAAAGATTCTTTGGTGCTGGTGGGGAAAATGTAGATTACGTGTCAGAATTACCACATTTTGTTTGACATCCACTAGCCAATGATTAATAAGTCAGTGCTCTAGTGGTGTCATTTAACAAAACAAACAAATTTTTACTATTATCTGACTGCTTGAAGTTATTATTCCTCTACTGTCCAACTGGAATGGAATACAGGTTGTCTGTCTGTCTGTCCCACATATAGTTTGGGATTTTTTACTTTTTTTTAGAAATGCCTTGAGGGAAGGGGAAGGGAACTCATTTAATGTGCCCATATCCTGAAGGTTCAGGCACACCCACCCCGGATTTAGTCTCTGACATTGCCAGTGACCAATTCCGGGGCGGAAATGCCTTGAGATATTCTGCTGAAATTATGTGTATAGCAGGTAGAGTTACAGATGAGGTTTGACTTTCATAAGGATTTGTCCACTTTTTTACAGAGTTATGGCCCTTAATCTTAGGAGATGTGAAAATTTGTTGGGCCTTGTAGGGGACATGTATTGCTTTAGCAGTACCCTCAGCATGCTTGTTCAGAATTAGTTAAAAATTATTAATAAATAGCTCAGAAAAAAGACATGACTAAGTTTCTTGAATTTGAGTTAGATATTTTTATCATGGCTGTTGAAATAATGAGTAAAATTGCTGTTGGAAGTAAGATTTTCTTTTAGTAAAGAATAAGCTTAACATACACATGGTTTTAAACTAATTTGTGATCTTAATATGTCTGGTGATGGACAGTTACAGTGTATATTTTAAAGATTTTGAAGTATATTGTCCTTTTTATCGGAAGGAAGGAAATGTTTTATTTAACGACACACTCAACACATTTTATTTACATTTAATTGGTGTCAGACATATGGTTAAGGATCACACAGATATTGAGAGAGGAAACCCGCTGTTGCCACTTCATGGACTACTCTTTTCAATCAGCAGCAAGGGATCTTTTATATGCACTATCCCACAGACAGGATAGTACATACCACAGCCTTTGTTACACCAATTGTGGAGCATGGGCTGGAACGAGAAATAGCCCAATGGGCCCACCGACGGGGATCGATCCCAGACCGACTGTGCATCAAGCGAATGCTTTACCACTGGGCTATGTCCCGTCCCCATTTTTATGAGAAGTGCATATAAAAAGATTCCTTGTTGAAAAGAATAGCTATGACCTTTATGAATTTTAATTTTAAGTTCTATTTTCAATAAACAGGCATAGAATAACACTGCTGCTAGCATCAGATCATATACTAAATAATAAAATAAAACAAATTGTGGCAATAAAAAAAATAATACGGATTTTTCTTTTGAAATTCTTTCTACCCTTGTACATGCACTAAATATTATCTATTAAAAGCTGCAGTTTAGAAAGCTTATTATGAAGTGTGTTTGTGATCTGTTTACTTTCGTATACAGATTATAATAAAGACTGTTTGTTCTTGGTGTAAACTGGAGGGAAGAATTTGAGCTTTTTACGTCAGCAATAACCTCGCAAAAAAAAAAAAAAGAGTTTAAAACACCCAAGCATGGTTTATTGAATACGATATGTCTTGTCGGGTTTTGTTTGCACTGCAACACCCACGGTGATGATCATATTGCGTTATTGTGACGTGGTCGAACGTTTCTTTGTGTTGAGAATCCCGCGACCAGCTACCTGTGGCACTACACATCTCCGCCAGGTACCAAGCGAATGGTTGACGACTTCACTTTAGAAACCTTTCTACAGGTGGGCCCACTCTATTGACATAGGTAGAGTTTCAGTAAAGGTTAACAAGAGAACTGGTGTGCGAATAGACCTCGTCATCATCTTAGATTTATATCGCGGTTTAAAAAAAAATATTTGAAAGTGTTTTCAAGTTAAATATGGGTGGAAACATTAAACATATGCTCCTTATGTAAAAAATAAAAAATTGTTTAAAGGTGTCTACCATATATTACATCATAAATGATTTTACAAAACATTTTTTTTTTAATCAAGTTTTGTTACATTTAAGAATAAACACAATTTGGCTGTCTGTATAAAGTACTAGACATTTTAATATTGAATTCTAGAAAGCAATATAATGAACAATATTAATTCTTGAAGCTGATAAGAAAATCTGTAAAATCTTGATGTTCTTATGAAAATTGCTTGTAAATGTATATTTACTCTGACTAATTAATTCTAAAAATGAGTATTACAAGTAAAAAAAAGAGTAAAATTGTATATTTGCCCTCAAAACTTTCATAATAAACATCTTCAGTGGTTGTTTTTTGTGTTATTTAGGTGTTATTTACGTGTCATATTGTATACATGTCACCACATAGTATCCATAGAGATTATTATACGAGCTTGAGTGTCGTACTGATTTTTCGAAACGAGTGTCAGGATTTTTGTATTGCCTGAGCGAGAGCGAGGGTAATACATGAATCCTGACACGAGTGTAATAAATGTGAGTGTAGTAATTTTTTTATAATGCATATTATTATTATTGTTTTCTTTATGAACAACAAGGCCCAACTCAAATGTTTCAGCCACAACTAGAAGGAGACGACGAAATGACGTCATATTTCAAATGCATAGTTTGAGCTAGGACTGGAGAAGCAACGTCATAACATGACGTTGCTTCCTACAGTTACGTCATTACACTTGTTATTACACGTGTACTTCGTATGATTATTATTAACTCGGTTATGTTGAACCATATGGATAATAAATGCTCATCCATGCCTACACCATTCTTACTAGATTATATACAAAGCATTGCTTGAATAAGATCTAGTCTTTTGTAACAAAATTTGGGCTGAATTTATGAAGCCTGGTTTTGGGGATTTTGGGGGGGGGGGATTTTTTCTTCTTTTTTGGGGGGGGGGGTATTATTATCTTACACACAATTATAATTACATACATTTACAATGTTTAAACACCTGTTTTTTTTAAGAACAGCAGACCCTTAATGTTTTAAATTTTAATTAAATGTTGAAGTAGTAAAATTTGAATTAACTTTTAATTAAATTTCAATGTTTTATCTCCAATATCATTCTCAAACTGGTACAGGGATATCTTGGAGCAGTCCCCATAAGATACTAGAAATAGTTTTTTGTAAATTTTGAATTTTAATATGTTTTTGAAAACTGGAATTGTCTCAAGTGTAATTATCTCAAAACTTAATGTATTTCACAGTCATTTTTTAAATATCAGTACAGAACAGAACCCCACTAAACCGGATACCCCTTAAAACCAAATGTTTTATTTGGTTCCATGGGTTTCCAGTTTAGAGGGGTTTTACTGTATATGTTCTCTTAAAGTTTTGATTAGATTGTTGTGAAACTTGGTGTAAGGATATTTTGTGGAAATGTTTTAAATAGTTACGACAGGGGTGGGAATTCTTCTCGGATCCGCTGTTTTCCTCTCATGGAACATTGTGTTTCCTCGCATTTTAATCGTCCTTTCCTCCAAAATGTGTCCGATGGCACAGATTTTAACCTAGGATTTCAAGAATTTCTAGGACCACTCTAGATTTCCTCTTTTTTTTTTACAGTTCACCAATTCCCACCCCTGTTATGCATTTTTAAAAAAGAAGATTTCAAATTCAACCTGTTTAACATAGAAACTTCAAAATGGTTAATTGAATACCAAATATATAGAAGGTTGCCTCTAAAGACTACATGAGAATTATGAAACCAAAGATCTCCAGTGCATGATTATTAATAAATCAGTGTGCTCTAGTGGTGTCATTAAACAAAACTAAATTTTACATAAAAGGAAAGGAATGTTTGTGTAATGAGAGGAAACACCTGCTGTATTCATACAAGCTATTCCCATTGAGGATCTTTCATATACAGTGAAACCTCTCAAAACTGGACCCTCTGTAAACTGGAATTCCCTCAAAAGCGGATCCTCTGTAAACCGGAATTCCCTCAAAACCGGACGCTCTGTAAACCGGAATTCCCTCAAAACCGGACATTTTTCATGGTGCCTTTTTTTTTAAATCGGTAAATAATGTAACCTCTGTAAACCGGATACCTCTTAAAACCAGATATTTTACGCGATCCCAAGGGTGTCCGGTTTAGAGGGGTTTCACTGTATATGTTTTCAGAGACAGGGCAGTACATACCACAGCCCTTGATAGTCCCAGATATTTGGCAATGGTTAGGAAGGGGATAAACCCAACAACCTATTGAATCTGATGTAAAGGCTCTGCAGCTGAGCTACACCCCGCCCCGTGTATTAAACAGACGTGTGATACATGTATTACTGCCATCTACACCTGTGCATATCAAAATGTCTGACAAATGTCTGACATGGGAGAGACATGACACAATGAGACGTTTGTTCTTTGTTTACTCCATTGTTGTCAACTAAGAAAGTCAGACAAATGTTTTGAGAAAACGTCAGACCTACATGCAGCCAGCCATTTTTCGCTAAAAGTTTGCAAACTGTTTTGACTGATTCTCACAATTGTGATTTGGTTTAATGACTGAACACAACCTTGATTCTAAGTAGAGCTTTGAACTTTACCTGTAATTGGCAGGATTTAAGCTGAACACCAAAAATGTGGTGGGGGAGGGGGGGGGGGGAATATCTACAAATCTGTGCCATTTTCAAGTCTGAATTAGCCAAACCAAACATTTTTAACAAAATTAAGGCTGTTTAGATTTTATTTTCAAATTAGGATTTTTGTAATTTACCAATTCAATTAATATATTTACCAAATTCAACTTTTAATTCACATTAGGAGATTTGATAACTAATGGCTTAAACGTGGTACTGCATGTCTTTCTATTTTTCAGATAAAAGTCGGAACCTGGTTACGAGTGCGACCACCATCCCTGGTTCGATGTACCCCCACCAGGTGTCGTCCATATGTGTGTCAAGCAAAGGACAGCCGCAGAATGGCTACATGGTAGAACCGCCCAAACTGAACCACCTGCCAGTGACGCGCGCCCCACCCGGAAATCTGCCCAGCCAGCACCCCATCAATCAGATCTCACCGCCAATGACCCATCCCATTTTACCTCCTCATTTTGGAAGGTTGGTATCCAGCTGAATTTTTCATCTTTGATACAAAACTGTTGAAAGTAAATCTTTAGTTAACTAGATGTTATTTAAAAATCATCTGTTTGGCTTAATTTTATCTTAGTTGAACTGTGTAGATAGAAGATGGGTACATTGCAAAATTAATTAGGATAATTAGATGTAGAATTTACATGTAGTATATAATTAAATTTCCATTACATTCATTACAACATAACATCATCCCATTGGTTCAGCTGTAGCAATGTGAGTTTGTTCATTACTAGATGAATGTAAAAATTACATCATCAGGGAACGTCTTACCTGATGACGCCATTTTATATTGGTAATTTGTCTTACTGAGCTTCTCTGATTCACACAGTTTGTGGATGATTTTTTTTGTTCATACCCCGATGAACGTAAAAGAAATAACAGACAATTCTTAATTAAAACTAAGGATATTATTCAATTTCTGTTAGAGATACTTCTTAACCTTTAGACTACTGGATTAATTTTTAACAAAAACCACATTGAGTGGGTACAAGTTTATAATTTTTACTCACATATATTCACTTAAATGTTTCATAAATACATGAAATAAAGTTCATATATGAATCGGTAAGTATTATTTTTGTAATTTTTATTATTTTAGATCGGCTAATGGTGATTAAAATTAGGCAAAAAATCGAAAAAGTTGCGTTTACTTACGGGCATTTGTGGCCAGCTGTCCAGTATTTATGTCCATATTCCCGATAACAGTGGTTTTCTGACCAGAATTTTTTTTAAAACCCAAACTACGATTCATATTGCAGTATTTGGTAATTTTCGTTGTTGGTAAAACGATCAAATTTATTATCAAATTAGCTGTTACAATCAGCTATCGATCCCTGAAAATTACCGCGACGTGCCGCCATTGTTGTCAAGCGAAAATACTTGCCGAAAACCACTTTTTGAACTCAAAATTTCAAGGTATTTTCAATTGAAAAAATCAAAACAAAAACCACCATTTTGAAAAAAAAACTGTTTTCTTTAATTATATTTCCGTTTCCGGTGAGTGTCGTGTGCAAAACGGCGGGAAATATGAATTGGAGAATGCACTGTATACAGTGTACAGTATATTGCCTGACGTGACGTCGGGCGAGATATCTCGCCTGCAGTAGTCAGAAGGTTAATGCAGTCATGCATTATAACAGTGATGTATGGAACATCCAAACCACATAGTCAAATTGATCTCACATTTTACACATTTAACAAGTGCACAAATTGTTTATCATGACATATATTTGGTATATCCCCAGCAAATGTTGAGTAGTATAAATCTTTTCAAATATAAAGAATTTATAAAGTGTAGTCTCCCTGTGATTAGTGCAAGGAGAGACATTTTTAGTTCCCCTTACCATGTAAATGTATATGATAGCAATATGGTAATATTGATAAATGAATCCCCATAAGTTAGGGGAGCAATTAATTACTTCCCTATATTTTTTTATGATGAGGTCTGAATTAAAATGTATTGTAGAGCATATTATAGTGACTGTTATAATTACAGTTAAATCCGCTTAATTACATAGCCCCGGTGCATGTCAAATTTATACTAATAAATGCAGCCGAATAATATGCAAATAACCGATTTAGGCTATAAACCAATATATGCAATAAAGTGGATTCGACTGTATAATTAAACTCTCTCTTTTTTTAATGTTGTTTTTATGGGTTTTGTTTTTTTCAGCATTAGTAATATCAACAGTCTCGCAAACCACCAAACGAAGAAGAGAAAAATATCAGATTCTCCTAACAACACAATTAACGGGAATATGTTGAACGGTTTGAACGGCATGAATAATATACTCGGCATAAAGCAAGAACCGCCGGGTATGTTTAATAATCATCTACTTAAATAATTGAACCACTGTCTTCAAATTTTAGAAATGGGATTTAGGAGTAGAAGCAGGATTTAGGAATAGGAGTAGGATTTAGGATTAGGAACAGGATTTAGGAAAGGTGCCTTGTTCTAAAGTTCTTGTATAACAAAATAATAATTATTTATTGTTACACTGTCATTTATGGGAATATGATTAGAAATACCTGTTTGATAACATGAATTATTAGATAGGTAATACCTGGTAACTTAAAGTATAGTTGAGTGGTAATTGTTTGCTCCACAATTATAAAAAAAAATTGATGTTAGGGGATTGACCAACAGGCGATGCCTATATTAACGTCTCTCCCTACATTTTACAATTACAAATTTTACATGGCAGACAAAATAATAAAATTGGTTAAAAACCTCAAGTAGATAGATAGGCAAAGAATTAAGACTATACATGGGGGTGTGAGAGTGAATATGAAAGAGAGAGAGAGAGAGACAGAGAGAGAGAGAGAGAGAGAGAGACAGACAGAGAGAGAGAGAGACACAGATATATATATACACACATTTCACTCTCTTACTCTTATCTCGTCTGTAGGTGTAAACTTTCAACCGTACGGGATGCCCGACCTTGGTGATGATGATTACTCGTATGACCTTGACGGCAGCGGCTTCATGGACAGTTCGTACCAGGTGATCAAGTGGCAGTCTTACAACCCCACCAAGTGGTGCCCCCTGGCGGACACCGATCTCAAGGATCTGTAAGTACTGGTACCTGTATTCCGTCAGGCTTTGTTCTTGTCCTGTAAAACTGAAAATATAAATTTTATTGTCTCGCCTTTACAAAGTCAAATGGCAAGATAACGGTAATACTTTTTCAACATTAGTGTGGCAGCGGCAGCAACAGCTTGATCTTTTGCGCTTAAGATTACCATTATTAAAAGTTTGCGTTTAGATCAGTCCTAAGGCAGGATGTAGTCCAGTGGGATGGTGCATGTGAAAGATCCCTTACTACTAATGGGAAAATATAGTGGGGTTTCCTCTTTAAGACTATAAGTCAAAATTACCAACTGTTTGACATCCAATGATAATTAATCAATGTGCTCTAGTGGTGTCATTAAATAAAACAAACTTTTTAACTTTCTCAGTCTCAAGTCGGTGAAACGTGGTTTATAGTTGCACCTATGTTATGGCTTCTAGAATTGTTGTAGAGATCCACTAGCCGTGGGATCAATGATTTAAAACAGATTATGAGCCAATATTAAAAATTCACATAAAGGTTACTTACCCATAAAAGCCTGTTTTGTGGCAGACCTGGCCTCTACAAACATGTATGACTGTGATGTCAAGTTTGGGATTTCATTAAAATAGAGAAATAAAACATCAGTAAAATTTAAAAGCAAAAAACCATAAGGGTTTTATGGCCTTTGTCATTTCTCCGTATTTTCAGGCCTAGCATTCGGTACCGTGTGGACGCTGACAAGGGTTTTAACTTCTCCGTTCCGGACGACTCGTTTGTGTGTCAGAAGAAGAACCACTTCCAGGTGACGGTTCACATGAGCATCGATGGAGTGCCCAAATACATCCGCTCTCCGGACGGTGTCAAGAAGGTGGACACTTTCTTTCTACACTTCCACGGTATTAAGGTGAGTGCTGTCATCGACTCACATGGGGTGGGGGGAGTGATGTCATGGGGGAGGGAGTGCCCAAATACATCCGTTCTCCAGACGGCGTCAAGAAAAGGGTGAATGTAGCTCTGTTGTAGAGTACTTCCATGGTATTAAGGTGAGTTATGTTATCGACTCACATGGAGGGAGGGGAGTGGAGGGAGAGCGAATGTAGCTCTGTTGTAGAGTACTTCCGTGGTATTAAGGTGAGTTGTGTCATCGACTCACATGGAGGGAGGGGAGAGGAGGGAGAGTGAATGTAGCTCTGTTGTAGAGTACTTCCGTGATATTAAGGTGAGTTGTGTCATCGACTCACATGGAGGGAGGGGAGTGGAGGGAGAGTGAATGTAGCTCTGTTGTAGAGTACTTCCGTGGTATTAAGGTGAGTTGTGTCATCGACTCACATGGAGGGAGGGGAGAGGAGGGAGAGTGAATGTAGCTCTGTTGTAGAGTACTTCCGTGGTATTAAGGTGAGTTGTGTCATCGACTCACATGGAGGGAGGGGAGTGGAGGGAGAGTGAATGTAGCTCTGTTGTAGAGTACTTTCGTGGTATTAAGGTGAGTTGTGTCATTGACTCACATGGAGGGAGGGGAGTGGAGGGAGAGTGAATGTAGCTCTGTTGTAGAGTACTTCCGTGGTATTAAGGTGAGTTGTGTCATCGACTCACATGGAGGGAGGGGAGTGGAGGGAGAGCGAATGTAGCTCTGTTGTAGAGTACGTCCATGGTATTACGGTGAGTTGTGTCATCGACTCACATGGAGGGAGGGGAGTGGCGGGAGAGCGAATGTAGCTCTGTTGTAGAGTACTTCCGTGGTATTAAGGTGAGTTGTGTCATCGACTCACATGGAGGGAGGGGAGTGGAGGGAGAGCGAATGTAGCTCTGTTGTAGAGTACTTCCATGGTATTAAGGTGAGTTGTGTCATCGACTCACATGGAGGGAGGGGAGTGGAGGGAGAGTGAATGTAGCTCTGTTGTAGAGTACTTCCGTGGTATTAAGGTGAGTTGTGTCATCGACTCACATGGAGGGAGGGGAGTGGAGGGAGAGCGAATGTAGCTCTGTGGTAGAGTACTCACCTGATGTGTGGTAGGTTGTAAGATCTATTGCTCTCATTAGATCTTTCAGGTTGTTGTTTTTGTTATCTCAGAATCCCACGACTGATACACCATAAGCCATGGTATGTGCTGTCTTATGTATGGAATAGTGCATATTAAAACATCCTTTGTTTTTATTTGAGTAGGCGTGAGCTATGACATTGCAGCATAGCAGTGGGTTTCTAAGTGTTGAAATACTAACATGTTACAGTGTTCTCGCTGGGTGAAAATTAAAGGAGGGCGGTCGTGCAGCACCACACCCTTCAAAAAAAAAAGAAGCAAACAAATAAATTAAAAAAATAAAAGATGGGGGGGGGGGGGAGCTTGGTGGTTACCATGTTGTTGTGTGTTGATAGACTTTGTGGAAAGACATACTCCTTATTTTGATTACAAAAAGTTTATATGAAATACAAGCAGACTCGTCTTTTAACTGAAGCGAAGATGTTATCGGTCTGATATTCACTGGCAGTTCCGGTTTTGCTGAACCGATCAAAGTTTTAATATTATTTTAATAAAGATTTCAAGATATACGAAAAACAAAAAGACATTTGTGTGATCCCCTAATGTTGAAAACATTTTTTGTTATTCCCATCTTCATCGAATGAATCGATCGCTGTGATAAAATATTATCGCCAACTGTTTTTGTAGTGGTGGTGTATATGTAACAGATAAAAATCAACCTCCACTTAGGGGATTCGAACCACAGACTCTCAGTACGAGAGTCCAGTGCTCTATCAACTGAGCTAATAGGGAAATTCCCACTAGCTACTGCCAGTAGGAACACTTTATATCAACACTACTACATATATATTATTTGGCACCCAAGATGAATGATTTTAATGCCAAACACTACCACTTCCGTTGATTTTATAAGCAGTGATATCCCCCCAAAATGAAAAGTTTACAATGTGTTATAAGAACTGCTGAATAAACAGAATGACAGAAATGACAGAAAGTAAAAATCGTCAGTTATAATCAATTATATCTGTAACTGAGGACAAAATATCAGACGGCAGTTAGTGGAAACAAAAGATAGAGTGACCGTTCTGATCACGTGACAAATAAGTGGGGGTTTTCCAGTCGGATATTGCCGAATCCATAAAAAATAAAAATGTTTTCATTGCTCAAATAAAATATAACTTTTATTGTCTGTATTAAACATACAAATGGATACAGGTATAGGACAAAATAGAGGCTGTTAAAAATACTATTAAATTACGTTACGGTAACTGTTGTAAATTTTTCGTCAGTTGTTTTTTCGTACACAACGCGGCTTGTTTCTTTTGATGTCCAGTGGGCAGACTGATCGTTGTGGTTTTTTTATGTGTGGAAAAAAGTGTGCATTTGGAAATAGCGGAGATAGGTGCTGGAAAAATATAGTATGGTGCTGGAAAATAAAGAGGGGCGCAGAAAAACAAAGGAGGGCGGAAAACGTGAAAGGAGGGCGGCAAAATGCAGTAGTGGGGCAGGCCGCCCCGCTTAAATGGAGCAGCGAGAACACTGATGTTAGACACCACATAGCTGTATAAAATATGCTGAGGCATTATTAAATAGTATATTTCTTTCCTTTCTAGTGAAGTTTGTTCACTGTATATATCGTAAGCTATAAACTTTAATTTAGTATTTGAATGTTCCTTTGGGGAGTTTCTTTAGAAGTCTTCCTTCATTTATGTACTTTGATAATTTCTGTGTGGTTTCACAGTCTTTGCATATTTTGGGATAAAATGTTTAACTGCTTTAAAAAGACATTAATGATAGAATAAAAAAAAACAGAATAAAACACATAGTCATAGTGCCTACTTTGAATAAACATCATTCCATATAAATTACGGAAATTGTGTTATGTAGGATTCTGTAGCCATACAGGAAAAAAGTAGGAGTTGTATTGTTTAATTTGAGTGAATTGTAATAACTTCAGGGGGCGGGGTCTAGCTCTCTCGGTAAAGCACTCGCCTGAGATGCTCGCATCATAGGATCAAATCACCTCAGTGGACCCATTCTCTGATTAGGTGTTTCCTCGTCCCAGCCAGTGCACCACAACTGGTATATCAAAGGCCATGGTATATGATGTCCTGTCTGTGGGAAAGGCAAATAAAAGTTCCCTTTCTACTAATAATTTTTTTTTGCCGATTTCCTCTCTACAACTACATTTATATGTCAGAATTACCAAATATTTGACATCCAATAGCTGATGATTAATAAATCAATTTGCTCTACTGGTGTCATTAAACAAAACAAACTTAACTTTTAACTTTCAACTCTAAGACTACATGTATTTGTTAGAATTACCAATGTTTGACATCCAGTTGCCGATGATTAATAAATTAATGTGCTCCATTGGTGTCGTTAAACAAACATTAACTTGTTTTTGTTTCAGATGGAGTCTCCGACACAGACAGTGAAGATTGAACAGTCACAGTCAGACCGCAGCAAGAAGGCTTTTCACCCAGTCAAGTAAGTGGCCACGGCTTTCAGCACTCAACATTTTAGCTTGCACAGCAGACATTTGGGTTAAGTCTCCCTCAGTGGCAGAAGGGATGAAGAATGTCCAGATTTTTTCAAAAGTCCAGATTTTAACTACCTGAAAACTGTTCTGTCATTGTTATTTAATGAAATTACTAATCAGTTACTAAGGCAAAATACAGGAAAGTTATTGGACCTGGTAAGGGACATATATTGATTTAGCAGTACTTTCAGAATGCTTGTTGACAGACTTCTGGCCCTTGAGAGATAAGAAAATTTAATGGGGCCCAGTAGGGAATATTTTGCTTTAGCAGTACTCTCTGAATGCTTGTTGACAGAGTTAAGGCCCTTGAACTTAGGAAATATAAAAAAAATGGGGGCCCAGTAGGGGACTTGTTGCTTTAGCAGTATTCTCAGAATGCTTGACAGAGTTATGGCCCTTGAACTTAAGAAATAGAAAATTCATTTGGCCCAATAGTCGACATGTTGCTTTAGCAGTACTCTCTGAATGCTTGTTGACAGAGTTATGGCCCTTGAACTTACGAGATTAGAACATTTATTAGGACCAGTAAGTGACATTGTTTTAGCAGTATTCTCAGAAGGGACATGTGTTGCTTTAGCAGTACTCTCAGAATGCTTTTTGTCAAGAGTTATGGCCCTTGAACATAAGAAATAGAAAATTCATGGGACCCAGTAGTGGACGTGTTGCTTCAGCAGTACTCCAGACCAGGTGAACAAGATCACGGTTACAAAATGTTTTTTTTATTTCTCGTGTGTTCAGGATAGACCTGTCTCCGGACCAGGTGAACAAGATCACGGTTACAAAATGTTTTTTGTATTTCTCGTGTGTTCAGGATAGACCTGTCTCCGGACCAGGTGAACAAGATCACGGTTACAAAATGTTTTTTTTATTTCTCATGTGTTCAGGATAGACCTGTCTCCGGACCAGGTGAACAAGATCACGGTTACAAAATGTTTTTTTATTTCTCGTGTGTTCAGGATAGACCTGTCTCCGGACCAGGTGAACAAGATCACGGTTACAATTTTTTTTCTTTTTTTTTCTCGTGTGTTCAGGATAGACCTGTCTCCGGACCAGGTGAACAAGATCACGGTTGGCCGCCTGCACTTCAGCGAGACGACGTCGAACAACATGCGGAAGAAGGGCAAGCCGAACCCGGACCAACGCTACTTCCTGCTCGTCGTCATGCTGCAGGCACACTGCGGGGACAACACCTACATGGTGGCCGGCAGCTCCTCCGAGAAGATTATTGTCAGGGTAATTGTGCGTTAAAATTATGGCATCAGTCTCTTTAAGGCATCACCACCCGATACGAGTGCCAAATATGAGAAAAGTCAATTGCATAGCGACTGATGAAATCTTGATGATTGTAATGTCACAATCGGCTATTTTTGTGACTATTTTTGTACAAGGCACTCATATCATGTGGCATTGCCATTAAAAGTTTTTGAACTTAGTTTTCTAGGTACGTAAATTTTCTGTTTCGCATAAAAATGCATTTTGAGATTCTGTAAGCACCAGGACAACCAGAAACACATTGGATTTGCTAGGAGTTGTTTGACGGAACCTACAATATATACATGCTTTGGTCCTACAAACTCAAAGATCTATTCAATTTCTGTGTACTATGATCTTTACTGGTTACTGTAAAGGCATGGACACTAGTTATTAGCCAGTCAGTGACCCATAACTTGTACATCAAAGGTCGTCATACGTACTATCCTGTTTATGGAGAAAAAAATATATATAAAAGATCCCTTCCTGCTTTATTGGCAGGAGTAGCTTATTTTGGGCCAGAGGGTTTCTGCTTTTCTTTAGACCAAATGTTGTTAAATAACAAATGACCGTACTTTAATATGTGCTGAGGTGTCATTAAAGAAATACACTGTATATATTCCTTTCTTTTCCATTTTATTTGTAAATTGGTTTTGTGTGTTGCAGGCCTCAAACCCAGGTCAGTTTGACAGTGACGTCGATATCCCCTGGGCTAAAGGTCACACTCAGGATTCAGTATTCCACATCGGCCGTGTGGGCATCAACACCGACCACCCCGAGGAGGCCCTCACCATCCACGGAAACATCAAACTGACCGGTCACCTCATGCAGCCGTCTGACATCCGGGCCAAGGAAAACATCGAGGAGGTGAGTGAACATATTTGACGCTTGTGCTTGTGCAGTTAACATGACTGGTAGTGTTAATTTAAGTGGATGGTTTCGATTGAACACAATATGTTACAAGGGAAGTTGTATCTAATGGACGTGCATTTAGTATTCTGTTTGTTATATATTATAAAAAATTACTTTTAAGAGACATTTAAAAGTGCTTTCAAACTAAAACCTTTTTATAATGCTGGTGTTTTTGCAGTTAACGTGACTGGTAGTGTTAATTTCAATGGATGGTTTGGATTTTAACACAATATGTGGTAAGGCAAGTTGTACCTAATGGACATGCATTTAGTATTCTGTTTGTCTATATATTATCAAAAACCACATTTAAGAGACATGTAAAAGTGTTTTCTAACTAAAACCTATTTACAATGCTTCTGCAGTTAACATAACGGGTAGTGTTAAATTCAGTAGATGGTTTGTATTTTAAAACAACATGTTGTAAGGGAAATTGTACCTAATGGGCATGCATTTAGTATTCTGTTTGTTATATATTATTAAAAACCACATTTAAGAGACGTTTAAAAGTCTGCCGAGACAGCAAGAATTTCCCAATAATTTCAATAAATTTTTTATAAACACAATTTGTTAGATTTGTCTCCGATGAAATCAGTCTGTATTTTCTTCTTTAGCTAAATACTAAGGAGAGTCTGCAAAAGGTCTCCTAGCTCCGTCTGTACAACTACTTTGAGGATTATTCCGAAACAGCAGGAATTCCCCAATATTTTCAATAAATAGTTTTTAACACAATTGTTAGATTTGAATGAATGTGTATTTTCTTCTTCAGCTAAATACCAAGGCAAGTCTACAAAAGGACTCCCAGCTCCATCTGTACAAGTACAACTACTGCCCAATAATTTCAATAATATTTTTTTTTAACACATTTGTTATATTTTAATGAATGTGTATTTTCTTCTTCAGCTAAATACGAAGGAAAGTCTACAAAAGGTCTCCCAGCTCCGCCTGTACAAGTACAACTACTGTGATGATTATGCGGACACGGCAGGGATTCCCAAGGACAGCCGGACAGACACGGGCGTGATCGCCCAGGAGATGATGGAGGTGTTGCCCGACGCGGTGCAGGAGACCGGGGACGTCATACTGCGCAGTGGACAGTGCATAGAAAACTTCCTTGTCGTTAAAAAGGTGATTTTAAAAATAATAAACATTTTTGTCAGCACCAGCTCCTTGTCTTGATTCAAATTACCAATAGGCAATGTAGTTTTTGTGCTGGGGTGTCGTCAGGCGCGGATCCAGGATTTTTTAATTGAGGGGGTCCAAAACCTATTGTTTTTTGAAAAGTGGATGGGATAAGTTTGCAATATTTTGTGTATTCTGTAATATATATTGTTTGACCAAAAGTAGAGGGGGGGGGGGGACTGAATCTGCGCCTGGTCATTCATGATTGAAATTAGGGGGCAGAATATAGCCCAATGGTAAAGGGTCTATCTACGATTGATCCCTGTCGGTGGGTCCATTGGGCTATTTCTCGTTCCAGCCAGTGGACTACGACTGCTATATCAAAGGCCATGGTATGTGCTGCTGTCCTGTCTGAAAATATATTTCTGTGAGAATTACCATATGTTTGACATCCAGTAGCCGACGATTAATGAATCAACAAAACAACAAACCAATCAGATTAATATCGCTTAGTTTCATTGAACTCTCTCAGTAAAGGTTCTGTAAATCATGTACGTTGGAATGGAATCAGATCGGTGGTTATGTACTCACATAAGATGCATCAGGGTTTCTCTCATACTAGCCAGTGCTCCACAACTGGTGTAACAAAGGCTGTGGTATGTACTATCCTGTCTGTGGGATGGTGCATATAAAAGATCCCTTGCTGCTAATCAAAAAGAGTAGCCCATGAAGTGGCGACAGCGGGTTTCCTCTCTCAATATCTATGTGGTCCTTAACCATATGTCCGATGCCATAAAACCATAAATACAATCTGTTGAGTGCATCGTTAAATAAAACATTTCCTTCTTTCTCTCATGCTAACCAGTGCCACGTTTAAGACCATGGCATGAGCTGTCCTGTTTGTGGGGAAGTAGATATAAAAGATTCCTTGTTGCTATTCAGTAGTAGTCTATGTGGTGGCAGAGGGAATTGCACTTCACAGACGGTCTGATTTTGAGGGGTTTCACTGAATATTACTTTTATCCATTACTGGTCATGTCAATTGTAGATGTGTTTCACATACAGGATTGCATATTTATCAAAAACGTTGGTGCCGTTAAAGAACTGTGTAAGTTAACATTGTAGATGTGTTGCACTTTCAGGACCGCATATTCATGGAAAATGTTGGTGCAGTCAAAGAACTCTGTAAGTTAACAGACAACTTGGAGAATCGGATAGACGAGTTAGAGAAAATGAACAAGAGATTAACAAAGCTGAAGAGATTCGACAGCCTCAAGTCGAACGTCAGCTCAAAGTCAGGAACCAGTGTCAGTACTGTCAGGTAAAGATGAATACCATTTTTATCTCACTTTGATAAAATCAGAATACAATAAGTATTATTTTTGTGATGGAAATGGTGTTAACTTAGCATTTAGCTTCATTGTAAAGTTCTGATGTCTAGGTCCATTTCTCAGCAATTAAAAGTCTCAGAACAATGAAACTTGCTTTATAATTACACATATGAATGCATGTTTAAAATGTTTAAATTTTAATTTAAATATTTCAGCGTTTAACTCTGTGTTACATTTTTGACTCTAGGTTCAATTCTCATCAACTATAAGGACTAGACCAGTGAAATGTGCAGGTATCTCACCACTATTGATTATACATTGGTGACAGTACAAATATAAAGCCAAGCACTGACTAAATTATTAACAGTAGGTGCTATATACTACCTGACATGAAGAGAACAGCCTCTGTGACAGGATTTAAGTAAATAAAATTGATACTTCGCCACCTGCAATTTTAATTATCCACTCTCCTAAGCACATGGGCTAACGGAGGGGAGGCTACTCTCGTTAAATATATGTACCACAGGCATAGCAAACAATGGTCTTGCTTGTAGCTAAGCAGATATGCATCTGTCAGTTTGATATGCCAAAATCAAGAGGCAATGTTACCCTTCCAATATTCCATAATCATACTGTCAAGTCTGTTCAGACACCAACATAATAAAATAAAGAAAAGAGGTACTCTTTTTCATGGAACTAAATTCGTCGCCTACACGTCGCTCATTGGCTGAAATAGCGGTGTGATCCCTGCAGGTTTTTAAAAAATGTTAAATTTATTAAATTAATTTTATTTGTTTTAAATTGATTTACTTTTTTTTTAGAAGTAGGTTAATCCTGAGTGTTGTTGACCTCAGAATTCATATTGTAAGGTTAGCTTCAATATATTTCACACACGGTAACTCAAGAATACAGTTAACACAAAATGTCTGACAAACTGTACTATTAAGGCCTCCATGAGTCCATATTATTGGACTCGAGTGAAATATTGGACTAGAGTACTCGAGGGTCAAACTCGACCTGGACCCGAGTACTCGACACTTACACTAGATGATGAGACTAAGGAATAAAGTGAAATATTGGACTAGAGTACTCGAGGGTCAAACTCGATCTGGACCCAAGTACCCGATACTTACATTAGATGATAATGAAACAAAGGAATAAAGTGAAATAGCATTATGCATCTTATTTCCAGCGCTGAACATGGATGCCAAATTATGCCATTATATTGCATTGCATACATTCGACTTTTGTTTTACTTCATGTCTCATAGGTCTATAATGTAACAGGCAGCATATGGCAAAATGACATAAAAATAAAAAGTATGCTTATTTTAAATGCGAGTGCCCTTCCTTGTACGGATATTTGAGTCCTGTGAATGGACTCGAGTCTAGCAAGACTCGGCCCGTGCCCGAGTACTCATGGAGACCCTATGTGCTATAACTGTACGACGTGTGTATTTTGTTCTCAGCAGCTCGGTGAGTCCCCCGAAGAAGGCGTCGGGTCACGGACACAGTCAAAGCAAATTACACCACAAGTCAAGCAGACGCAGCAGTGGCCGCTTCCCACAGATCCCCATCCTGTGCAGCAACAAGTTCATCCAAGCCACCATCATCATACTCATACTCATAATGGCCTTTTGGTAAGTAGTCCTCCCAAGCCACCATCATCATACTCGTAATGGCCTTTGGTAAGTAGTACTCCCAGCTACCATCATCATGCTCATACTCATAATGGCCTTTTGGTAAGTAGTACTCCCAAGCCACCATCATCATACTCATACTCATTATGGCCTTTTGGTAAGTAGTACTCTCTCATGAGCCACTTTCTTTTATACGTGTACTTTAATAATGTGCAGACAGGAGCACTTGTCTGGTCATGCTATATCTAGTGCTCTAAACAGAACGGGGGGTGGGGGATGTATCCCAGTGGTAATATGCTTGCTTGATGTGTGGTCTGTCTAGGATCAATCCATGCAAGTGGGCCCACTGGCCTATTTCTTGTTCCAACCAGTGCACCATGACTGGTATATCAAAGGCTGTGGTATATGCTATCCTGTCTGTGAGATGGTTCATATAAAAAAGCCCTTGCTACTAATGGAAAAATATAGCGGGTTTCCTCTCTAAGACTGTATGTAAAAATTACCAAATGTTTGACATCCAATAGGTGATGATTAATAAATCAATGTGCTCTAGAGGTGTTGTTAAACAAAACAAAACAATTTTTTTTTTAATATGAATACATTAAGTGTCACACTCAGATAGATAAATATTAACAGATGATTGAAGATGTATTAAGTTAATTAACCTTGTAATACCCTAGTCAATAAAAATGTTTTGTTTTAATTTTTCACATTTGACAGAATATATTTATTGTTGTTTAATTTGTCAATGGAATGCATTTTTTTTTTAAATTACCAAACTAAAGGTAAACTTATAAACTATCTGTTGGAACATCAAAATTTGTTTGTTTAAATCTCCAAATCACCTTTTCTCCAGCTATAATTTCTTGTTTTAAATCTCTTTCTTTTTTTTTCTTCTTTTTTTTTGTCCATAAAGTGAATGCAAGGATTAAAATTAAATGACCTACTGGTACCTACCACTATTAAGTTATTAATACAGTGAAATGTATTACAGCAGACAAATTGTTTTAAAATAAAAACATCATAAATGTGATTTGTATATCTATTCTCTTATAAAATGTTTTTCTCTTTCAGTCTCGTTGCTATAACAACACTGTATATTCTGGAACGGCACAAAGCCCCACAGCCACACATTCTCATTCAGAACACCCCTCCAACACTGCCAGCCAATTCAAGGCAGACAATGTAAGCTCATTTACTCTCTGAGATTTGTAATTTCCCCACACTTCTATTTAATGAAACTTGATTTTGCTATATTGTCATAATTTTAACAGTAAATATGAACATATATACTACTCAAAAGAATTTAAGGGTCAAAAATTTATAACCAAATGAGTTTCAGAGTGTATTAGATTGATGATGTAAACTACACCAAAAATTTAATTTATTGTTCCATATTTACAAAAAACCACAAATAAACGTCACTGTATACAAGAAAGTCACATGACATGCTGTCAAAGTTGAAGGTTGTCAAACATGGATTTTACACATTAGAACATTCGTTTAATAGTGTGTGAATCCACCCCTGGCGCGAATACACTCGACACATCGTTGCCTCATGCTGTTGATCAGACGTCTGAAGAACTCTTGGGGAATAGCCTGCCACTCTGCCATAAGAAGTTGACCCAGATCATGAAGGTTGGCCGGAGGGGCATGGTTATCCTGAACTCTCCTGCCTAATTCGTCCCAGGCGTGCTCTATTGGGGCCAAGTCAGGCGAATATGCTGGCCAATCCATCCTGGCGATACCTTGTTTTCTGAGAAAGTCCGTTACCACCCTGGCGCTGTGGGGTCTGGCATTGTCATCCTGCAGAACTGCCCCGCCGCCAATCTGCTGAAGGCCTGGGAGAACCAATGGCCGGATAATCTCATTCAGATAGCGGATTCCATTCAGATTGCCATCCACCACATAGAGGGGGGTCCTGTGGTGGATAGAGATGCCACCCCACACCATGACGCTGCCACCACTGAACCAGTGACGTTGTCTAACGTTAATGTCAGCGAAGCGCTCCCCAGGACGTCTGTAGACACGAACCCGACCGTCGTTGAACTGGAGACTAAACCTGGACTCATCAGTGAACATCACTCGACCCCACTGAACACGTTGCCACCGCAGATGAAGCGTGCACCAGTGACGTCTGGCCATTCTGTGACGTGGTAGGAGTGGTGGTCGAACAGCCTGGCGACAGCAGCATAGATTATTGGCTCTCAGACGATTGCGTATGGTTTGATCAGACACTCGAGTTCCAGTCACAGTCCGCAGATTGTCACGTAATCGGCGTGCAGTGGTTGTTCATTGACGTAGAGCCATATTGGTGATGTAGCGGTCCTCTCTATTTGTAGTGCTTCGGGGTCTTCCCGAACGTGGACGATTTCGAACAGAATTCGTTGCTTGGTACCGTTGCCACAGTCGGCCAACGACACTCTGACTGACACCAAGTCTCAGAGCAACATTTCTTTGCGTATTGCCATCCTGAAGCCAAGCAATAGCCCTTCCTCGATCTTCGATAGTCAGTTGACGTCGTACCATTGTCGAATTTGGAGTGTGCACCGTACACGAACACAAGCTCCAATTATACGGAAATTCAGCATTGGGAACATGGAATACACATGCAAAGCGTGCAAATGAAGCGCTTTGTGAAAAAGCAAGTTATGGGCACTTAGCAGACCTTTCGCTTTCGCCCTAATTTACGTGCAAATGTAAGCATGTTTTCGCCATTAGAACTAGTCGACAGTGTCAATGACAGTGGATTTTAATTCATTTATGGGTTGCTTAGACCCACTTTCGTCAAAATGGAACAATACCATGCGTGACATTATGGTCTAGCTAATATAATTGACATTCAGAAAATAATGTTGAAAATATCGTCTGACCCTTAAATTCTTTTGAGTAGTATATATAAAGAAATTAGGCAGTATATAAGATTAAGATGATATAGCCAAATAAAATTTCTTTATATATTTTCATATTTACTATTAAAATTAAGACAATATATAGCCAAATAAACATGGCTAGATGGTCTTAATTGTAACAGTAAATTTGAACATGTCTACGTATACATGTATAAAGACATTTTTATATGGCTACAGCATCTTAATTTTATGTACTGCACAGGTCTGTTTAGTTTATGGATTAATTGTTTTTCCTCTTAATGTTTAAACTTTATGTAACATATTCATTATTAGTTCCCTACCGGTCCAACCAGAGTGGACTATAGGTTTTAAACCTGTCCTACTGTCTGTCTGTCTGTTCGTCCGTCTGTCCCACATATAGTTTTATGGATGTTTCTTTTTAGAATGCCTAGAGATATTGAGCTAAAAAAAATTGTATAGCTTTATCATGTACAGATCGGGTTTGACGTTCATGACGATTTACCAATTTTTGACAGAGTTATGGCCCTTGAACTTAGGAGATATGAAAAAAACAATTCCAGATTTTTGTTTTGCAATGTCTAAAGATACTGAGGTAAAATTCTGTATATATCTTTATCATGTACTGTTGTTGATCAAGTTTAACTTTCATGGAGATTTACCCACTTTTCACAGAGGTTTGGCTCTTGAATTTAAGAGATACAAAAAATTGTTGGGTCAGGTAGGGGACATGTATTGCTTTAGCGTTACTCTCAAAATACTTGGGGTTTTTTAGTAAGTGGCTTTTTAAAAAATCATACGTAACTAAATAAAATTATGAGATTAGTGAAATGTATGCAAATGAGTCAGCATTAATTCATTTTTAGTACATGTAATGTTGAGGTCTACCTCAGGGTATTAGTGTGTGTTAAGTCAGTCATCATAAAATAAGTTATATGTTTAATTATTTTTACAGACTAATATTAGAATCTCAATTTTTTTCTCTTAGACTGAATGATACGACTCCAGGAACTAATTCAACAAGTGGGCGTGGCTCCACTCCAAAGCCACCTGTGACATTACCAGGACAAGAAAAGTCGTCAACAGGTATGATATCAAAGACTAGGACCTAGTTCAGTATAATGCTAATGGTTTTGTGAAGGATCTAAAAATTATCTCAAATAATATTTTCGATTGGTTTCATGACATAATCATGTTGAAAAACCCTCTCAAATCTTCTCATAAGCTTTCAGGGCATGGGGGGTGGGGCAACTGTCCCCCTAGTGCTGAAGCAAATCTTCAAATTTGTACAAAAATGATAGAGATATTCGGGGGGAAAAAGTGAGCTGGCCTGAAACCTTTTCACCATGTATTTCTATTATTCTACCCACACTATTAGTTGTAATCCACCAGCCTCGGTGGCGTCATGGTTAAGCCATCAGACTACAGGTTGGTAGGTACAGGGATCGGAGCCCAGTACCGTCTCCAACCCAGAGCGAGTTTCAACGACTCAATGGGTAGGTGTACGGCCATTACACCCTTTTCTTTCTCACTAACCACTAACCAACTAATAACTAACCCTCTGTCCTGGACACACAGCCCAGATAGCTGAGGTGTGTGCCCAGGACAGCGTGCTTGAACCTTGGTTGGATATAAGCACAAAAATAAGTTGAAATAAGTTGTAATCCATGTAAAAATGTGTAGTGATTCGTTTGCAATCCTATAGCTGTTTCATAGTTTTTTCTAAATTTTATGATCTTATACAGCAGTAAATGTTGTTTATAATTACACAAAAAATGTACAGAGTAGCATTTACTTATGCACATTTGTCGCCAGATTTTTGCAGTATTTACATCCATTATTCCAAATCACTGTGTTTCATTTGTCCACAATTGTTTTTGGAAGTGAACTTCGATTCATATTTCAATATTTTGCATTTTCGTTTGATGATAAAATGGTCAAATGTGTTATCAAATTAGCTGTAACAATCATCTATCAATTCCAGTTATGTTCAAAAGAAATAAAGACAATCCTGTTTTTTGTTGTTCTGGATATAAATTTTAAAAAATCATTTGCAAACTTAAGTGTGAACAGTTTACAAATGATTTTTATATATATATATACTTCATTGAACATAAAAGTAATAACAGACCGTCCTTAAATAACCAAGCCCTTTGTGTTTGCAGCTCTGCCTACCCTGACTTCTGCCCTGACAACAAAAGGTGTGAGGATTGCTTCACCAAAAGTTCCTGCTTTCCCGCGCTGCTCAGGGCGTTGTGAGGTTCAGTGTTGCCAGGTTCCATCTGAAGATCAACCAGACATCCATACATATCCTGGTGAGAACATGTAGTTCATAGAAATGTGTTACGGGGTGAGAACACATAATTCATAGAAATGTCTTTCGGCGTGGGTGAGAACATGTAGTTAATAGAAATGTGTTACTCAGTGGGTGAGAGCACGTTCATAGAAATGTGTTACGGGGTGAGAACACATAATTCATAGAAATGTCTTTCGGCGTGGGTGAGAACATGTAGTTAATAGAAATGTGTTACTCAGTGGGTGAGAGCACGTTCATAGAAATATGTTATAGGGTGTAACATAGCCCTGTGGTAAAGCGCACGCCTGATGCACAGTCGATCTAGGATCAATCCCCATCGATGGGCCCAGTGGGCTATTTCTTGTTCAAGCCAGTGTTCCACAACTGGTGTAACAAAGGCTGTGGTATGTGTACTCTGTCCTATATTTCCCAGTCCTTTCCATTATATGCGTCATAGCAATTTGTTTTGTTTTTTACCAATCTTTAATTAATACAGAAACATTACAAATGCATTTATGTATCAAATTGTTATATATGACTATAACATTATTATACCACAAATTAGATATATGTACTTGTATATAAATTATATTACTTTGATGTAAGGCCATGAATTCAAGGCTCCCCAACCTTGACATGGTCAGAATGGACTGGGGAAAAAAAATATTTAAAAAAAATAAAAAAAATAATAATAATAAAAAAATATATGTACTCTCTTGTTATATATAAAAGATCCCTTGCTGCTGATCAGAAAGAGTAGCCCATTATGTGGCGGCAGCAAGTTTCCTTTTTCAATGTCTGTGTGGTCCTGAACCATATGTTCTATGCCATATAACCGTAATTAAGATGGGTCCTTCCAGAAATGTGTAACAGAGGTTAAACCATTTGATGACAGACATATAGCTGACAGTCAGGGTTAGGCATTGAGTTATAATGGCAAAAGGTCTGTCGTCAAAAAGACTGAGTACCATGAGTTACGAATAATAAAAAGTTTAACTGTATGTCCATTCATCTTAACCCGATAAAGGGCTGGGGCCTAATTCACACAGTTCTTTTAAGCAACATCGCATCCTCTTTGCTAGGCTTTTTACATTGCACCGCAAGATCACAAAATTACAAATATTTGCTGAATTAGGCCCCTATAGTCTGACATTAAGATTTTCATAGTGGTAGACTCAAATCGTGAAAGCGTATGCACTTTTAAGTACTGTGAGTCATGAGACATCATAGTGATTAGAACATGTTCCATTCCCAAGTACATACAGCAAACTCTCAGCAGATCAAATCACATTGAAGAGTTCTGTCCCTTTGTCCCTTCAAAATGGTTGAACTTCTTGGGTCCATAAAATCTCATATTGCTCAAAATGTTATCAGTAATTGAATTGTTATTACATAATACAATCAGTACGTTTTGTACATTCTTATTTTCTTTATTTCATTATTCCATAAAACCTGATATTGCTCAAAATGCTGAATTTTTTTTTAGCACATCCATATTTACATTGAAATAAAGAAAATACGAATGTACAAAACTTACTGTATTAAGTAATAAAACTTACTGTATTAAGTAATAATTATTATTACTTAATACAGTAAGTTTTGTACATTCGTATTTTCTTTATTTCAATGTAAATATGGATGTGCTAAAAAAAAAATCAGCAAAATGTTTAAACTGGCAAGCATTGTGTGAGATGTTACAGAATCTTATAATATGATATTTTTCCTACATGATATGATTCAAATCACCGCTACGAGTTGTTACTACAAATACATGTATTGTAAAATGAAAAGACTTTTCAAAAATTCCAAAGACAGTGTAACAAGTATGAAGCTTGTGGCATTTGCCCTCACAGGGTTATTTTTCGTTCCAGTCAATACATCACAACTGGTATATCAAAGGCTGTGGTATGTGCTATCTTGTCTGTGGGATGTTGCATATAAAATATCCCTTGCTACTAATTGAAGAATGTAATGAGCTTCCTCTGTAAGACTATGTTAAAATGACCAAATGTTGACATCCAGTAGCCGATGATTAATAAATCAATGTGCTCTAGTGGAGTCATTAAACAAAAGAAACTTTTAACTTTTGCCGGTACAGTAAATCTGTTGGATATACCACAGTGAAAATGCTATCAGGTTTATAGCTGATTTGCAGAAAGACATCCCTCCCATACCTTCCTCAAAATGATTTAGTTCTATCATGTTTGAAGTGTGATCATTTATGCTGTTGACACTTACAACCTAATGCGATCACTACATATATAGTTTTCTGAACATTGTAATCAACCACCTGGAAATATATATACTTGCCAATTTTAATATATTGATGCTTCTCTATTGTAGGACAAAGAAATGCAATTGATTCAAATTTAGTGTCTAGTGCGGTAAGTTTGTTGTTTGTTTGTTTGTTTCTCTTGAAAAGTAGAGGTTAAAGAAAGGGGCCTACATCCATATGTCCACTGGTTGAATTATTGATCCCTCACTTTCAAGTCTATTCAGTGCTTCCCAACTGGTATATTGAAAGCTGCGTGGTATGTCCTATACCTTACTGGCTGATTAACACAAGTGTTGACTGGTATATTGAAAGCTGCGTGGTATGTCCTATACCTTACTGGCTGATTAACACAAGTGTTGACTGGTATATTGAAAGCTGCGTGGTATGTCCTATACCTTACTGGCTGATTAACACAAGTGTTGACTGGTATATTGAAAGCTGCGTGGTATGTCCTATACCTTACTGGCTGATTAACACAAGTGTTGACTGGTATATTGAAAGCTGCGTGGTATGTCCTATACCTTACTGGCTGATTAACACAAGTGTTGACTGGTATATTGAAAGCTGCGTGGTATGTCCTATACCTTACTGGCTGATTAACACAAGTGTTGACTGGTATATTGAAAGCTGTGTGGTATGTCCTATACCTTACTGGCTGATTAACACAAGTGTTGACTGTATTAGTTCATGAATTAGGTGGGAAGTAGCCCAGTGGTAAAGCACTTGCCTGGTGTGCGTCCGATCTAGGATCGATCCCCATCAGTGGGCCCATTGGGATATTTCTTGTTCTAACCAGTGCGCCATTACTGGTATATCAAAGGCTGTGGTATGTACTATTCTGTCTGTGCATATAAAATATCCCTTATTGCTAATGGAAATGTAGCAGGTTTCCTCTCTAAGACTATATGTCAGAATTACCAAATCTTTGACATCCAATAATCAATGATTAATCAATCGGTGTGCTCTAGTGGTGTTGTTAAACAAAACAAACTTTATCTATGCAGGGATGATGATGCATATAAAAGATCCCTTGCTACTAATGGAAAAATGTAGCAGGTTTCCTCTCTAACACTATATGTCAAAATTACCAAATGTTTGACATCCAATAGCCGATGATTAATAAATCAATGTGCTCTAGTAGTGTCATTAAACAAAACAAACTTCAGTTAATGAATTTTTCATGCTTGACCTGTCTGTTTAACAGACCACGAAGAGACCTCAGCTGAATACCGTGGTGGTGGACATCCCAACACAGGAAGGCTCCGACCCACAGGTCATCAACAATGGATACAACATCATTGACGGCAGCTACAACATCATCAACAGCAATGACAACAGTGGCTACAACTCTTACAACGTCGTTCATTACCGAACAAAGAGACAAGGTGAGCTTTAGTTTTCACTTCTAATCATGTTGTATGCAGTATATTGTGTGCTATAGTTTGTTTGCGTCCCTTACCTTTTTTGACACCCAATAGCCGATGTGTATTTTTGTGCTGGGGTGTCGTTAAACATCCATTCATTCATTCATTCGTTCATTCATTCATTCTGGTTTGCATCACGAACAAATGAATGAATGAATGTCTAATGATACCCCAGCACAAAAAATAAATCGGCTATTGGATTTCAAACTGTGGTAATGGAAAAACAATGTGATGATCAACATCAATATAAAAATTCAAGTGTCATATAAAACACAGTGTAACGAACTGTGCAAAAATACAAATATCACAGATAGATACTGACTTTTACTCAAAATTTCAATTTGTGCTGTATTGGCCATTCTCAAAGAGAATGTTACACCCCTGCACCACGGTGAGGTTACAGCACGCGCAGGGGTTTGCATCATGAGGATCTAATGATTTAGCATATAACAGATTTTGATCGTTCTGACCATTTCTCCTCATTTGATCTGCACTGCCAAACTCCTTTGAATTTACCCTATACCACACTTCGCAAGGATCTTCTTGCACTCAGGTCCAGTCAGTGACTGTACACACATTGTGCTAAATATTGCACACCGAGATGAATTTCACAAATTTGTTACTTAAACACAGAGCCCGATGTAAGACCATCACACTCCATCTATAATTGTCTATCAATAGCATGGGTTACATTTAAACTTATATCAAAATATATTATGTGTATTAAGTTTTAAACCCATACCAATTGTATTAACATTTTTTACAAATAAAAATTCCAATGTAAAGCTCAGTGGTACAGCGCTCGCCTCATGTGCGATCGATCTAGGATCGATTCCCGTCAGTGGGCTATTACTCGTTCCAGCCAGTGCTCCACAACTGGTATATCAAAGGCTGCGGTATGTACTATCCTGTTTGTGAGATGGTGCATATAAAAGATCCCTTGCTGCTAATCGAAAAGAATAGCCCATGAAGTGGTGACAGAGGGTTTCCTCTCTCAATATCTGTGGGGTCCTTAACCATATGTCTGATGCCATATAACCTAAAATAAAATGTGTTGAGTGCATCATTAAATAAAACATTCCCTTCCTTCCGTACCTTGGCTGTTTCCACACTATGCTGTTACTTCAGAATCTGTAATAAAAATAATATTTGATGATAATTCATTTTCATAATATGTTATCAGAATTGGTTATAATTTAAAACTTGATATGTTTTTATACGAGTTTTAACATGACAGATTAAGCTGAATCACCATTATTGCATTTTTATTTTTATTTTATTTTTTATTTTTTTATTTAGTGACGTTGGAGACTAGCATCATGGTCAAAGAAGTGAATTTTACATTTGGGCCTGCCTACTGTTTGGAAGACTGTCTATCACACAACAAGTCTTACTTTGCTAAACTAAGCCCATACTTTGGCTATTCTGATCCAGTCACACTGCAGTTCAGGTGAGTAGTGGTCTATTAAACAAGTCTTACTTTGCTGAACTAAGCCCATACTTTGGCTATTCTGATCTGGTTACTGTGCAGTTCACGTGAGTACTGGTTGATAAAACTGCATATAGGCAGGGCTTCTAGATTATGGTAGCCCCACTCCCATGGCTAGTGATATTCAATGTTGGGCCAGTAAATAACTACTATTGCCATGCCCGACGGCTAGTAAAAAAAAGTAGTTAAATGCTGCATCTAAGTCCATTTGGTAAATGTAAATATCTTGCCCCCACCACCACCCCCAATGTTAGTGTTTTTAATGTTTATCTCTCTCTCTAGGTCACATATCCGATGATTACCTTTAGTAAAATTGTATTAACTTAAAGTAGCGCTAGTGGATTTTCAATTGTGGCTAATAAATTATTAAAATCTCTGATCCCATGGCTAGTGGAGTTAATTCTATAAGTCCTGCTATAGGACATTAATTGTTGTTTTTTTTGGAGGGGGGGGGGGGGGGGGGGTTTTTTTGGCCCTCATATGACACTGGTATTTCTGTCTAAAATTCAGTTTCTTGCATGAATTAGTTGTTTTTCACCCTAGTTTAAATCAGTGAAAATAGACACTACATTTAGGTAATCAACAATCCCATAAGACATCTGGATTTAGTTACAATAGAGCAAAACAATAGTCTGTAACATTTAAATGGGAAAATAACCTTTAAAAATAGACTAAGCTTGTCTTCATAACTATTACTTCTCAGAGGTACATGTATGTATGTAGAATAAAATTTTAAAAATACAATTTATGGCATTACAAACACCAAGATAATAATAAACTCTGCGGATGTGTGGAAACTTAATTTCAAAACAAAGAAATATAAGTAATGTCTGTTTTCAAGTGTCACAAAATGTAAAACATTATGTGGTGGGGTTTGAAAACCAGAGTCTGTCACTCTAAGCAGTATAAGTACTTTACATTGTTCTATTACAGGTTTCTTTTTAAAGGAACACAAATAAGCTATGTCACTAACAGTAAAATTAGTATTTGTTATGAATAATACTGACTGTTACATTTGTTTCAGTTTACCGGTGCGTGCGAGAGTGACATTTTGTGGATTTCATCCCTTCAGCCGACAGTGTCTGCCTGAAACCATTGAAAACCCAACACCAAGCCCACCATCACAGTGGGTAAGTGACCATTGTTATTAAACCTAACAACAAACACAACACCAAGCCCACCTTCACAGTGGGTAAGTGACCATTGTTATTAGACCTAACAACAAACTCAACACCAAGCCCACCTTCACAGTGGGTAAGTGACCATTGTTATTAGACCTAACAACAAACACAACACCAAGCCCACCTTCACAGTGGGTAAGTGACCATTGTTATTAAACCTAACAACAAACACAACACCAAGCCCACCTTCACAGTGGGTAAGTGACTATTGTTATTAAACCTAACAACAAACACAACACCAAGCCCACCTTCACAGTGGGTAAGTGACCATTGTTATTAACCTAACCTAACACCAAGCCCACCTTCACAGTGGGTAAGTGACCACAACACAAACACAACACCAAGCCCACCTTCACAGTGGGTAAGTGACCATTGTTATTAAACCTAACAACAAACACAACACCAAGCCCACCTTCACAGTGGGTAAGTGACTATTGTTATTAAACCTAACAACAAACACAACACCAAGCCCACCTTCACAGTGGGTAAGTGACCATTGTTATTAAACCTAACAACAAACACGACACCAAGCCCACCTTCACTGGCGGTAAATCACAATTGTTATTAAACCTAACAACAAACACAACACCAAGCCCACCTTCACTGTGGGCAAGTCACTATTGTTATTAAACCTAAATAAACCCACCATCAAGCCCACCTTCACAGTGGGTAAGTAACTGTTATTAAACCTAAACAAACCCAACACCAAGCCCACCTTCACAAGCCCACCTTCTCAGTGGGTAAGACCCCATTGTAGGTGATGTTATATGTGAATATAGGTCTCACTACACAGTTCACTTCTGGGTGAGAGTTCATTCATCACGATCTACTATAGTTCCTAATTGTGACATATGTTATGGCTCACATATTCACTTCTAGGAGATGGTGAAGAATTAAAACAATATGTATGTTTAATGGTAAGCCTTCTAGCTGTATTTTGACTGGCCTCGGTGGCGTCGTGGCAGGCCATCAGTCTACAGGCTGGTAGGTACTGGGTTTGGATCCCAGTCGAGGCATGGGATTTTTATCCATATACCGACTCCAAACCCTGAGTGAGTGCTCCGCAAGGCTCAATGGGTAGGTGTAAACCACTTGCACCGACCAGTGATCCATAACTGGTTCAACAAAGGCCATGGTTTGTGCTATCCTGCCTGTGGGAAGCGCAAATAAAAGATCCCTTGCTGCTAATCAAAAGAGTAGCCCATGTAGTGGCGACAGCGGGTTTCCTCTCAAAATATGTGTGGTCCTTAACCATATGTCTGACGCCATATAACCGTAAATAAAATGTGTTGAGTGCGTCGTTAAATAAAACACTTCTTTCTTTCTAGCTGTATTTTGCCCATGTCATTTTGTAATATTGTGCATTGTAATTTTGGGACATGGCTGTATAGCGCAAGAGACAGCCGGAGTGAATCGGTTAATGAACTACCTGTTTGGACCGGTACTACAGCCAGATGCGGTCATATAGCAAAAAAACTGAGATGGAAATGTTCTCTGTTTTGGAGTGAAAATAAATGCTTATATAATGTATGTTCGCAATGGTGTATGTTGTTAGTGTCAACGAGAACCCGTTCTGTTGGCAATCTTCTTTTGAAGTTGGGCAATTTAACATGAATGTCAATGGCAGATGACATCTGTGTAGTGAGACCTTAGGTGAAGTTGAACTAATTACTCTCCAGGGCCCGTGTTTATAAAACTTAAAGTCTAGACTTTAATAAAAGTCCAGATTTTAAGGTAATGCTATTTGAATGGTGTTGCCATGACGTTAAAGTCTGGACTTTATTAAAGTCTAGACTTTAAGCTTTATAAGCACGGGGCCAGATCACCGTGGTGATGTACAATACTGAGTATGGTGCCTAGAAAAAAGGTTCATCGCCTATGGTTCGTAACTAGCCCATAATGTACACTGACTCCCACTTTCAAAGTCTCTCAACCGGCCTCGGTGGTGTCGTGGTTAAGCCATTGGACATAAGGCTGGTAGGTAGAGGGTTCGCAGCCCGGTACCGGCTCCCACCCAGAGCAAGTTTTAACAACTCAGTGGGTAGGTGTACGGTCACTACACCCTCTTGTCTCTTACTAGCCACTAATGTTTTCTTCTTCTTTTCGTTCACTTGTTGACTACACGTCGAGGCCAGCAGTGATTTTGAACAACACACTGACCACTAACAATTAACAACTAACCTACAGTCCTGGACAGAAGGATCTAAAAATTATTTCAAATAATATTTTCGATTGGTTTTATGACATAATCATGTTGAAAAACCCTCTCAAATCTTCTCATAAGCTTACGGGGGGGGGGGGGGGGGGGGCAACTGTCCCCCTAGTGCTGAAGCAAATCTTCAAATTTGTACAAAAATTATAGAGATATTTGGGGGGAAAAGTGAGCTGACCTGAAACCTTTTCACCATGTATTTCTATTATTCTACCCACACTATTAGTTGTAATCCACCAGCCTCGGTGGCGTCATGGTTAAGCCATCGGACTACAGGCTGGTAGGTACAGGGTTCGGAGCCCAGTACCGGCTCCAACCTAGAGCGAGTTTCAACGACTCAATGGGTAGGTGTAAGGTCATTACACCCTTTTCTTTCTCACTAACCAACTAACAACTAACCCTCTGTCTTGGACAGACAGCCCAGATAGCTGAGGTGTGTGCCCAGGACAGCATGCTTGAACCTTAATTGGATATAAGCACGAAAATAAGTTGAAATGAAATGCTAAAAATTTAAAAACATGACATTTTTTTCAACATCAGCTTCATCTCAAAGTTGGATCGATTTTGTGTTTTAATAAAACTATTTTGTTATTGAAAACAATTGTGAGAAGCCAATTATATTATTTTGTATGTATGAAACAAAAAATTAAAGTTTTAGTATTTTTGGCCTGATTATATTTTTTTTAGATTGCTGTTCTTTTTTAAAAATTCATAATATTTGTCTCTTTATGATATATATATATGGATTTCCATATTCATTTTATGTTAAAAAAATTCATAAAATGTGTAATTAATTTCTGTTAACATTTAATGATATAAACTGGAACATTATATAGTCTATTTTGTTGATTTCTTTAAAAAGATTTTAATTTATTATTTCTTCTTTCCAGACGAACCTGGCAGAGTTCCGTGTGAATATCGGACTTTACTACAAAACATCCTACAAATTCAGGATTACAACATCTGTAAGTTCTCCTACCTGTCTTTCTATCTGACAGTCTCTGCCAATATTTATTGAAGTCCCCAACCGGTCCAACTGGAGGGGGACAATAGGTTTCATCTCCATCCTTCTCGCTGTCCGTCTGTATCGCATATAGTTTTTAAGACTATTTGTTCGCAGTGCCTTACAATATTAGATGAAAGTTTGTGTATAGTTTTATCATGTACTGTTACAGGTCAAGTTTGACTTTCATGGAAATTTCATGTGAGAATTACCAAATGTTTGACATCCAGTAGTGTATGATTAATTAATCAATGTGCTCTAGTGGTGTCATTAAACAAAACAAACTTCTTCATGGCAATTTACCCATTTTTCACAGTTATAGCCCTTGAACTTTGGAGATATGAAAATTTGTTTTCCAGACTATTTTTTTGTGCAATGCTTCAAAATATTCAGCTGAAATGTTTTGTATAGCTTTATCATGTACTGTTACAGAACAAGTTTGACATGCATAGCAATATACCTCTTGGCCCTTTAACTTAAGAGATACGCAAAATTTGGAGGGTCCAGTAGTGACATGAATTGCTTTAGCAGAACCGGCCTCGGTGGTACAGTGGTTAAGCCATCGGACTACAGGTTGGTAGGTAAAGGGTTCGCAGCCAGGTACCGGCCCCCACCCAAAGCGAGTTTTAACGATTCAGTGGGTAGGTGTAAGGCCCCCTACACCCGCTTCTCTCTCACTAACCACTAACCAACTAACAACTAACCCACTATCCTGGACAGACCACCCAGATAGTTGAGGTGTGTGCCCTGGACAGTGTGCTTAAACCTTAATTGGATATAATTCAAAAATAAGTTGAAATCAAATGAACTTTTTTAGAAGTACTCCCAGAATGCTTATTAAAAAGATTTAAAAACAAGTACTCATTTCAAACTTAATACACATTGTTCCATATCTTGTCATCTCAGGGTTTCAATGGTTGTGCTATGATACATTGCTTATTGTCCTATTAGTATTTGAATGTCAGTTTTTAATTGTTCCAGTATTTGTTCACCGTTTAAAAATTCAACCACTTCACTTCTTTTTAAACTCGTAAAGCAAGAGTCCAGAGCTTACATACTTACAGAATTGGTGAAATTTGTCACTTTATTAACAAATAATGTTTTATATTGAAAACAAGCCATATGTTTATGGTTTCATTAACAGAAAGCAAACTAATGAAAAGTTACCTAGCAGTTGAGACTAAAAATTCATTAATTTATTTTATTATTATTATTTTGGGGTTAAATTATTAAAAATCTTTTTTATTGTTATGAATGCAAAATGGAAGTCTGTACAGTTTGTCTTTCAGTAACAGGAGCTTGTGTTTTTCTTTCTTTGCAGAGAACAATTAGAAACCTATGTAATCAGGTACAAACCTCCGATAATTTCTACGAATACAACTTATACTTTCAACGGACCTGTGAGGAGTAATAACGGACAGGTGGAAGTAACCGCAGTATTGCTTTATTCTTTACCATGTGTGTAAGTGTAAAGCCACTGGAATTTTAACTTATGCAGCATAAATGACTGACAAAATGTTTTACTGCGTGTGAACACAGATGTGAATATTCATGTCGCTGAATATTCATGAAGAAAGGACCAAGTTTCTGGAACCACACAAGATAACAAATGTTAATGTTCCCAATTTAGAGAAAGAGAGAACAAAATGTAATGTCTAAAATGAACAAAAAAAGAAAAAGATTTTTCATCTTTTGTAATCAACGTCACAAAGTGTGGAAAATACAGAATGAATAGTGTTACAGATGTGAAAAACTTTCATTGTGATGGAAGGATGGAGTTTAATACTAGATTGATTTCTGTAACAAAATTATATGAGTGAGGGGAGTTTGTTGTCTGGTGGATAGAACAAAACGACAAATGTTTTCGTTATGGATTCATAACAATTGTGATTCCTAAAATACGTGACTTATGGGAGCTGTCCAAGCCATACCAGTATGATGGGTACAGATATTCATAGCTACAAGGAGAATGTAAAATTCTTAATACAGTTTGTATTTGATCCCACAAGACTCGTACATTTTATCTTTTGTTACTAGGCTACAAAATGTTGAGCAGTTACAACTATATTTCTTGGATTAGTTATTTGTTGATATATATTTTGTTTTGTTAAGCCAGATGTAATTTTATCACTGGAGTATACATGTACACGTATTTGCTTGTTACAAATGTATCACCATATCACTTTGTGAAGACGATTGTATTGCTAGATACTCAGAAAGATGTTTACGCTAACAAATTTTAGAACAACCTGAAATATATTGATAATGGAATGTCTTAACTATAATTTGTTTTTGATTTGTAGTTGCACAAAAACATGATTTTATCATTTGTTTGATATACTCAGGCTTTTCTTATTGTTTGCATAAAAAGATATTAACTGAAATTAGAAAGAATTATGATATTTTCAATTTGATTTTTATAAATCAAACTTTGGTGCAAAATATGTTTATTTAGACTTACATTTCTTCCATTACTGTAATAGAAAGATAAAATATCTTTTTTTTTCTCAGTATGCAGAATGATGTATTATGTTTCTTTAAACATAATGATATGGAAATGTTTATGTTTTTCAAATGCTTTTATTGTTTAACACATAACAGACATATCCAAACACAATGAGTTTCCATACATTGAAGTTTCGTTTTTGTTTTAACAATATGCAGTTATGTTACTAAAAATATTTTCACAAGAGTAAAAATTGTCTCTTTGAATTTAAATTTGTGAACAAAAAAAAAAATTCTCTTTGAATTTAAATTTGTGAAAAAAATAAAAAGCTAAAAATAAGATAAAACAGATGTCAAAATATTGCCGTCCTAACTGGTTTTTGACAGTCACTATCAACATATGCCATTATAATGTTCTGCCTATTAGAATGTCAATAATTTTACGCTTATATTCACACTTTAGTCTAAGTCAGTCATGTTCGGTCTGGAAGGTTTTGATTTTGTCTGGCAAAATATTTAGCTTTCTGGACCGAACGTCCGGCAGGAATTTCAACCAATTTCAATCCTTGCACACTATTAAATCATTGCATGTTGTAGTTAAATGTCGGGTGATAGCCACTTTGTATTACAACTTTGTATCTTTAGAATACTTGAAATGTCTCTTACATACAAATATATGTATACTGACCAACAAAAGAAATGCAGATATTAATTCAGTTTTATTTAATTTATTCAAATTTATTCAGATTTGAATCCCATTAGTTTTTGTGTGTATTAAAATTATGAATGTCTTGTGAGTATTTTGACAGTCTTATTTATCAAATTCATTTTATTATATATATATATATATATATATATATATATATATATATATATATATATATATATATACAGTAGAATCTCATTGGGTCGACCTCAGAAGGGACGAATGTACTGCAACGCTCGGACCAAACACGAAGTCCCGAGTTACACTTACACCATGTTGACCGAATGGTTAGGTCGAACTACCTGACGGGTCGAACACTTTCTCGAGCACCGACAGGGTTCAAGCCAACGGGATTCAACTGTATATTAAAATATCAGCATTTCTTTTGTTGTTTAGTATATTTGGACCTGTATATTATATAGACACCTGCTCACAAAGGCATTTAGCTGGCTTTATTGATGGGGCTCACTGAGGCAGGAAACTGGTTTATGTATTGTACCAATACCGGTATATTATTTAAATAAGCTTATGGGTTTCTTATATATATATATATATTGTATAAATAAGCTTGTTTCTTTTTATAAATATATCTTATCTATATGTATGTATGCAATGTTTGTTGTTTTGATATATGTGTATTAGGTTCTGTTTATTCAGTTCCTTTTTGCCCACCTATGGTCACAGTAACTTTAAAAAAAAAAAAAAAATTTTCCACTTGTAACATTCATAACAAATTGTTACCATTGAATAGGTTAGTAGTACAGTATATTATGTTTGTTAAAATTTCGGAATATCTGAACTTTTCAAGTCAAAATAAAGACCCACAGGCTCAAACTAGAGAGTTTGATTACCCATGAATGCAAATTACATGCATTTTGAGTCGACTCTTTGAATTTGAATTTGAGTCTCTGTCCATACTAACACTGATAGTGTATGAGTATGGCCAGATTAAAATTGAAGATACTAAAATTTATTATAACTTAGTTGCATTGTCTGTTGTTTTTAGATGCCTGTTCTCTTTTTAAAGCTTTATGTTGAAGTGTTGGATGCAATATTTTAGGTATATTTTACATCTTTATTATTTTACTTTGTACATAGTGTATATACATTGACATAATAGTGCTAGATATTTTAGAGTAATGTAGTAGATTGAACACAAAAATATTGACTGTATTGTTATAAAACTGATGTATAACCGTATTTTGTATTTGACAATTGTTGTGGTAAAATGCATTGTCTCATCTCCCAACATCAAATGTGATGTTAAAATTAAACGGTATTTAAAAATAAACTATAAAATATCCACTAAATATAGTCCTGATGGAAGCATGGCTAAGGGAAGTAATTCCAATGAATAAATAAAAGAATTATTTTGAAAATAATATATCTACCTTATAGTCAAACAGAGAGAAATAAAACATTCTTGGAATAAAACTTTCTTTAAAAAGTAAAATTATGTTTTAAAATTTAATTGTAAGAATTGATCGCAATTATTTTTTGGTTCAGTTGCAAATATGAACTGAAAAAGCAATGTGCACGTAGAGGCATTATTAAAACTGCAAATTTGTTTTAAGATATATTTTTTTTATCACTGAATACATTTATGGTATTGTTTTTGTGAACTTCATTAATACTTGTGTCACATCAGAATACAAAGGTTCCTTCGTAAGTATGTGTAATTGGTGCATGGCCAATTATTGATGTCAAATTGACACATGCTGAACAATAAATGATCGCTGGTTGAAACTGTGATCATTACTTTGTATTAAAACCTATGGTATGGGAAAATGAGATTGCAGCTTCAACTATCAGTTAAAAATGCCTCAGAACCCAGTTGAAATAACGTTGTCAGCATGAAATAAATGAAAGACTCATTATCTGTCCTTTTTACCTTTTTTCGTTTTGTGTGGGTTTTTTGCGATTAAACATTGAAGTATTTAAGTATGAGTTATAATTTCAGCTGTCTTTGGCGACATTAAAATGGCACTACACATTTGACATATACATGTATATATCACCAAGGCAGGAAAATGTTATTTAAAAATTATGTTAACATTTTAATGGCTGTTTAGCAGTACTGTTCTAAAATTATTATTTTTTATCAGTGTCTTATGAAATCAACTTCACTCTATTTTTATATAATTCCATACATATTTTTTTAATTTGAATCTCATATAGCAATAATAATTATTACGTGTACTTCTTGTAATTCAAAATCAAAAGCAAATATCTTAAAAAATTATATCTATACATTGTTTATAGCATATGTAGACATTCAGAGTACTATACTGTCAAAATGGTTTGTTTTTTTACTGAAGGGTTATTGGTAATACTGCTATGATTTTTGTCAGGGAGATACTATTTAATTTACATTTGTACGTCATTGTTACATGTAGGTTGACAATGTTTGAAAAATCTGGGGGATGGAGGTTTAACATCTATATTTCACATTTTAATTCTTGATCCATTCGAGTGCTTTACAGTACCCTGTACTTTATTTAAATAAAACAATTGTGCATTGTGGTTTTCATTAAAATACTCATTACAGAGATCATTTCATTGGTACATGCAGAATAGATTTTAAAATTATTTTTAAATGGTTACTGGGTATTTGTGTTTTACTATTAAAGCAAATTTTTAATCCTGTGCCTAACCAAAAACAAGTCAATTGCAATTTTAAAACAATTGATCTTTCAGTTTTAATAAATGGATACAAATTATTTTTTAATAACTTTTAAAATGTGTCTGACCTATCTGCTAGCACCGGATAAAATGTATTTATCTATTTTGGAAGATTATTTCCTTCTCCAGAACAAGGCAACAATGGTTGTTGATAATCCGATGACAAACCAGTATTAACTATTCATGAATGATTTTACCTTTTCTGTGTTTTGTTTGCCAAAGATCACCACCAACATAATTTTATACTATATTTGTGTCATAAAAGATAATTTAAGCACTGAAATGCCTATACTTCAGTTTCTATTTTTCAATGTGTATCCCAGTTTTTAAAATACTAGCAACCATTATTACTGTCATCAATGAGATTATTTCAAGGGAGATTACTAGGAGCTCTCTGAACAAATAGAACCAGAAAGAGATCCATTATAAATATCGGCAATAAATAACACCAAACCCACCAACACTACTTAAATACATAGTGTATTGTTAAGAAGTGATAACCATCTCTCAAGAATGTTGCGAAATCATGCATACCCTACAACAATTTTGTTTTATATTTGAATGTTATTACATATCATGTTGGGTTTTTTTATTAGAATTATATACACCTGTAATATTAAATTTGAGCTTGTCGTACCACATGAATATGTATACTTCAGCAGGTTTCTTTAAAATCATTAATTACTCCATTAAATTACATTCCTGAGTGTTGTATTATGTTTGTTACACTTTAGAACAGTTAAGAAATTTTTTGAACCATTTTAAGATTAAAATGTTTCAGTTTTGTTGTTTTATTATGTCTGCAGGTATATATTTATTTATGCTTGTACAAACTGCTTTTAAATACTCGGTTACATGGTTTATGTTCTTTGTTTTTCATCATTAATTATATATATACAACACAGGGATGTTATCCCATTCCAGGTTTACTCATGTATTATGAACTTGCATTAATAAAACCCAATACTGCTTAATGGATGAAACAAAATAAATAATTTAATTTCAAATTCTTATTCTCGATCCCATGCTTACATCGGTGTAATGTCAGATTTTTGGTAGGTAGTCACTTAACATGATAAAATATTTGGCATTTGGTTAGTGACCCAAGAACACAATTCATTAGGTCCTACAATTTATTAAATGTTTCCCAAAGTTATGAATGTCATTAATATTCAGCAGTTAAAATTAAATCTCAAACACAGTTATGAGTCTTAAATGTTAAATCAAAATTTTAAAATTTTGAATATAAAACAAAATTTAAAGAAAAAATTAAAATTGCAAGCAGCATGTGTAGTGCTAATGATAATTTGTGGTGTAGTTCTATCTAAATAATCCATCAGTAGATTTGAAATTACATATTACTTTTCCATTGTTCGAAATTGCAGCATTCCATTTCATGAAATGATTCCTTGTTTTGGTGTTATTTTTAGTTTATTTTGCAAGTAATTACATAGATTTTGTGTTTGATTTTTGTTAGATATTCCTCAGTGATGAAGTTAAGCATGCAAACAGAATTATTCATCTCATTGTAATCATCTTTATCCTGTCTGCTGTATTCAGCACTTCAGTGCACAATGTCATGTTACATTCCTTTTTATGAAATAAACATATATTCCATTCATCATGTCTTCTCTAAATTATTGAAAACACACCACCCAATTTTTAGTTGTTATTGCACGTCTGAGATTACCAGTACTACAAAACATATTATATCACGCAGAAAACGTTGTGAGACTTATTTTCAATGCTCTATTAAATGCTCTTTTTTTTTACGTAGGACAAGGACGTAGTAGACTAGTGAAGCACTCACTTGATGCATGGTCGGTTTGGGAATCGATCCCTGTCAGGGCCATTTCTCATTCCAGCCAGTGCACCATGACTGGTATATCAAAACCTGTGGTATGTGCTATCCTGTCTTGGATGGTGCATATAAGGTTGCACTATACCAATTAATTTCCGGCTGGGTCGAAGTTCGAGGTATACCGAACTTTTGATAGAGAAGTTAACACCACAAGTCCTGTGATTGGTTATAAATGTGAGTGTGTTGGTTGTAAAAAAAATTAGTTTAATCTGGGCTAAAAATGTATGCAATTTTATTTGATGTAGTACCACCGTGTCAAGTAGCCTTGTGCTTGGAACATGTATGGGGTACCTGTAAAAAAAAGTACTAAAATTTTGTGCGAAACTAGGGGTGTTGCAGAAACATCTGGTTATACCGAAAATGAGCCATGAAAGGTACCATTTTCTGCAGTTAATACTTTGAGGTAGGGGTTGTAGTACTGATATTTATGGGTCACAGTTTGGTTGATATATTGCATATAGTGTTTTTAAACACAAACGTTAACATGGTCGCCTATGGGATTTGAATTGGTATAGTCCAACCTATAGCACATATTCGGTGCATAATAAAAAAGATTATGATTTTTGTGATTTAATTAAATTAAACTACACTATTTGATTAATTAGCTGTCACTCGGCCATGCAAGTTCACAATGACCTTGACCTTGACAATAATTACTGTACATAGCTCTGAATGGAGTTTGAACAAAAATTAGCACTGAGGAAAAGTTGGTTTTGGCCTATAATTCATACTATACAGATTTGAATGTTCTTATTTACATGGTGTTTGACTTGCCATATACAACTGCTCTTAAATATGTTAATATATCTAGGCAGTCTGAACTTAGATTTTAACAGCAATTTATTTTTATATTAAAAATAACATGTGCCAATATTGGGATAATGTCTTTAACTTCTATAAACATAGTTAATGTTTCATGTGTGTACTTCTGATAGCTTAACTTTTTAAAGACCTTGATTTTTATTGTCCTTTTGGCATATTTATAGGGTGCTAAGTCATATTTTAGACACATTTGTAGTTTTAGGGGAAACATTTTTTTTACTTTGAAGAATTTTTTTACCAAAGCCATAATTAAATTTTTTGTCACTATTGTGCCTTCTGTTCTCATTTATACATAACAATAAGCTTGTTAAACATATCTTTAGGTCTCCAGATCAAATCTTTTTTTAAAATAATCACTTAGTTTGCTCCCATGAAGTGTATTTTAAGTGTATACTAGATTTGGAACCAATTTTTCCAGATTTGATTATCTACCTTGGTGTAATTTGATGATTTATTTTATTGTTAATGCTGTATTATCCAATGTTAATAGCTAAATGATATGCTGGATTACAGATTGTAGGAATACATCCAATATACATATTGTATTGATCTGGATTAGAAAATAATGCAATAAAATAGATGTTCGGGTAATTATGTCACTTAAAAACAGGTTTTTTTAGTAATGAATCAAAAATAAATATGCGAAAGCTGCATGATAATTCCAGATATCACAAATTTTTAAAACCTCCAACTACAGTAGGGTATACATAAAATATAGTCAGGAATATTGGTGGCTGCCAATGGTTTTGATGGTCCAATTTGAAAATCTGCATAGCTGATGGATTTGAAATTCCCGCACATGGTAACTTGAAGATGCCCACACTCAGCATACAGGATTTTCTTCCAACAGTGATGTGCAGGACATTAAGTCATTACTTCATACAGATGCAGTCATGTTGGTTTTCCCTTCCTCAGACATTGTATTTTTTTAATACTGATATTTCTTTGATGTGCCTATTGAGGTCTTCATAATCTAGGGGTCAGTCAAGTACATGTGTTTCAATGGAATAAGTTTAAGGAGTTGAGGTACTCTGAATAGCCATGCTGTCTCTACATATATAGCTGAGCACACACACACATCTGACAATAAATATCTTCAGGAGTATTATTTAAAAAAAAAATATTTGTTCAAATATGACATATTGCATTTGTACAAAACTGTACAAAATACATGTGTTTTGTGAGGTGTACATTAAATTAGGTTGCACTGTAGAAACAACAGTTTCAGTGAGGTTGTCAGTTTATGTCAGAAGACACCAGATCCTGGTTGTCATAAAAACACATGATTCACCACCTTTTGAAACATGTATGTTATCAGTATAGGTTGCACTATACCAATTAATTTCCGGCTGGGTCGAAGTTCGAGGTGTACCGAACTTTTGATAGAGAAGTTAACACCACAAGTCCTGTGATTGGTTATAAATGTGAGTGTGTTGGTTGTAAAAAAAATTAGTTTCATCTGGGCTAAAAATGTATGCAATTTTATTTGATGTAGTACCACCGTGTCAAGTAGCCTTGTGCTTGGAACATGTATGGGGTACCTGTAAAAAAAAGTACTAAAATTTTGTGCGAAACTAGGGGTGTTGCAGAAACATCTGGTTATACCGAAAATGAGCCATGAAAGGTACCATTTTCTGCAGTTAATACTTTGAGGTAGGGGTTGTAGTACTGATATTTATGGGTCACAGTTTGGTTGATATATTGCATATAGTGTTTTTAAACACAAACGTTAACATGGTCGCCTATGGGATTTGAATTGGTATAGTCCAAACCATAAAAGGTCCTTTGCTACTAATGGAAAAATGTAGCAGGTTTCCTCTCTAAGACTGTCAAAATTATCAAATAGCCAATGATTAACGAATCAATGTGCTCTAGTGGTGTTGTTAAACAAAACAAACTTTATTTATTTTTTCAAGTACAGTCAAACCTGTCCTAGCGGTTACCTGTATTCAGCGGTCACCTGCCTTAAGCGGCCATGTTTTTCCCTCCCAAACGATTTATAACCTAAATGCACCTGTAATAAGCGGTCACCTGTCTTAACGCAGCCAGCGGCCACCTAAATCAGATCCCAAATTGCTAAAATGCCTGTATTAAGCAGCCACAGTAAATGTTTACTATTATATAAAAGGGATATTTAACAACAGCGATAAGATGAATTAATTAAGAAAGTCAGTGGCGTCGTGGCAGGCCATCGGTCTACAGGCTGGTAGGTACTGGGTTCGGATCCCAGTCGAGGCATGGGATTTTTAATCCAAATACCGACTCCAAACCCGGAGTGAGTGCTCCGCAAGGCTCAATGGGTAGGTGTAAACCACTTGCACCGACCAGTGATCCATAACTGGTTCAACAAAGGCCATGGTTTGTGCTATCCTGCCTGTGGGAAGCGCAAATAAAAGATCCCTTGCTGCCTATCGGAAGAGTAGCCCATGTAGTGGCGACAGCGGGTTTCCTCTCAAAATCTGTGTGGTCCTGAACCATATGTCTGACGCCATATAACCGTAAATAAAATGTGTTGAGTGTGTCGTTAAATAAAACACTTCTTTCTTTCTTTCTAATTAAGAAAGTATGACTATGAAAAGCATCTATGAATTGCCTCTGGGCAGGCTACGCCTTAAATTTGTAGATTTACTTACTATGACAATACACTGCATGAAGTAGAAATTAAAGAATTAAATGGAAAGAGAAAACAAACTTGTTGAGAAAGGTTAATTTAATAGTCCAGCTGCAGTTTTTCCTGAAGGAGGTGACCTGTCAAAAGTTTATTTATAGTAAACTGTGAAGCACACATCCATTAATTAGCAGTAAAGACACTAAAACAAGAAACAACAACATATGTTTTAAAGACTATGTCGCAACCTGTAATCAGTGGCCACCTGTCTTAAGCAGTCACTTTTATCTACTCCCTTGTGTGACCGCTTAAGACAGTTTGACTGTACTTGAAATGCTCGGAGATAACAACCCCCCCTCCCCAAACACAGACAAAGCAACGTGGCAATGTTTATTTATACCCATGTGTACTATGATGACGTCATTAAAGTGATGTATTGCTGTACGATGGAAAAAACCCAGCAGGTTTTCACTTGCACCATTTTAATTGATCACCATCATGGCTGACAAAGAAAAATTTTGGGTTTACATTTACCTCTAAAAACCTACATTATATATTGTTGTCATGGCACGGCAGTTTAAGAGAAAACAAAATTGTGTTACGTAATGCTGTTCAATACACACACACACACACACACCCTTGTAACGCCACATAACGCTTGGACTTACAACCCCCACCCCCTAAGCGTTACGTAATATTTGAATGGCCCCTTACAAAAAGCGACAACAACTTATGAAATTCCTGAAGGAAATGTCTCCAAGGTTGTCATTAGTGGCTTTAAAAGAAGTGGACTTCAGTGATTGTGTCCGCTTTTCTGCTTATCACTACACTGGTTCCACTTTTTAAAACAAGGAAATGTTTTATTTAACGATGCACTAAACACATTTTATTTATGGTTATATGATAAGTAAAAATTACCAAATGTATGACATCCGATAGTTGATGATTAATTAATCAATGTGCTCTAGTGGTGTCGTTAAACAAAGCAAGCAAACATATATGGCGTCGGACATATAGTTAAGGACCACACAGATATATAGCGAGGAAACCCACTGTTGCCACTTCATGGGCTACTCTTTTAGATTAGCAAGGAATCTTTTATATGCACCATTCCCAGACAGGATAGTACATACCACAGCCTTTGTTACACCAGTTGTGGAGCACTGGCTGGAACAAGAAATAGCCCAATGGGGCCATCAAAGGGGATCAATCTCAGACTGACCACGCATCAAGCAAGCACTTTATCACTGGGCTACATCCCGTTCTTTTGAAACAAAGAACTTTTACTGAGCTTGTATAAAGCATTTCAAAATGTTTTAAGAAAATATCAATTTACCCAGGTGATTTTGGTTTTTTTGCAAGGAAAAAAAAAAAAAAAAGTTAAAATTTTGTTTTCTTTAACATCACCAATAGAGCACATTGATTAATTAAACATCAGCTAGTGGATGTCAAACTGACGTTTGTGCTATGTTATAGCAGACGCAAAACGGCCAGGTGATTCATCAACTTGATCAGGTGTCATATTTAAAAAAAATTAAATAATAAATATGCACACACTTTGAATCTCATTTAATGTCAACATTTAGATGATAAAAGAAAAGAAAAGAATGATAAATGATTCTACAGCAACTATGGCAGTATATAGTGATTGTGACATCTGGTGTTCAATGTTGAAGAATTGCTTCGGTTTCCATTGAAAATTACTTTCAGTTGGCATGAAGGATTATTTCAGATGCACATTCAGTCATGAAGTACAGGTTGTAATAAACATTAAAGATTTTTAACCATAACAAATATTTTTATTACAAAACAAACCAAGATATTTCAAAATATTTTATTTGACAATAGTAACAACTTTTTCAAAAACCAACATCAAATAACAAACAATCATATTGCAGTATTCCAAATCACGCATTGCCAACACAGTACAACAAACAGAAAGAAAGAAGCTGCCTGCTTCATTCTGTCTCTATATCTCAAGCAAATAATAAAATAAAATAAAACAGCAAAATTTAACAAACACGGTTAAATAGGCAACTGTCTTAAGATATCGGCTTTATCCTGCGAAGGTTAGAATGGCAAATGCAGCAAGGCTCTGCCGAGCTGCATTCACGATTCGTCCTAAGCAGGATAAAGCCGATATCTTAAGACAATAACCAGTTATTTCTTTTATCCTGCACTCCTACAGGAATATCTGGAAAATCATTATTCATTCTAGTTTTGTGTACGCAAATCGAGTATTGTCAACTTAGCAAGGCTTTTGCCGTATGATCATATAAGATACATGACATCATTTTTGTAAGACATTAGCTACATTCTGTCACATTAAAAAAGCATTTCTAAACTCAAATTCATCAATAAATATACAAGGTTTGTATTGTTATCGCAAAAACAAAAGTTATTTGTATTTACTGTACTTCAACAAATGATTTAAAGAGTATGTTTACTGAAACTACTCTGAAATACTCGAGTCGAGTCGGGCTTATGTCACGTGACCTATATTTTTGCTCAGTGACTGAAAATATAGAGATTTATCTAGTCTTCATATCTTTCCAATATATACAGTGATTGCTTAAAAGTCACATAACATGATATGCATTAGAGACTACATTAGTTACGGATATGTTTGTCGATTCCAAAATGTTTTCAATACATACATGAACAGGAAACTATGACCGTTTACACAATGTGTTAAATAGTTTTTTTGTAATATCTTTAATTGCGTGGGACAATATTTCAAAATTTTAGGTAGCCAGGCCTGGTACTTATAAAACTTTTAGAGTCTAGACTCGAGACTCTAATAAAGAGTCTTAGACACTAATGTCATGACAACGCCATACAAATTGTATGCATGTGACGTCATTAGAGATTGATCATGGACTTTTAAAAATTTTATAAGCACGGGCCCAGGAGTCGGTTCATATAACATATTTACTTTATTAACCAATTGTTCAACACGCTATCCTGGGCACACACCTCAGCTATTTGGGCTGTCTGTCCATGACAGTGGGTTAGTGGTTAGTGAGAGAGGTCAGTGTGGTGGATATACACCTACCCAAGTCATTAAAGTCGCTCTAGGTTGGAGCGGATACTGGGATATGTACCCAGTACCTAGAGCCATATGTCCGTTGCCTAAACCACCACACCATCAAGACTGATCATAACCGTCCCAATGGTGGCTATTTATAGGATGGGGTAACAGAAGTGACTCACATTAAATTCTTAGCACATAGAATATGCCACACGGAGAAGATGCTAAACTTTCTGACTACTGGATTAATTTCTGACCAAAAACAGGATGAGGGGGACCATATTTATAATTTTTACTCACATATTTTCACTTACAATTTTAGGAATACATGAAATAATGTTTTGATATGTGAAAGGTTAAGTATTATTTTTGTGGGTTATTAAAAATGTTTTATTTTCAAGCAGATTTGTTTGGGTTTTTTAATTATGTAAACAAAATTGATAGTTTCCTTTACCAACACACATTTGTGGCCAGATGTCTAGGATTTACTGGGGGGTTTTAAATGCACTGCATTTAATATTTCATTATTCCGTGATTTTCCTTGTTTGGTAAAAGGGTCAAATGTATTATCAAATTAGCTGTCATAATGAACTACTCATTCCTCAAAATGGCCGCAATGTTTTGCCATTTTTGTCAAACAAACAAACATTATTAGCTAAAAAACACTTTTTCAACTCAAATTTTTCAGATATTTCTCACAGAAATATGAACAAGACTACTAGCGAGGTACATGATACGCCCATCAAAAGTAGATTGTGGTGACCTAGTTATGATTCGCAATGCATAGCCATCACAAGTTGTACTTAAAAAAAACAGAACACCTTTTAAAACAAATAAAAGCAGAAACAATTTTTTTGGGAGCAGAAATGTTTTTTTAAAAGGCAGATTTCACATGCCTGTACTGATCCTATATGGTCCGGAACAGGAGTTCTTTTAATGTGCAATAATACGTGAAATAAAGAATAACTAGCTAATGATGTCGGATATCTGCTTTATCCTGTGAAGGTAAGAATGGGAATTTCTCATTCAGCCTGAACAGGATAAAGCAGATATCCGATGTCATTAACTAGTTGTTATCTTTATCCTGCAGACCATAAAAATTAAGGGGAAAAGCTATTATTTCTGTTATTTCAGCCACAATTGTATGATGACCTAGAGATCAAATGAGCAATTTTGTAATGTAGCTATGCGTATGACATCATATGAGTGATGTCAAAAGTCATAATCTGCACAAAGATGGTAAAGTGAGGCACAAAGATGGTAAAGTGGATTCTCCCTCGATATTGGGGCAATTGACTGCACATCATATTTCATATTTGTGGAATCTTCATCCATGCAAGTGGTGGGACTGTTAGGAAAGCTTTTAACAGGGTCATAGATGAAGACGTTTTACACTGCAGTACTGGATCAGACTGATCATGTTGAATGAATGAAATAATGAAAGAAAGAAAGAAAGAAAGGATGAATGAATGAATGAATGAACGAATGAACGAATGAATGAATAAATGAATGAATAAATGAATGAATAACAAGATTCCAGAACAAAAACTGCATCAGCTATTGGACGTCATACTAAGGTAATGATCATGTTGAAGTGATTTTGTTGGTCAAAGACGTTTCCAGAGGTATTATTAACCATGTTGTCACGTCTCACAAATTGCATCGGTAATGTGCTTTACAAGACAGCTGTGAATCCCACTCCACAGAAGTTGCGAGAGCCGTCGAAGGATGAAACTCTCTTCAGCAATCTGATGAAAGTCTGTATCCAAGCCATAATAGATGTGATCAGTCTGCACGATCCCATATTGTCAACGCTGAGGCAATAATGGGGATATTCCACAGAGTCAAGAAAAATGCTCAAAATGATACCAAGTGCTTTTTTTTTAATGTAAGATGAAAAACAAATAACTGGAGGCCTCAAAACACAGAAGAGTAGATAAAATTATCAAGAAATACTGGACAGAAAAATTCTAAAAGATGATGAAAGGAGTTTCCATGACAAGCAAGAACTTACAGAACTCTTTAACTGGAAAATCCATTGGATGCCATCTTTGTCTGATGTCCTTGAGAAAGTCACCTCTTTTTTCGTGTGGTTTTTCAGAACATGAAGAAACTCGCAAGCTGTAGCTTTGTGTATTTTACAAACAGAAAGACCTACTTTGATGCACCAGAAGGACACCTTACAATGACAACTGTTAAAAACCTCAAGCTGCCAATTTCCAACAAACTGTCTACTACAGATAAAAAAACTTACAAGACACTGGAGAATCGAGTATGGTTGAAAGGCGAGGCAAAAAGCAATGTAATATACAGCTAAATAACATGTAAATATGTTTACTTATTAAAGCGATTTTATTCCAAAGTGTTGCGAGGTTGTATATATTTAACATCAGTGTGGGGTTGCAGGTTGTATACGAGGTTGTGTTCATTATGACGTCATTTTACAGATGATATCGCTGAATGACAGTTAAGGAAAAAAAAGAGAATGAAAAAAAAGAGGAAAAAAACCAGCAAGCCACTGGTGTATGCCAAGACATTTTTACCGTGAATAACTATGTAAGGGGAGTTTTAAATGTATATAAATGTTTATAGATTCACTTGACATTGAATTACTGGAAAGACAAGATATGAAAACTATAAGTTGATGAATCAGGGATCCCCAAACCTGACATTACCTGTTTCTGGGAATAATAAACATATAAAAAAAAACTCTTTTTTTTTAATAAAAAAAAGATACAAAAATAATTATAGCTATCTGTTTCTTGCAATGTCTTTTAGGAACATATGCTGTTGGTCAATTAAGGTGCAAACTGAAATTAAGAGTTTCAAAAAGGAGGAGCATCGACACCTTCAAAGAGAAGTAGAAGAAGTTTGTTTTGTTTAACGACACCACTAGAGCACATTGATTTATTAATCATCGGCTATTGGATGTCAAACATATGGTCATTTTTGAAGTCATAGAGAGGAAACCCATTTTTTTCATTAGTAGCAAGGGATCTTTTATATATGCACCATTCTACAGAAAGGATAGCACATACCACGGCCTTTGATATACCAGTCGTGGTGCACTGGCTGGAACGAGAAATAGTCCAATGGGCCCACCGACGGGGATCGATCCTAGACTGACCGCGAATCGGGCATGCACTTTACCACTGGGCTACGTCCTGCCCCCTTTCAAAGAGAAGTGCATGAAGTGCAGGAAGATAAAGAATTGCTTTAAACTGAAGCTAAGTATTTAAAAAGAAAGCCGACAATCTGAATAAGCTACTCCAAGTTTCTCAAAATGCAGCAAAACAGATCACAAACTTTCAGCCATAGGACTTGCAACTGCCATGAAAGAAAACTAACATTCAAAGCAAACCGTGAAGATCTAAAAAAAACGCATGTCACTCTGGTGAAAGAAACTGAAACTGAAGCTGCACGTCTAAGTGCAGAACTCAACCAAGAGAAAAAGATTGCTGAAAATCTGCTTAAGGAATTAAAACCTCAAACGGACTGTAACATGTCTTGTTTTTCTTTTCTTGCTGTTTGACATTATTATTGTTCGTGTCTTTATAATTCATTATGGAAATAAAGAAAGGTTTTGGGGCTGCTATGCATATTTAGTGATATTTAATGCACATTACTGCTTACCAGGGAAATATGAACTCATATTTATTTAATAAAACAGTAAAAATGTGATGGCTATTATAAGAATAGGCACGGCCATGTTTCTTCCTTGCTGCAAATATTGCCCGTGGTGAGCATGTCACTTCAGGTAATGACCAATGAATGCTGAAGAATATGAGTATCGCTCAGGGGAGATACTGCCAACAGTTGGAAATGTGTTAAACATCTGCAGTAAAATACTGTAGACTAAAAAATTTATTCTGCTTTTGATAGATTTTGTATTTTAAGCGGAATTTCAAATATCAGTTCATTTCAAGAGGGGGAAAAAAACAACCCCACAAAAAGAACCAAACAAAATACAAAAACAACAACATGTACGCATATATATATATATAAATACAAACTTTCCACTGTTGACTGTTTGATTTTGATTGTATGACGTCACTAAAAACTAGAATGTTATGCTTTGATAAACTTCAGAAAAAGTATAATATTACATCAAATGGAACATAAATACATAAAACAGGTCATGAAAAGGACTTTAGAAACAGATTTTTGTGTATTTATAACTAAATAAGTTGTGTCCTTTGTAATTATAAGGCAGGGTTTTATTTCTAAAATTTGTCTGGACACACATGGCTTTGACTTTGGGAAGTTTAGCATTGTTTTATAACATTTTGGGAATTTTCAGTTTCATTTAAAAAACATCTTAGTAAGCTTTGGTAGAATCGAAAAGACTAATACTATACATATACAGTCAAATCCGCTTAATTGCATAGCCCCGGTGCGTGTTAAATTTATGCCAATAACCGCTTTTACTTTTTCTTCTTTTAATATTAGTTTTTATTGTTTCTGGTAAAATATTAAAGGTTTGTGGAACATTTTATGATGGAATTTTCTAGAATGTTTTGGTTTCCGTATGCAATTAACCGATGTTTTTCTTTATAAAGCTATTAAATATGCTACATAATTTGTATTGATTAATGCTATTGGGGGATTCCCCCAGGAGCCTATTTATATATTCATAGGCTACTTATCACTGTTTAGTTGGATGTACTTATTTTTAAAATACCAACGTTCTCTTTTTTTAAAGCAAAATGCATGCTCCTCTAAATTTTATGACGTTAATGTGTGCCAAATTTTATGACGTTAATGTGTGCCACTGACAGGAATGCGGAAGTAATGGCAACTATGCTGAATTATGAAACTTCATGATGAGTATTTTGAATAAGTGAAATCAGTAATAATAGTTGGTATTGTCATTGATAAAACAATAAAATACAAAAACGATATTAGGAACAACAGTTGTGTTACACGTAAACAAAACAAAAAATTTAATCTGCTTGCGCTATAATTATTTTATAAGGTGGATGACTTAAATCATGATAATAGTGACCAGATTTTTGTTCATTCCAATTTGTTTTTTATTTAAACGATTTTTAAAATGCATTTATTGAATTAGAATAGGGAAAAATATGTTGTATTTGACCACATGTGAATGTTAATGCTGGTTTTACAGTCGCAAATATTCGTTTTACAGTCTCCACTCCGCCGGCAAAACTCGTTTGCAACTGTAAAACCAGCATTAACATCAGCAAATGGTCAAATACAACATAGTTATCCCCTAATTCTACTTAATTTTCTGTATAATGCTGGCCCAATATCTCACCCAATGCTACACATCGACACACTAAACCACAAGCAGTGCATCCACTCATTCGTATTTTCTACTGTGTTGCACATGGCACTGGTCAGAAATAATACCACAACAACTGAGTTCAAAGAGTGGTTTTCAGCAAATATTTTCATTTCACAACAATGGCTGAACATTGTGGTCATTTTCAAAAATGGATAGCCGATAGTGATAGCCAACTTGACTGTTTTATCAACAACAAAAATCACTAAATATAATAATAATATGAATCATTTTTTTTTTTTTTTAATGTAGTCAGCAAAACACAGTAACTGGGAATAATGGCCATAAATAATAGACATCTGGACACAAATGCATATAAGTAAACAAGACTTGATTGATTTTTTGCATAATGTAAATCATCAATCACTGTAAAATATAAAAATAATAATAATCCTTTCACAAAAGAACATTATTTTCTGTATTTCTAAGATTTTAAGTGAAAATATGTGAGTAAAAGTTATCAGCCCGTACCCCCCTCAATATTTGTTTGTCAAAAATTAATCCAGCAGTTAGAAGGTTAACCAAATTCACATCTCACAACTATACAACAGTGAATTTCAAATCCCTCCCCCCCCCCCCCCCCCCCAAAACAAAAACAAAATCACATTTTCAAGTACTCTTGTTTGAAATATATTCAATTCTTTCAGCGCAACATCCATAATACGTTCTACTTATCTCACACCAGTAACTAAATCACATCACCACTGGTACACTTACCATACAACAATTACGAAATAAAGGTAAAAAAACAAAAAACAATAACAAGTATCAAAACGTAAATGGATACTTTGTATCCCACCATGGGACAATCCTGATGTTCACCACCGGATCGAGGTCGACAATTCTCTCCGCGGAAGACTGATTTCCCTGCTGCAGGATGCTGTCAAAGAGCAAGCGCAGCCGGTAGTGTCGCATTCGGGCACTGACGGTCAGACAGACATGGCTCAACACCATGCCCATCACCATGGGAATGGACGCGAAGTTCTGACACTGGATCTCCATGATGCGACAGCCCTCCTCGGGATTGTAGAAGAGATCACTGTAACCGGGGAGCATGTCTCGTCCGGACGACTCAACGGGCCCCGGTCGGAATGTCGTCGACTGCAGCTTCAGGAACTTGAAGCAGAACGTCCAGGTGTTTTTCACGGGCTGGTGCCAGGCCAGGAGGCACCGCTGTCCCTGCAGACTGTGTGGCTCGTTCTCGAAGGGAACCATGGAGACGGAGCGGCCGGACAGTGGGGCATACAGGTAGTACATGGAGCGGATCACCCTCGCCCTCAGGCCACGGATTCTTTCAATGCTCTGCGGTTTTATCTCATCAGGCAGTTTGATCTTCTTGTCGTAATTTCTACAAATAAACAAGAATTCCACTGAATTAAATGCCTCGCCTACACAACAACAAAAAATCGGTCCACTGTAATAAATATCCATAAACCAAACTTCATTGACCGAGGACCTATAATTTGTGAGAAACTCATCAAAAGATAAAACTTTAACGCAAAAGTAGTACCTATGTCTTGCATTTTCACTTCATAAAGGTGTGACAAAAACAAGTAAAAGTTGGTAAGTCCATAACTAAACATATAACCACATGTATGTATAAAGCCGGCTATACATTAATTAGTCTTTCAACTGGGGAGGGAATGCACAATCTTCAGAGTTCAAAACTGAATATAAATGTAGCTTGCTTTGATCTATGTTTTATGCACAATTGAAAATCCCAAGACAGGCAAAACAGAAAGCATCAGGACCTTTGATATTCCAGCCATGAAGCACTGACTGATATCAGAAAAAGTAAACTAAACAAATACACCGAAAAGAACACATAATACGGTACAGCAGGTGAATGTTAATATCCATACCTCAAGTAGAGTTGTCTCCAAAATGCACACGAGCAGACAATGAGGTACGTGTCATGACAGAGAGCGGCAAACCGACCAATGTCTTCTGGGTAGATGTACTCCGAGAGAATATACCACAGATCGACAGGGTACACTCGTCCCTTCTTCTCTACATCCCATGACACAGACGAATGTTTCTTCCTACGCCGTGGTCTTACCGGTAGACTTGCAGCAGCTCCTGAGGACAGTACTGTAATACAAAAAGTTAGTTTTGTTTAACGACACCAGTAGAGCACACTGATTAGGCCAAATAAAAAATGTGTGTTCCCGTTTTCCATTTTTGGCGACCATAAACTTTTTTTCCACCTACTGATCTTCAAAACAGTGAGAAGACGCAGCATTTGTTTAAAATATTACTTAATTGTTCTTTGCCATGACGAGTTTGATAGATTTTAGGAATTAAAAACAAAGTTATAGCCTTAATTTCTTTTCACATATAACCAGAACCACAAATATTTTTCATTAGGAAAAATTAATCATTGGCTACTGGATGTCAAATATTTGGTAATTCTGCTTTAGAGAAAACCCACTATATTTTTCCATTAGCACTTTCCAACAGAGCTTTTGCACTGATGAAGAAAGACGTGTCTCTCTGCTCTCTTGACTTGCCCCGGGACTCAATGCAAGCTATGGTGCTTTGTTAGAGTACCGTGTCGCTTACACCGGGTCACGGGCAACCATGACTTTGGTGTATGGTGACGCGGTTACTACGATGATGAAGAGGAAGGGAAGGAGGAGGAGGAAGAGGAAACATGCGCCACAGGGGGAATCAAAACTGGTGGCAACAGTCTCGTCTGTGTCGCCCCCTCCCCCCCCCCCCCCCAACGAGCCAGATTTATCTTCACAGCCTAAGCCACTGGACGAGTCGATGCCACTGTTGGACACTGCGATCTGCCAGACTCCACGGCCAGCATCTCCTATTCCAACCCCTTCGAGGCAGTCGGCGTCGAATCCCCAACCCCAGGGGACTCTGCCAAGACCCCCATGTAAAGTGGAAGGCCGTCACACACACACACACACACACCCCGAGTGACCAGCCAGCCAAGGCTCAGCCACTGCCGGGAGGCGTTCAATAGGAAAACTTCAAGACCTTTCCCAACGGCAGTAAAGTCAGCATCCACACTATGGACCTATTGAACGGGACATTTGGAGTTGTGGTGACGTCGCGCCGGGGAGGATTCTCCTGCCAGGGAATTCTCATCAGAGATAAGGACTACACCATCCATAGAGTCCTCAAGATCATCACCGGCGCCAAGTACGTCAAGCTAGCAAAGACCCTGCTAGCCCACTGGTGGAGGAAACTGGTTCCACTTCTACAAGAAGTTCGTCATCTCGTCCCCATAGTCACCAATCTAGTTGAACTAAATGTTTTGGCCGTGGTTCAAATTTTTTTTTTTTTGTAAACAGACGTACTTCACTTTGGTAGCCAGTCTAAATTGCTCAAATCACCTTAAAACCTTTTCAGCTGAGCACTCTATTATTTTTAGACTTTAATTTTTTGTCCAGACATGAGTAGGATGAATCAGCTCATTTGGGCTTCAGGTCTTTGACCTAACTTCTAAATTTTTATTCCAAATTCTGCCCACCTCAAACTTAACACCACCCCCCCCTTCCTGGCCCGGACTTGGTCACTGGCGATGTCAGATGTTAAGCCCATGACAGGCGTGTGCGAAACCTTCATGGTATATGTGCAAATAAACAAGCTCCGCTCCGCTCTGCATGGGACAGTTAAAAATCCAATCTGAGAATGGGATCACTGAGAGGGTTTGACCTTTGACCCAAACACATCAGGAGAGTGCTCCACCGACTGAATACAGTGTAATACAGTAATATACAAAAAAGTGTCAGTGTTTCTCAATCAGTTGGCCATACTGCCAATTAAGCATATCTAAACATAACTGTAAAATGGTCTACAAAATATTTTATTTTCTGTTATTTGTTGCTTAAACATCTAAGGTTATTATATATTAGAAAGTGACCTCTTAACACTTAACTGCTTAATATATATTTTACTAGATGATTAAGAAGCATATCAACTTGATTAAGACATTTGGCTTCTTAGAGTGTGTCAAGTGATGTATAAAGTGATGTATATTTTTACAGAGTACATTTGTAGAAATTTACATGTTTCATAAACATTCATTGTCTGCTCAGTTGGAGACAATATATAAATTTTATAAAATATATGTAGTCTGTTTTGAAAAAGTTTATATTGGAATAATGACACATTGGGTTCAAATTTGGTATCCAGATTTCCAAGCGTTATGAAGAACATAATGCATTAAGTATGACTACAAAAACAAATCTACGAAATAAAGAGCCACATTCAGTTTAGAGAAACAAAGACATAGAAAATGGTTTAACCAATTTCACAGATAATACACACCAGCACCCTCAGATAAATCCTGAACATCCTCCTCATCCTCTTGTTCATTGTTACCATGGGGATCAATGTCGAAATCATCAAGGTCTTTCTCAAACCAGTTCAACTCTTCTTTCAACTGCTGGCCTTCGGGTTTGGTAAGCAGTCGCACTGTAAAAAAAACATGAAAACAAACTGATATAAAATATTTAACTTTTTAGCTTCGGCTTGAATTGCATAACCAGTCTCCTTTTTAACCCACACATTAGACAAATAGTATCATCCAAATTTCTTCCAACTTATCCCCTATATCCAAACCCCACACTGAGTTTTTACATAAAAGATTTGTTATTACCTTCAGCTTGAATTGCATTAGCACTCCCCTTTTTAACCCGCAAGTTAGACGATGGACAGCATACGGCATTGGCATAATCATTTAAACTCACATCTGTAAAAAGAAAAAAGAAAAAAAAAGTTTAACAACCACTCAACACATAATGTTTGTACATAATGTAAGACAGTGTTAGTGTCACAAATAAGGATTTGTAAGATAAAATAAAATGTTTATGATTTTTCAGTTGTCTCATACTAGCATTCAGCATGATTACTGAAAACTACCAGTCTGCTACATGTATGTATCAAACCTTTATAATCTTATTAGTGACCATACAAAATTTAACACCTACCATGGTTAGCAAAATTAATATGTGTTCACTATGGCATTTTTAACTGTACCTATGGCTAGAATGTGGAGCTAAAACAATTATAAGTGATTAATAATCAATCCATGAGGTGATTATCAACATCAGTAGCAAATACCAGCACTAGTTATCAGTCTCAAGCATTTAGAAATTAGTAATAAGATGTATTTCTAAAGGGTTAGACTTACAAAACCATTCTAAGACTATATGTTAAAATTACCAAATGTTTTACATCAAATAGCCAAGGAACTTGAGAAAGATTTGAATTATTAGTACTATGCACCTATTGTTGTGTTTACTGGCAAAGACCCTACAAATTGCTAATTTAACATTTATTCAACATCAATCTAATTAAAATTAGCTCCACTATTACATGTGGATCTAACACCAGCCAGTTGGAGCTCATGTCCACCAATCAAAACCTTACTTGCAGAATCATGCCAGTGATTTAAAAATAATTTGAAAACATTCCGAATTATCCTGAGGGTATACGACATGTTTCATGTGAATTACGAATGCCTTAAAACATGTTTTATTTTATAAAATAAATAATTTGTAATGTAAAACTGAAGATTGATTTTTTTTTTTTTTTTTTTTTTAAATAAATAAATAATTTTCAATGTAAAATTGAAGACTGATAACCCACCCCGTACGTATTGGTATGGTTCGCTGTACTGCGGCCACTAAAATAGACTCGCCCGATATTTTTAGGATTTGTATGCTCCCAAATAACGTTATAAAAGGCGAAATGTGATTGGTCAATATTTAAATTATTATTTACAGACGAAATGTTACCTGGACATTGGGGACTACGCAGTGTTGTTAGTTTTAAATCACTGGCAGGATTCTGCAAGTAAGGTTTTGATTGGTGGACATGAGCTCCAACTGGCTGGTGTTAGATCCACATGTAATAGTGGAGCTAATTTTAATTAGATTGATTCAACATCTATGTTATCTACAAGTACATGTATGAGAACAGACCTAAACTCAGCATATTCACATCAGTTCCATCATTTGACCTGCAGAAACAATTACAGTAAACTTTTTCTGCAGAAGTCGACTGGATAATTGACCATCACATCCAGTGATAGAAATATGTAGAATTTGTCACTAGTCGACAGGACAAGTACATCAAGAAATCTACTTGTCCACATATTATAGTTTCACTTGTCCAAATGAATTGTTAGTTTTATTCCAGTGCAAGAATAATGTCTTTGTTGCTCAAAATTAAACAGCATTATACATTTTACTTTCCTACTGACAACCATTGAGGTCCATTTTGCTTGTCTGAGCAGATTTTCACTTATCAGGACAAACCGACAAGTGCTTATTCGAATGTAAACATCAGTAGTGCCCAACCGATCAATTTTCAATTATATAATTGATCACTGGAATATCAATGTGATATATATGATAACCATGTCGAGAAACAGCCAATTGATGAAGATTCTACCCAAACCCCACACTAAAATCAAAGGTACTCTCCTCCCACCCAGCACCACTCAACAATAAAAAGTTAGTTTGTTTTGTAAAACAACACCACTAGAGCACATCACAACTATATTTTTCCATTAGCAGCAAGGGATCTTTTACAGTGTTTGAAATAAGCACTTGTCCGTTTGTCCTGACAAGTGAAAATCTATTCGGACAAGCGAAGTGTGCCTTGGTGGTTGTTCTGTAGACAAATTCAAATGGTCAATGCAGTTTCATTTTTAAAAAATTAAAACATTATCTATTTGGACAAGTGAAAATATTGACGGATAAGTAAATTTCTAGATACATTTGTCCCTTGGACTAGTAAAAAATTCTGCTTATTTCTATTACTGTTTTATATGCACTTTCCCACAGATAGGAAAGCACATACCACAGCCTTTGACCAGTTGTGGTGCCACTCAACAATAATACCCAACATCTAGGATTGCATTATTTGGAATCAATTATTGCAGATATATACACACACAGTAACAAAGCATAAGCCTTGAAATTGTCATGTGTCTGTATGGATTGGATGCTGGCCAACATTGCTAGTTGTCACTGTCAACCATCTTTAACAAGTTTTTATGAAGCTTTTTTTAATAGTTATTTTCTGTGTAGTAGTGAATATATATTTAGAAGCTAGCTATCATCTATAGTCCTTCCTACATGGAATGCCTGTCTTCATACTATGGAATTTATTACAAGCTTTTTATTTTTGAGACGATTGTTTTCTAAATTGCAAACAAAAATAGTTGGGGTTTTTTGTTATTTCCAAAACACTTACTTTTCTCTGAAACTGAAATTATTTACAAAAAACATTTTTGTAGGAGGATGGGATGGACTGTAGTATTTAATCAACTATAGTCCATCCAACAGGAAACACCTTTTTTATACTATTGGAATTTACTACAAGTTATTTATTTCTGAGCAGACTATTTCCTAAACTGCAAACAAAAATAGGGTTTTTTTCCAAAACACTTTTACTTTTCATCTCAAATCAAACCAAACCATTCATATGGTTATCGTCTACTAATTGTGTTTTCAGAAGAAAGAATGTTTACCCAGTCGCGTATGTTCAAAATCTTTTGCGGAAATCTATATAGGCCTACTGTTCAGTTTAAACAAGTATGGTAATTAATTATTTAATACACTGGTCGAATACTGGAGCCACTGCCCTACATAAAAAAATTTTGTAGGAGAATGGGAAGGACTATAAAGTAAAAGTCAGAAAACCTTTATGAATTTTGGCCCTGGATGCTATGTGATATGTAGCCCTACCTTCATCATCTTCTTTATTAACCGACATGCTTCTCAGTGTAACTAGAAACACTAGGTACCTTTGCTCACCTGGTAACAGTCACCTGCTTTGCTGATCTGATTGAGTAACCCTTACAATGATTGTGCAATAACAAAATGTTTAGTCCACTTGGTATTCCGGAAAAATATCCGCCCGGTCCCCCCTTCCCCTAACCTTAACTCCAACCCTAACCCCAACCCTAGCCCCAACCCTAGCCCTAACCCCAGCCATAACCCCAGCCATAACCCCAACCCTAGCCCTAACCCCAGCCATAACCCCAACCCCAACCCTAACCCTCAACCCTAACTAAAAATAATAATGGAGGGGACCGGGCGGATATTATACCACAATTTGATCTGACGTAACTTCGTAATAAAAATAAAAAAAGTATTTTGGAAAAAAAAAATATATATATATATTTTTGTGTGCAATTTACAAATCAATCGGCTCAGAATTAAATACTTTGTAGTAAATTCCATAGTATGGGGGGGGGGGGGGGGAAGTCCTCCCTGTGTGATCTACACTCTATAATAAAGGACAGTACTTACAGGGACTTTAAACTTAGAGAACCAGCGGCAGTTTAGGCAAACTTTTGCCGTCTGCGACGTTATAATCGAGCAAGGCTCTGGCTTACCTCCCGAGGAGCAGGCAGTTGCTTTCTTTTGCCCTTTCCCCCTCCTACCCCCCTTCGGCATTGCTTTATCCTTACGGTACAACAACCAAAATGCATTTTCAGAAACTGTAAATTAAAATACGATTGTACAAAATGAGAGAAAAAATTACAACGTCGGACATGATTTTCAGCCTCGACTGTCTTGATCTTTTTCTCTTTTTTTTTCATTCGTTTTCAGTGAGATTTTAGCGGGGGTCTTCTCAAAACGTTCCTATCTCAACCTCTACAAACGCCATGTATATATGTTTAGTCATTAACTTAATTTTGGTTCGATATAAGAAACAGTGGAGTAAAATGTTATAGATAAAACAATATTGAACCATGTTTGGTGTCACATTCTTTTTTTCTTTTTTTCGTTTGGGTTTTTTTTTCGGGGGTTTTCAGGGTGTCGGTGCATCCATGATCCATGTGGTGATATTTCAAGTTGGTGTCGATTGTTCTTATCACGGCATATGGTGAAATAATCAGTTTCAAAATTTGTAATATTATTTTCCTACACCAAGTAGGCCTATCTGTAAGCTTAATGCTAGAAAATTGCGTCTCCATGCCATTTTGTGGGGATGCATGGTCGAGATTCTCTTTCCCCCCGCACCCTTTAAATAGACTTTGTTATAGCACTCCTCCTTCAAGTAGGCCATGGGCGTACATAGGGGGGGGGGGGGGGGTCGATGGGCTCGACCGAACCCCTTTTCAAAACTCAACATAGAAATATATGCCCAATATCTCTGCAATCTATTTTGGAACCCCCCTTTTCAAAATCCTATGTACGCCCATGTAAAGCCTACCTAAACCTATAGCATAGGCGTCGGAAGATAGCAGCAACTGGGGGGGGGGGGGCACTTCTTAAATGCGATATCATATTGTCCCCCCCCCCCACCCCACCCCAGTTTCCGACGTTTATGTATAGTTTCACAGTGTTAGGCCTAAACACGTGTCACTGTAGGCCTTAATAGACTCAGGGGGGAAATCGGCTACTGGGTTCAAACATTTGTTCATTCTAACACATACGGTAGTCTTAGAAGAAAATTTCTACTTTTTTTTCCATAAGCAATAAGGTATATTTTATGGGCCTATAGATGCACTTTCCCGCAGACGGGAGAGCACTGTAGGTAATATAGGTTTACCACAGTCGTGGGGCACTAGGTGGGACGGGGGAAAACGATGGGTTTGCTGAGGAAGCTTGCCACGGTCATCCTACGATCCTCAGACGAGCGGAGAGAGAGAGAGAGAGAGAGAGAGAGAGAGAGAGAGAGAGAGAGAGAGAGAGAGAGAGAGAGAGAGAGAGAGAGAGAGAGAGAGAGAGAGAGAGAGAGAGAGAGAGAGAGAGAGAGAGAGAGAGAGACAGAGACAGAGACAGAGACAGAGAGACAGAGAGAAAGAAAGAGAGACAGACAGACAGACAGACAGACATATCTATATAAAGTGCGACCGACCGACAGAGATCTATAGAGTATACGGTGTGTTATGAACTGTAGTTCTAAATAAGTAATAACTGTTTTCAATATGAACACTAAAATTATTAATAATAATGTGGGGGTAGGGGTAGGAGTGGGATTGGGAGTTCACACACGCTGTCAAGAGAACACATTTTTAATATGAATTTTATATTACACGTTTTTTGTCAAAGCTAATGTCATTATTGACTACGTTATATAACTTTTAATTGTTAATTGTCAGAAACACATGCCTCCGGGCGTCCGTTATTTACCTTGAATGGCGCGAATGCATGTGGTGCTTGACAAGAACACGGGACGTAGTCCAATGGTAAAGCGCTAGCCTGATTCGCGGTCGGTCTGGGATCGATCCCCGTTGTTGGGCCTATTGGGATATTTCTAGTTCTAGGTATGTGCTATCCTGTTTATCGGACGGTGCATATAAAAGATCCCTTGCTATACCAATGGAAAAATGTAGCGGGTGTCCTCTTTAAGACTTAACATCGAAATTACCAAATGTTTGACATCCAATAGCCGATGATTAATAAATCAATGTGTTCTAGTGGTGTCGTTAAACAAAATAAACTTTTGGGGCTGTTAAAAATTATTGTTAACTCACTGGCCTTGGTGGTTAAACCGTCGGACATAAGGATGATAGGTACTGCGTCAAGGTGTGCGCCCAGATAAGCGTGTTTGAACCTTAATTGGATATATATGAAAATAAGATCAACAAAACCCCCTTCGAAATTCCTGAATCTGCCAGTGAGTAGCCTACTGACCATGCATGAATGGGTTGGATGAGAACCTAAGCATCTACTATCTAAGACAGATGGGAAATAATTAAAGCTATAGCTCGTGACAACAAAACATGATTTAATTTGAGACATAAATTTTATAATTTAACTTGGTAACTCGCGGTGTTTTTGTTTTTTTGTTTTTTAATTTAACTAAATGCCTAGACGGAAGCAAATCATATTTTAATAATCACATATTACTTGCATCTTATTTTCCATTAAATTATATAACGTTCCCAATATTTATTTATTTGTTTATTTATTACACACAAAATATATGTGGCCAACACACATTTTATAAAAGTGATTTTTGATATCGCCCCTGCTAACGTAAATGCAACACACTGTGCAAATATAATCGAGACCAAAAGATTTGTCCGTGCTGCCCTCTTGTGGCATTAAATGAATTGCGTCCCTTATTTAGAGGAATTATGGGTATGACACACTTTCCGTAGAGAAAATGGCTCCCATTGAAAGGCGAGATTGAGTGAAGGATGAATTGACAGGACAAGTGTAGTTGGTTCTGGGTGGAATGTGTACTATTGATGAAGCGGAGACGTTTTGATATTCAGGGAAGGCTGTAATAATCCAAGCATGTGAGGATCGGTGCCGGCAGAATGAAATATAAGCTGTTGAACTTGCGAGGAAATATGACGATAAACGTTTTGGAACCATCCCCGTTTTGATGAAGTCTGTGCATTACCCCCTTTCGACAGATTTTGGTTAAATACTGGGGTACAGGTAGAAATATTTATAAAAATCCAAAATGATGTGCGACGTTATGCCAACGATCTCCGAGGACGGCTCCAACGACAGGGAGTCGCAGGGATCCGGAGATGACTCTAATTTTGAGCAACTGATGGTTAACATGTTGGATGAACGCGATAAATTGATGGAGAGTTTGCGGGATGCCCAAGATCAATTGACGATGTCTCAGGCCAAGATAAATGAGGTAGAGAAGGAACGGGACGGGCTCATGAAACAGGTGCTGCAGACCCAACCTCAGGTAAGCCCTATATGCCTTTGATCTTTGCCGCGAGTGCACGCGATGTGCCGGTTGGTAACTTATGCATGTTCAACCCACTTACGCTGATTACTTTGTCCCTAAGACGCCATTTTGTATAAATTAAGATCCCTACGTTTTCTTAGAGGTGTAAAGTATCATTTAGTTATCCCTAATATCAAGCTGATTAATTTTTCATTGTGCCGAGGCGGAGTTTTTTGTCCAGGAGAGAATGGTTCAGAAGTGTGTCAGCTTAGTTTACAGCCAAGGAAACTCTTGACTACGTCCCTTGGAATGATGTCATTTTCTACCTCGTTCTGAAGATAGAGCTGTCAATATATCTAGTCTTTTGGTCTTTTCAGTGAAATAAATTCATTACTTCCTACTCATTTTCATACTGAATCACTTCCATGACTAAGGATTCATTGGTGCATAAATAAACCAGCATATTGTTTAAATATTGTAATCATTTTGGGGAATACATATTTTTTCCACATAGAAAATTAGCATCTTCTCATTATCAATAGGTTATTTAACCAATAATGTTTTTTTCAAAAAAAACAAACATGATATAATATCCACATTTTTTCCAAGTGCTGTTCCAAAATTAATCACATGGGGGAGGCAGAACAATATATATCAGAAATTGGGGTCGGGGACAAACCAGCTTCTTCTTAACTTTATTATATAAATGTATAGAGTACCTAGGACAAAAAAATCCCACACATACATTTTCGTTCTCAACTTGGGGTGGGTGTGTGGTCATGCCTTAAACATGTGTTAATTTTATTAATATGGCTGCAGGGTTTCTGCAAGAGGGTAAAACGGGTATGGCACCATACCCAAATATTTTGCCAATTTATTTTTTTAAGTTAACATTTTGACAAAATTAAAATGACACTTATCATTACTGTATGATTTTTCTTAACCCTAACCCTAAACTTAACCCACATTTTTGTTTCTGGGGGGGGGCCCCCCCCCCCCCCCCCCCCACCCCTTGTTGATTGTGATTGCATTCAATTCCATAGTGTCATACCCAAAAAATTATTTCTGGCAGAAACACTGGGGTGATCACTGTAATTTTACTAAATATTATAGTTTTTATAAATTATCACAATATGTGTATTAAAAACACTGCACATGAATTCATTAGTTACTCATGCAGTTAAAGCAATAAAGGTCCCCGGTCAGTAAAATCTGTATTTAGCAGCCACCTCTGAATAACAACTAGCTGTTTAGTTCCCAAACAAAAATTGCAAGCTTAATAAATAGCTGGTAACTAGCTGGTAACTACCTTGCGACAAGGTTGTACAAGCATATTTTACACGGTAGTAACTACCGCGTTTCGAGCTAGTATTTGGAACCTTTTTAATTAGGTTTTATTTAGGAAAGTAGGGAGGTGACATCATAACAAGTATAGCTGCTTACTAGAGGTGACTGACCGACAACTTTTTAATATGCCCATATCCCGAGGTCACCTCGCAAGCATATATCCACTAGACACACCCTCCGACTTCACCAAAGGTTTCCTCTTTATATACTAATAAATTATAGGCATTAAAGTCACAGTGTCTCTCTCTCTCTCTCTCTATATATATATATATATATATATATATAGAGAGAGAGAGAGAGAGAGAGAGAGAGAGAGAGAGATAAAACAAGATAAATTGATGATGTTCCTGGAAGATTAATTATAAATGCATAATTGAAATTTAATTGCAAAAAACAACCCCTGCAATTAAGAAGTTTACTGTCCTTGGCAAAATAAACCCCTTGCCAATGAAAAAATCCTGAATATATAGTCTATGGCAAAACAGTGCCGTGGAGAACTAAAAACTCTATGGCAATCTCCATGTCATTGCTGATTGCCGTGGGCAATTGCTGGGGTTTACCTACTAGTAACCTTTAAAATACATGTAGTGAGCCCACCTAATTAAGTTACTAAGTACCAATAAATTACACACTTACTGTATGTTAATTTAATTCATTTAATGAGGAAAGTGCTTCTTGCGTAAGCACCATTTCAAGAGAATGATCATTAGGTTGCCTTGATCTTGCCCTTAATGAAGAATGCAATCCAATTTTGGAAGCTTGATTAGATTAAGTTTTAGTCGTGCCCACCCGTTCCTCGTCTCATGTGGAAATGTTCCTGCAGATGCCCTTGCCACTGATACAAAAATCGGACAGATGGTATCTCGTTGAATATTTGTGTATTTCCGGTATTTCCCCACCACCTGTTTCTATGTAATTTCAACGGCTACAAGTTACCCAGTTACACTGTCACTGTCCATTCAGCCTAAATAGTTTGCATGCTCCAGGGCTCACATGTAATTATCTGCTTAATCTCAATTCACTTTAGTGGTCATGATATGGCTTAGAGGTGTCAATATGTTTTGTGTGTGTTCAGCCTAATTTTGTTTACTCTTAATTAAGTCGACATGTAAATCAGCTAGTGTACTCTGGCATTTGTGATTCTAAATAGATCTGTAGCTTTTTCCCCCTTCATGTTCACTTGAAGAACTTTTTAATAATAATAGGCAGAGGTGCATAATTTGTAAATAATTAGTTTGCCTTAATTACCAGATCTTATTAGAATAATTTTTCAGAGCTACTTAATTACAATATATTATTATTATTATTTTTTGATTGAAACATATTTTAATGCTTAAATAGGCCACACATACAGTTTCCAATTTATCATGTTACCAACAGATTTTCCATATTACAAAAATGTGTGACTACAGAACATGTAATAGTAGTAGTACACAACAAAAGCAACATGATTTTTAAATGGTGGAGTCATCAGAATTGAGGCTGGTATGTACTGGGTTCAAGTCGTGGGACCGGCTCCCACCCATGCTGGGTTTTTTAATGGTTCATTGGGAAGGTGTTGATCCACTGTGTACACTTGACTTATCTGACTAATAATTATCCATTAACCCACAGTCCGTGACGGACAAGCTGAATTAGCTGACGTGTATGCTCCTTAATTGGATATAAACGTGAAACTTTATGTTAAAAGGAAAACCAAAATCAACATCATGATTTCAAAGAGCAATATACCTAATTAATATGTCCAAGGAGCTATAAAGAGTATGCCCCAAATCAGCATGTCTTAAACATTGATGTCTGTAAGCATGTGTCAGATGGTTGATTGACAGGCCTGATTATTAAATTAACGACCTTTTCGTATGTATAGTTTTAATTCGTGAGGTGAGTTCTTGTTTCTAGTATTGGCAGTTAACCGAGTTATGACAGCTCAGTCAGCAGGTGGATTCAGCAACCAACTGATGATTTTCCATATTTTAACATCCACTTCACCTGCTGTATCTTCATAATGATCTCGTTTAGGTTTTCACAGCAAGAGCACTGTACAGCATACCTTATAGTACATGTGTGTGGTTCCCATGGTAATACATTTTGTATTGAAGTACAGAATCCATAATAAGATCAATATTTAAAAATTTGTTATTGACTGTACTACAAAGGTAATCAGCAAAATGTTACACGGGAAGTCCAAAGATATTGCTCTGTACAATACTAGTACATGTATGATGTTGCCAGCTGTACCAAATCATTGATTGTAATATAACATAAAGATTAAGAAATTTTTGAAGTTAATACACAATTTAGTGAAATGTTTTGCTCACGCATAGCTAGCCCTAAAAATACATATTTATGAGTAAAGAACATTGTTTAATACAATAAACATTATACATGTATTACTATTAAAGTAAATATATGTATTAGCATTGGGAAATTAGCAAGGAAGGAAATGTTGGGATGTACATATATATGTATTTATAGCCCAGTTGCCTTAAGGTTTATTTTAAAAAGTGGAATAGATGCCAACAAATTGTGAACATAAACAGGATGTTAAATCTCATCTCTTGAAAACAAGCAAGTGATGGTTTCCTCTAAAGACCACACACACACACACACACCCACACACACACACACACACACACACACACACACACACACACACATGTATATACATAGTATGACATGCAACACACTCGCACTCACACACACATACACACACACACCAAAATAAAGTTTATTTTGTTTAATGACACCACTAGAGCACATTGATTTATTAATCATTGACTATTGGATGTTAAACATTTGGTAATTTTGACATATATATATATTCTTAGAGAGGAAACCCGTTACATGTTTTCATCAGTGGCAAGAGATCTTTTATATACACCATGCCACAGACAGGATAGCACATACCTCAGCCATTGATATACCAGTCGTGGTGCACTGGCTGGAGCTAGAAATAGCCCCACAGACAGGGATCAATCTCAAATGGACCGGGCATCAAGCAATCGCTTTGCCACTGGACTACGGACCGCCCCACATCAAAGTAAGTTGAGAACGGTGGTTTCGGTTACCAGGTGCTTACCAAATGTCAAGAAAGGTGAGAAGGGTACTTCATTCTCCACAAATTCTTATTAAACAATAAAACCACCTACATTTTAAACAGTTGTTTGTTATTCAAATATAAGATGCACAAGTATCAATACAAGGATGGGACGTAGCCCAGTGGTAAAGGGCTCGCTTGATGCGCGGTCGGTTTAGGATCGATCCCCGTTTGGTAGGCCCATTGGGCTATTTCTCGTTCCAGCCAGTGCACCACAACTGGTATATCAAAGGCCATGGTATGTGCTATCTTGTCTATGTGATGGTGCATATAAAAGATCTCTTGCTACTAATGGAAAACTGTAGCGGGTTCCCTTTCTAAGACTGTCAAAATTGCCAAATCTTTGACATCCAATAGCTGATAATTAATAAATGTGCTCTAGTGGTGTCATTAAACAATATTTACGTTTAAGTATAAATACAATTATAACAGTGATATGAATGAAGAAAAAGTATGAGTGGCTCTATGGAAGGTTTTATAGCAGTAATTAGGGAATTGTGATCTTGATAGATGTGTCACAACCTACATATATAGGTTACAAGATCTGTATTTTGTGGTAGTCTGTATAAGCGTTATCACACCCAATGCTTATTTCAATGCCTGTATATGCACACACACAGAGTATTACATATATATATATATATATACACACACACACACACACACACACACATGTATGCATAATACTACAAACTCACATACTGGTATGCATTCATCTTTGCTGCTCTTTGTACAGACTCAACAAGCATACTTAATATATGTGAACATAAATTTAATATTTATTAGTAATATGTACATTTTTTGTATTGATGTAAATTCCATAATATATAAACATAACCAAACTGGCGTTTTCCAACCCAGCATATTATTATTTATTTACTGCTATCTTTGAAAAGAAAATGAATCCCACTTCCCATTTTTCTTTTTTTCTGATAGCAAATTCACGTGGGCTTTTGCAGGGTTTTAGATTGAATTGATCATAGGCGATGTGATTAACGTTGTGTCAAAAATACATGCGCCCAAAATAATGACGCCCAAATTAAGTACAGACATTTTTACCTCACCTCAAAATATTTCACCTAAAAAGCGCTGAAATGTTAAGTTAATTAGATTAAACTAACTTTATATGCATTTCTGAATATTGACAACTTTAGAGCTGCTGTTGACGACAGTACTGAATACTGCACTAAAACGACCTTCCTGCACTCAGAAAAGACAAAAGTCAGTGTTGTGCTCAAATTAGTGAGAGCTAAACTAAAGCCTTGCCTTTTGTGTCAAAATTTGGCTTCTAGTTGTACCACATAAGTTATTATTACCACTACGGTACCAGTTCCATCCATCTATGCCAGACCCAATTCCATCTGTCCATCATTCACACAGTACTGACCCATCATTGATCCATCCATCAGTTCATCCTCTTATCCCCTCAATACACCATCCGTACATCCGTCCGTCCATCCAATTATATATATAATATAATTTTTATTACCTATATATATACCTGTACCTGGTTCTATAATGTTTGTTGATGGAGGGATGGGGTGGGGGGAGGTACTGAGGTTGGAAGCTGTTTGCTGAACTGGTACTATTACCAGTATCTGTTCCATCCACCTATGCTAGATCCAATTCCATCTGTCCATGACTCACCCATTAGGTAATACTAACCCTCATCCATCCATCCATCCATCCATCCATCCATCCATCCATCCATCCATCCATCCATCCATCCATCCATCCATCCATCCATCCATCCACCCACCCACCAACCAGGGCTTCTAGATTATGGTAGCCCTACAGTTATGGCTAGTTGGGCTAGTAAATAACTACTATTGCCATGACTGACGGCTAGTGAAAAAAAGTTGTCAAATGCTGCATTTAAATATTTTGTAAATATAAATATGCTGCCCTCGTCCTCCAATCTTGATGTTTTTAATCTCTTTAGGTAACATATCTGCTTACTACTATTACAACTAGGTAAAGTGGGGCTAGTGGATTTTTAATTCATGGCCAGTAAATGTTTAAAATCACTGATCCTATGGCTAGTGGATTTTGTAAATGTTCTAGAAACTCTTATCCACTTTTATTAGTTATACCTACCGGCCTCGGTGGCATCGTGGTTAGGCCATCGGTCTACAGGCTGGTACTAGTGGTAGGTACTGGGTTCGGATCCCAGTCGAGGCATGGGATTTTTAATCCAGATACCGACTCCAAACCCTGAGTGAGTGCTCCGCAAGGCTCAATGGGTAGGTGTAAACCACTTGCCCCGACCAGTGATCCATAACTGGTTCAACAAAGACCATGGTTTGTGCTATCCTGCCTGTGGGAAGCGCATATAAAAGATCCCTTGCTGCTAATCGGAAAGAGTAGCCCATGTAGTGGCAACAGCGGGTTTCCTCTCAAAATCTGTGTGGTCCTTAACCATATGTCTGACGCCATATAACTGTAAATAAAATGTGTTGAGTGCGTCATTAAATAAAACATTTCTTTCTTTATACGTATACCTGCACCTGTAAATTAACCTAAGATGTTATACTTTAAAAGGACATACCCTGGTTTTTAAACACTAAATGGAGAGATGGGGTGGGGTTGGGGAGGTACCAGATTGGAAACTGTTGCAGAACTCATGTATTAGATCAGCAGCAATTTAATTTGACCTAGAGTGTCTGGTTCACTGAGTCAGTTATAGCCTAGTTTTATTTCTCTGCCTCCAAGCTCTATAGCTACACATGCTGCCAGCATTTATGATCTATGACATTGAGTACAAATATCGGCATGTCACATATCTGATGCATCAACTGCTAACTTGTACACATGTATATATATATAGTATACATCTCTTAAAAAGGTACACAGTTGTCATAGAACACAGTATGCAATGACAAGCATCAGTGCCATTGCATGCAAAAAAAACCTAATGCAAAATGGATCAGCGATGGCACTTTTATCATTATTGGGTATTTATTTTGTTATCTGTATTAAATTGCCATCACAAGATGGTGTGGATTTCGAAGGTCACCGATACCTTTTCAAGTTTCTGACTTGGAATTTTTTTTTTCTTTTTTTTTTTCTTCATATCTTGTCATGTGAGATTTATTTCTGAGAGCATAATCACATCTTGGCCTGTTAAATTTATTTATGTATGAGTATATAATCGCCTACAAATTTATCTGGCATTTCACAACCTAAAGGAGCGGGATGTAGCCCAGTGGTAAAGCGCTCGCTTGATGCACGCACAGTCGGTCTAGGATCGTTCCTCGTCGGTAGGCCATTGGGTTATTTCTCGTCCCAGCCAGTGCATAATGACTGTTATATCAAAGGTTGTGATATGTGCTATCCTTGCTACTAATGAAAAAATATAGCGGGTTTCCTCTCTTTGACTGTCAAAATGACCATGTGTTTGACATCCAATAGCTGATGATGAATAAATCAATGTGCTCTAGTGGTGTCATTAAACAAAATAAACTTTTTCACAGCCTGAAATCATATGTGGATATGAGTAATTGCTTACACATGTTTGTGGTTATTTCAAGTGTTCTGAATTGTAACATATTCCATAAGATACTATCAAATGTATAAAAGGTATTTTGAGAGAAAAAACCAACAACACTGTGCTACACTGTAACATGAAGAAAACACTGTTTTGAGCTGCTACAGACACTAGGACAAACAAAAGATCACACTAGACTTATAGAAAGTAATATTTCAAGCAAGAAATTGATATTAAGACAAAAAAAACCCCAGTTTAACAATCTTGTAAGTGTACTTTAAGAAATTAAAGTGAAATTCAAAGTGGAATCAGATACTGGTTTTAATTGATGCATCTGTAACAGTATCTGTATAAGTAACAGGAGATTTTCAGTACAAAATGAAGTGTGTAACTCACATCGTTGAATGTATCTTACTTCTAAAATACAATGCAATAGTACCAAATTGCTAAAAGAAATTGTGTAATACCAGTTGTTTGAATGAGAAGTATCATGTATTGTTTCTTGAGGAAGGAAATGTTTTATTTAACGGCGCACTCAACACATTTTATTTACGGTTATATAGCATCGGACATGTGGTTAAGGACCACACAAATATTGAGGGAGGAAACCCGCTGTCGCCACTTCATGGGCTACTCTCTTCGATTAGCAGCAAGGGATCTTTTATATGCACCATTCCATAGACAGGATAGCACATACCACAGTCTTTGATATACCAGTCGTGGTGCACTGGCTGGAGCGAGAAATAGCCCATTGGGCCCATCGACAGGGATCGATCCCAAACCGACAGCGCATCAAGCAAGCACTTTACCACTGGGCTATGTCTCTCCCTTGTTTCTAGAGAGGATAATGTACATAGAGCTATCTTGTTTCTCTTAACCAGTATACCGGCCTTGGTGACATAGTGGTTAGGCCATCGGTCTACAGGCTGGTACTAGTGGTAGGTACTGGGTTCGGATCCCAGTCGAGGCATGGAATTTTTAATCCAGATACCGACTCCAAACCCTGAGTGAGTGCTCCGCAAGGCTCAATGGGTAGGTGTACACGACTTGCATCGACCAGTGATCCATAACTGGTTCAACAAAGGCCATGGTTTGTGCTATCCTGCCTGTGGGAAGCGCAAATAAAAGATCCCTTGCTGCTAATCGGAAAGAGTAGCCCATGTAGTGGCGACAGCAGGTTTCCTCTCAAAATCTGTGTGGTCCTTAACCATATGTCTGACGCCATATAACCGTAAATAAAATGTGTTGAGTGTGTCGTTAAATAAAAACATTTCTTTCTTTCTTAACCAGTATAATATGACCCATATTCTTTTAAGTACATTTTTTTATTATTAATAACCTATATCTGTCATTGTTTATTCATGCTGTTCACTTTATTTCAAAATAGGAGGCTGCTGAATAAAAGTAGGAGGCTATATTAAGCACATTTCCAAACAATGTACATTAATCATCAAAAATAAAAAATATTTTTTGACGGACTGTAAACTGTAAAATATAGGCTCTAACTGGCACAAAAGTAAAAAAAAAAAGCGGGTGTAATTTATCAGTTGCTATCTTATTGTTAAACACATTTTAATCAGCAGATCCACTATGTACATGAAAATGATTGCAAAATTATAAACCATTTATATTCTGTTGACATGTCAAGTATGTTGTGACTTAACATCTATATTCTGTTGACATGTCAAGTATGTTGTGACTTAACATCTATATTCTGTTGACATGTCAAGTATGTTGTGACTTAACATCTATATTCTGTTGACATGTCAAGTATGTTGTGACTTAACATCTACATTCTGTTGACATGTCAAGTATGTTGTGACAACATCTACATTCTGTTGACATGTCAAGTATGTTGTGACTTAACATCTACATTCTGTTGACATGTCAAGTATGTTGTGACTTAACATCTACATTCTGTTGACATGTCAAGTATGTTGTGACTTAACATCTATATTCTGCTGACATGTCAAGTATGTTGTGACTTAACATCTATATTTACAGGGCTGGGGTGTAGCCCAGTGGTAAAATGCTTGCTTGATGCGCAGTTGATCTGGGATCGATCCCCGTCCGTGAGCATAAGCACGGAAGCCTGCTAAATTCGCAGCCTGCCATTATTATGTGTACGGATGTGTTTGTATTGTACATACATCTATATACATGTACTTATATGTAGCAGGGTTGATATATGTATACATACGTTTGGAAATCCTGCAAAATCATGGAATTTGCAAATTTATTTTGCACTCTTAGAAAGTCATGAAATTTTGTGTCAAGTATTGAAAATTATGGCAAATGCAAATTAGTTATTTAATTTAATTTGTGTGTGTTTTGTTTTGTTTATCTCATTTTTAATTAATTAATTAATTATTTTTTCATTTAAACTAACAGGAAAAAATCAGCAATATAATAAGTACATTATGTCCAGGATCAAAGAAAAATTCTTTAAAATCCAAGAATTGTCATAACGGGGAAAAGTTTGTTTTAAAAATCTTGATTAGCGATATTTCTAGTCAACTGTAAATTGATTAGCAACTACTGTTTAATGTTTTAAAATTGTGTAGGGATCTCTGAAACTTTCGTAATCGGTCACGACACGATACTGAACAAAATGTTCCCTGCATATTGGAAAGTCATGGAACTATGTCATTTAAAAACAAAGTTTACTGTATGGACCTTGCATGGAGTGTTGTGCTGGAAAAGTATCAGGCTGTACAGCTCAGAGAAATATGATGTAGGAGTAAGGTAATCAATTTTTTGTAGCAGGAGCCACTTGGCAACAGAAGGGGAGGAACCCCACAGGTACGATAGAATCATATCTGAGGTCATTTTAATGACTTCGCTTATGGCAAGTTGTGTATGAAATATCTCTGATTGCTGCAGCAACGGCTGATCCCATAAAAAAAAACCCCCATATCACAGTTTTATCATCTTCTGTGATATTGACATGATATAGATATCAGTTTCCATCTGTCCATTTCACAAGATACGTGAGATGGAGCATATATAACATCCCTTACTACTGACGGAAAAAATGTAGCATGGTTTCCTGTCTTTAAGTCTTATGTCAAAATTTAATCCAATGTTTGACATCCAATAGCCGATGATTAATAAATCAAATATGCTCTAGTGGTGTCGTTAAACAAAACAAGATTTTCCCACAAGCTATATTACTTCACTTGTGCTTGGGGCAGAACGTAGCCCAGTGGTAAAGCATTTGCTTGATGAGCGGTCAGTCTGGGATCTATCCCCATCAGTGAACCCATTGGGCTATTTCTCGCTCCAGCCAATGCATCACGACTGGTATAACAAAGGCCGTGGTATGTGTTATCCTGTCTGTGGGATGGTGCATATAAAGATCCCATGCTGCTAATCAAAAAGAGTAGCCCATGAAGTGGTGACAGTGGGTTTTCTTTCTCAATATCTGTGTGGTCCTTGACCATATGTCTGATGCCATATAACCATAAATAAAATGTGTTGAGTGCGTCATTAAATAAGCCAGTTCCTTCCTTCACTTGTGCTTGTTCTGGAAGAATAAATTCATGTAGTTACAGTTTCTATTGATGAGTAGGGTTAAACTTTAAGGGCACCAGGTGGAATATATTTAGTTACATGTACATGTAAATAATACGTTAACTCTGACATAACTAATATATTATGCTACATGAGGATCAGCACATCAGCATTTTGTGAATTTTATTTTAATAATAGTGTGTCAAGAACACAATGATGTTTGACATCCAATAGCTGATGGGTAATAAATCAGTTTGCCCTAGTTGTGTTGTTAAACAAAACTTTTAACTTTGTATGTGTATTAGTACTGAATAAAAAAAATTCTGATGCGCGGTTGGTCTAGGATCGATTGACATTGGTGGGCCCATTTGGGCTATTTCTCATTCCAGCCAATACACCACAACTGGTATATCAAAGGCCGTGGTATGTGCTATCCTGTCCGTGGGATGGTGCATATAAAAGATCCCTTGCTACTAATAGGATAATGTAGTGGGTTTCCTCTTTATGACTGTCAAAATGACCATATGTTTGACATCAAATACTAATGATTATTACCCGAATGTGCTTTAGTGGTGTTGTTACCCCCCCCCCCTCCCAAAACCTCCAAAGAAAACAGTGAAACAAAACACTAGCTTCTGCGATTAAGTCATAGGAAGGCTGGTAGGTGCTAAGTTCACGTTCCAGTACCAGCTTCCACCCAGAGTGAGATTTTATGGCTCAGTGGGGAGATGAAAGACGAACAGACTGCCCATTTAAACGAGTTGTGCACCCAGAACAACTTGCCTGAACCATAATTGTCAGGGTTTCTGCCAGAGGGTAAAACGGGTATGGCGCCATACCCAAAATATTTGGCAGATTTGGGTTTTTTAAGTTAACCTTTTGACAAAATTAATTACTCTTATCATTACTGTATGATTTTTCTAACCATAACCCTAAACTTAACCCATTTTCTTTCTGGGGAAGGCCCCCCCCCCCCCCACTCCCACCCCCACCCCCACCCCCTTACACACTGTTGACTGTGGCTGCATTCAGTTCCATAGTACCATACCCAAAACCCCTGGCAGAAACACTGATTGTATAAATAATCAACAAAAATCAATGGTTAAGTGTAATACCACTATGCTGACATCTCTCTCACTAACCACTAACCCACTGTCCTGAACAGACAGCCCAGATAGCTGAGGCATTTGCCCAGGACAGCAAGCTTGAACCGTAACCGAATATAAGCACGAAAATAAGTTGAAATGTAATGAAACAGTAAAGCAAAACTCAAAACTAGGTTAATGTCTTGTACAGAGCAAATGTCAGAGCTGTTAATCATGATTAATGATGTATGGCACCATCCATATGGATATTTATATTTGGTATTGCTACCACGGTTTTACTACAGTACTTTACTTCCCTGACCATTGATGCCATGGCAATGGGTTGTCAGTGATGAAAAATTCGGCAGTTTTTCTGAAATCCTTGAGTGTTTTATTTCTTTTTGACAGTTTGTCCTTTGTACTTAAGCCAATAAGAAAGTATTATATCCTAATGTTTGGGGAGAAATTATGTATTCACCATTTCTCTTAGATACCCATCTGTCCATTTCTGTCCATTTGCCTTTTCATTATCCTTTATCCTTCTCATTATTTAAAAACAAAATTTCTTTGTGTTACTCCCAGGAATACAAAACTGTATATTTCTAATTTTACATACTTACCTGACTTACAAAATCTCCAGGAAATCCCAAAGGAGTGTGTCTAACAAAACATAGATCTTTATTTAAGTACATTGTTTACGGTTTCACCAACTTGGTCAAGAATGCTGGGGTAAAAATACATTGCTGCCACATAAATTACCCCTTTTATAAAAGAGCAAGATGTCTTTTATTTGTACTTTCCTGTAGCTTTTGATATATTTGTTTTGACATCCAATAGCCAATAATTAATAAATCAATGTGCTCTAGTGGTGTCATTAAGCAAAACAAACTTTTTTCTTTTGTATCCCAACCTTTTTTACCAGTTTTTTTTTATTTTTATATTTTTTATTAGCATCGCTGCCAACAGATCCTAATGCCATTCAAAATTCAGTTTGAAATTGTGTAACTATCTTTGAAACTTACATTGTGAATTGCCAGGTGATACTTTTGGAATCTGCCATGTGATACTGAGATTTAATTGTTTTGTTTTTATCTCTGCCCTGCTCTCTGCTCCACATTGCATCACTGCCAACAGATTCTAATGAATTTGAAAATTCAGTTTAAAATTGTGTAACGATCTTTGAAACTTGTATCCCGAATTGCATTGTGAATTGCCAGGTGATACCGTTGCAAATTGCCATGTGATACTGAGATTTCATTTTTATTTTATTATTTTTTTTAATCTTTTCCCTGCTCTGCTCCACATTGCATGCTGCCAACAGATCCTAATGAATTTGAAAATTCAGTTTGAAAATTGTGTAGCAATCTTTTAAACTTGCATCATCGCGAATCGCCAGGTGATGCCATTGCAAATTGCCATGTGATACTGAAACTTTTTCTTCTTTTTTTTTCTTTCTTTTTTTTTTTTTCTTTTTTTATCTCTGCCCTGTTGACTGTTCCACATTACCCTGACAAATCAGGACCAGCAAATCTTTGCACTGTGTTTTTATGTTGAAGGCCCACGACAATTGTGCTGAGTGATGGTATCTGGCCATCTGTAGAAAGCCAGCCTTCTTCTTTTTGATTTGATTGATAGCAAATGGAAGCAACCGTGTCTGTGTGCCCCTTATCAACACTCTGGAACAGAGTGCCTGTGTTGGACTAATGTCATGAGGCGGCACTAACAGTCAAAGTTCGACCCTCCCTGGTGTTGTGCAGTGTGTTAATCAAAGGATAAAGTTCACCTAGATGTGTTTGTGATCCTGTAAGAAACTGGTTAAATAAAGAGACAAGCTGTTCCTTTTGTACTAATTGAATACATGTGTACCGGTATGCTGTACATTCATGTAACCCACAGTTGTACCAATATGTGTATTATTATTTTTATTTTTTAATGCTCCCGTGTTGCCTCGTGCTGGGTTGAAGTTGTGCACGATTGTTTTATTTCATAAATTATATTATTTATTTTATTATTTCTATTATTTATTTTTTTGTAATAGAAGGAAGGAAATGTTTTATTTAATGACACACTCCAGGGTTAGCTCTGGGTTCACAGAAAATTTCACCAAATTATCTATCCAACTATAAAACTGCAGAAACCTAGTTATTTTCTAACAAAATATCAATTTTTTTCAGGAAATTATTTTGCCAAATTAAAATAAAATTCGCCAGCTGTTTTTAAAATTCGCAGTTGGCGAATTTGGTGAGAAGGAAGAAAAATGCTCTTTTTTTAATGACGCACTCAACACATTTTATTTACGGGTTATATGGTGTCGGACGTATGGTTAAGTACCACACAGATATTGAGAGAGGAAACCCGCTCTCGTCAGTTCATGGACTACTCTTTTCGATAAGCAGCAAGGGATTTTTTTTATATGCACCATCCCACAAACAGGATAGTATATACCACGACCTTTGTTATGTTCACCAGTTGTGGAGCACTGTCTGGAACGAGAAATAGCCCAATGGGCTTACCAACAGGAATCGATCCTAGATTGATCACACATCAGGCGAGCGCTGTACTACTGAGCTATGTCTTGTCTTCCAGGGAACATTTTGTTCTATATCTTGTTGTGATTCACTACATAAGATTCAGAGATCACTAAATTTGTTACCATGAAAAGCTGAAAACTGAAAAACTGTATTTGATGTGTACTGATTTTGAGGCCGGGTGATGTAATATCTCTCTTCCCCCCCCCCCCCACGCCATCACTGACTGATGCAAAATCATACAAAAAACCCTGATATCTTGATTATCAGCTCTTGCTAATCAGTATTTTAAAAACAGAAGATTCCCAAGCATCCTGGTCCTACAAAATAAGATTTTAAAATTTAGCTTGATAGATATTTAAGACAAATCCAGCATGTCAAGATTATTTTGGTACGGTGACCAAAGGTTAGTTGTGTTTTTGAGAGAGGATTGAAAGTATGGCTTATTTTTGGCTAATGGTATATAAGTACTAGTTTACATTGTTGTGTTAAATCAGACATGATTAAAAAAAAAAAAAATTTGTATCACTTAAAAATACCCACTCACTACCACCATTCCCAATAAAAATGGTTCATTTATAGCTAATGGTACAATGAAACTCTCCTATACCAGACACCCTTGTAACAAAGCAAAAAGTTTTTTTTTTTTTTAGAGGTATTTGGTTTAGAGAGGTTCTCTTCAATGTAGATATTTAGAAAGGGGCCATGAAAAACGTCTGGTTTTGAGGGAATTCCGGTTTACAGAGGGTCTGGTTTTGAGAGCTTTCACTGTATATATGCTGGTAAACAATACTATATCAAACAAAAGAAAAAAAGAAAAAAAGAAAGAAAAGCAAAATGTATCCCTTTAAAAAAAAAAAAATTACTTCATGCATTCCATATGAATGACTGAAACATCAAATGAACACCATACAATAATTTTTATCGGAAGCTAATTATGACAGATATCTTGGCATACAAATGCTATTTTTGATTTTCCATTTAGTTGACATATGCCAATATCGGCTCAAGTACCCAGCGGACTAATGAGTCGACAAGGCAAATTCCAACCAGCCTTTTAGTTGAATTGGCATTGAGTTGATCACTCTGTATGTACCGTCAATATTCTGCCAATGTGCTTCACATAATTGAACAAACGCTTCTTCACGTTGTGTTGTGTGCATTCTTCGGTGCCGAATACCGCACCCACTCAAGTGTAGAAGAATAACAAACCCAGTGTTCATTCACTCATTTTTTAAAGTTGTTTTCATGCTATGTTCAATTACGGTTCAAGCACGCTGTCCTGGACACACACACCTTGGTTATCTGGACTGTCTTATTGTAGGACTGGTTGGTGGTACAGTTAAAAAGATGAAATTTCGTTTTGTTTAACACCACCACTGGAGCCTTAATTAATTTTTCATCGGCTAATAGGTGTTAAATATTTGGCAATTCTGACATTGAGGCTCAATTTCTTGTTGATAGTTCAACCATGATCTAAGTTTGAAGTGAAAACTGAACCCCTATATAGTCCGTCCCACAGTGAATTACTTTTTTCTTTCATACTATGAAATTTCCTACAAGTTACTTATTTCTAAGCTGATTGTTTTCAAAATTGCACAAAAAAAAAAAAAAAAAAATTGTTATTTCCAAAACACTAAACTACTTTTGTTCTTATGTCAAATCAAACTGCAATTATTAACAAAAAAAAACATTTTTATAGGAGGATTGGATGGACTATTAAGTGGTTGTTTTTTAGTTAATTGAAAATCATGGTTGAACTGTTTATGAGAAATAAGGCCTCAGGCTTCAGAGGAAACCTGCTACATATTTACCTTACATTAGCAGTGGGGGGTCTTTTATACACACTTTAGTTAAATTCCCACAGACAGGACAGCACATACCATAACCTTTGATATATCAGTCATGGGGCACTGGTTGGGACAGGGACAACCCCAAGTCCATTGTCCTAACCATTGCATCAGTAAGTACACGTTCCAGCCAGTGCTCCACAACTGGTGTAACAAAGGCCGTGGTATGTACTATCCTGTCTGGGATAGTGCATATAAAAGATCCCTTGCTGCTAATCGAAAAGAGTAGCCCATGAAGTGGCAACAGCGGGTTTCCTCCCTCATTATCTGTGTGGTCCTTAAGGTTGGACTATACCAATTCAAATCCCATAGGCGACCATGTTAACGTTTGTGTTTAAAAACACTATATGCAATATATCAACAAAACTATGGCCCATAAATATCAGTAATACAACCCCTACCTCAAAGTATTAACTGCAGAAAATGGTACCTTTCATGGCTCATTTTCGGTATAACCAGATGTTTTTACAACACCCCTAGTTTCGCACAAAATTTGAGTACTTTTTTTTACATGTACCCCATACATGTTCCAAGCACAAGGCTACTTGACACAGTGGTACTAGATTAATTAAAATTGTATACATTTTTAGCCCAGATGAAACTAATATTTTTTACAACCAACACACTCACATTTATAACCAATCACAGGACTTGTGGTGTTAACTTCTCTATCAAAAGTTCGGTGCACCTCGAACTTCGACCCAGCTGGAAATTAATTGGTATAGTGCTACCTTATTCATATGTCTGACGCCATATAACCGTAAATAAAATGTGTTGAATGCGTCGTTAAATAAAACATTTCTTTCTTTCAGTAAGTACACATGAACACAACAAATGGAACAACTCTAGGGTTATTGACACATATGTACTTAGTGGGGAAAAATGAGACCTTTGTAATGAGAGAATAATATTGGACTGACCTCTCATTAAATTGTAAAAATACACTGTTAGCCATACAAAGCTCTGAGGGCAAAATGCTTTCTGGCATCAAGGCACTTGGCGATGTCTGAAAATAGTGATACGGCATGAGCTCATTTACTAGATGTGTTTGTGTTTTGAATTAGTTGGTGATAGGGTGGTGGGGAGGGGGGTGTTACATCATCATCATATGGTTCAGTGGGAGAGATGTCACCTCAGATAGCATATGTTGTATGATCAATGGGCCTATCAGATTCTCCCCCCCCCCCATTATATTTAGTGTAGTGGTGGTTGTGTGGGGTGGGGGGGTTACATTATCATATCTCTCAATGGTAGAGTGGTCACCTCAAATGGAGTATGTTGTATGATCAGTAGATTCCCCCACTCCATCCTATTTTGTGTGGTGGTGGTGATGGGGGGGGGGGGGTTACATTATCATGTCGCTCAGTAGTAGAGTGGTCACCTCAAATGGAGCATGTTGTATGATCAGTGGGCCTATCAGATCCCCCCATCCTGTTTAGGGTGGTGGTGGTGGTGGGTGGTGGTTTACATCATCATGTTTAGTGGTAGAGTGGTCACCTCAAATGGAGCACGTTGTATGATCAGTGGGCCTATCAGATCCCCCCATCCTGTTTAGGGTGGTGGTGGTGGTGGGTGGTGGTTTACATCATCATGTTTAGTGGTAGAGTGGTCACCTCAAATGGAGCATGTATGATCAGTGGGCCTATCAGATCCCCCCCATCCTGTTTAGGGTGGTGGTGGTGGTGGGTGGTGGTTTACATCATCATGTTTAGTGGTAGAGTGGTCACCTCAAATGGAGCATGTTGTATGATCAGTGGGCCTATCAGATCCCCCCATCCTATTTAGGGTGGTGGTGGTGGTGGTGGTGGTGGTGGGTGGTTTACATCATCATGTTTAGTGGTAGAGTGGTCACCTCAGACCTCAGATGGAATATGGTGTATGATCAGTGGGCCTATCAGTTCTCTCACCCCCCCCCCCCCCCCCCCTCATCCTATACAGGGTGGTGGTGGTGGTGTTTGCATCATTATCATATCACTCAGTGGTAGAGTGGTCACATCAGATGGAGTAAGTTTATGATCAGTGGGCCTATCAGATCCTCCCCCCCCCCCCATCCTATACAGGGTGGTGGTGGTGGTGGTGTTTGCATCATTATCATATCACTCAGTGGTAGAGTGGAGTAAGTTTATGATCAGTGGGCCTATCAGATCCTCCCCCCCCCCCCCCCCCCCCCCGTTCTCCATCCCATTTAGTGACTGGTATATTAAAGGCACCATGGTATATCTGGTCTTGCCTATGGCATTGTGAATATGAAAAAACCCTTGCAGTTGTTTAGTAGGAATGGCCTACCAACACATATGATGGCATCAACTTTCCTCTCTCAGAATCTCGACTGAATGTTAAATTGACCATATGTTTGACATCAAAGAGCTATACTGTATGAATGTATGAACTCTGTTAGGGTGCCTATGTCCAATGAAGGTTCAGGCACATCCACTGTGGGCCCAACCTCTGGATATACCAGTGACTGAAACCAGTGCTATAATTAAGTTTCTAATACACTCGTTGGTGAGAACACCATGCCGTATTCTTGATAACACATGGGTTGTTAACACATGTACATGTGCTAACAATTTCAAGACAGACAGACTGGCTGCTCCTAGGTGATGATCAGGTCACCAGTGCCATGCATCCAATGAAAAACAACACCGTGGAAATAGATTACACTGTGACGTATAGTTAACCTGACAATCATGTGTCTGTGATGCGTAAGTTAGCCACTAGTGCAATGGCTGTAAATAACTTTTAGTAAAAAAAGATGTTAAAATTTGCTTAAAACCTGGTTTTGAGGATATGTAAGAAAGAGAATAATACATTGGAAGGCAGGAAGGAAGGAAATGTTTTATTTAACAACGCACTCAACACATTTTATTTACGGTTATATAGCGTCGGACATATGGTTAAGGACCACACAGATATAAAGAGAGAGGAAACCTGCTATCGCCACTACCTGGGCTACTCTTTTCGATTAGCAGCAAGGGATCTTTTATATGCACCATCCCACAGACATAATACATTTGTGTCTGTTTTATACCATTTAGCTCACAACTCGTTGTTTAAAAACGTATCAAACCCGCTTTCGCTCATTAGATACATTTTAAAACAACTCATTATGAGATAAATGGTATCTAACGGCCACTCATGTATTATTCTAAAGTCACAGACCCTACTTTGAACCTGTGAAAATAGACACTAAGTTTGGTCAATCTACAAACCTGTAACACATCTGGATAAAGTTACAATAGAGTGAAATAAGAGTCGATGACGTTGAAACAGTGAAATACTCTTTAAAAATAGACTAGAGCTCGTCTTCATAACCATTACTTCTTGGAGGTATGTAAAGTTTTAGAATTATGGAAAATGTATTTCACTGTATTACAAAAACCAAGATGTCCAAAAACACTTGAATGCAACGGAACACATAATCTATTTTTTCATACTATGGAATTTACTACAAGTTATTTATTTCTGAGCTGATTGATTTGTAAATTGCACACAAAAATAGGTGTTTTTTTATTATTTCCGAAGTACTTTTACTTTTCTTCTTACGTCAAACCAAACTGAAATTATTTACAAAACAAAACATTTTGTAGAATGATAGGATGGATAAAATGTCAGTTTTCAATTAACAAAAAGATGGATAAAATAGTGAAAAATACACTGTAGTTGTCTCTTTAAACAAAGATTACTTTTCATTCCTGTGTCAGTCACTAGACCAAAAGCTGAACTGATCATATTTCACCTCATGCAGCAATAGGTTAAAGATGTGGTGAGGTGTCATTAACTAAATATGTTTGTTTTCTTTAATAAAAACAAAGTGTGTTGCACATCAGGTGAGATTGCTCTTGAGTGTAAAAACCCAATTTCCTAACTACATTGCACTCATCCTTCTGCTACTGATAGTTCTACTTTTACAAATCCCAACAAAGTTAAAGTTTCTTTTGTTTAATGACACCACTAGAGCACATTGATTTATCAATCATTGGATGTCAAACATATGGTCATTAGACACAGTCATAGAGAAGAAACCCGCAACATTTTTTTCCATTAGTAGCTATTTCTCATTCTAGCCAGTGGTATCGGTAAACAAAACAAACTTTACATCCAATAGCTGATGATTAATAAATTATTATGGTCTAGTAGTGTCGTTTTAAAACTGAAACAAACTTTAAATTTTCTCTTTAATAAAGTTGGTCACCTGAGTCATTACTTGTAGTGGTAGTATTCTTGTGTGGTACCACTAGGCTTCAAGGACTTACTATTTCCTTCTTCCCACACATGTGCACTTGCATTCAGTTCACTGGCGTCTTTTTTTCTCAGCTGTTCACAATATTTCCTTGGATCGGATTTCCTTAGTGTTGTCCATTTCATGATTTTCCTTTTGTTGTTGGAGTGATGTATTCTACTAGTATTTCATGCATCACATATATATATATATAGATAGATAGATAGATAGATAGATAGATAGATAGATAGATAGATAGATAGATAGATAGATAGATAGATAGATAGATAGATAGATACATACATACATACATGTATTTGTAATATACAATTGTTTTTTGGTTTGGTTTGGTTAAATGTTTGGAGAAATAAATGTATTAATTTAGATTATTTATCATAGGGTACATATATATGTACATGTAGTATGTAATATATTTAAGATAACACTTTGTTTTTAAAACATGCATTTATTACTTCTTCTTTTTTTGTTGAGGTATTAGTATTTAGGCAATAGTTACAGATATTAATTATCGAGGGTTTTTTTTATGGTTGTTTTCTTTTATTGTTTCTTTTTCTTTTTTCTTCTTTGTTTGTCCTCTCCCCCCCCCCCCCCCAAAAAAAAAAAAAAAACCCCACCCACAAAAAAAACCAATAAAATAAGAAAACAACAAAGCAATAAAACAAAGTGGACTGACATATTACTCAAAAAATTTATTACCCAGTAATTTATTTAGGATGAAATATATTTTACATTTTCTATTGATGGTGAAAATTCAGGTGGTCTGTGATTTTATATTGTATATTTACCACTGATGTCCAGACTGGATCTGTAGGCCTTATTTTTATAACTTTGCTATGTTGTGGCCATTTATATGAAATTTATCACTCTCTGCTCTCGTATACCCTTTGTTTATGATATCTGGAATCCCATCTAGTCCCTTCCAACCTCTCTCGCAAAGGCATATGTACTTCATGAACACCTCCTATGAAGGGTTGAGTAACAAATACAAATAACATATTTAGACTGAACTTAGTACTGAGAGCGTATCAAATGTAAATAGCATATTCAGACTGAGGTGCCAGGAACATTATATTGCAAGACTGTATCCAAATTTGTCTAACATGTCCAATGATTCAAGTAAATTCCACATATTAATATTTTTTGAAAAGCAGTGTAAATTTAATATAATAATATTTAATTGTTTACTTTTTGGAATTTTCTTTTATGTATTAAACATTTTGAAAATGCTTTCAGTATGATTATATTCTGTGCTTATATAGCAAACAACCAATTTCACTGAGTTTATGGATACTTTTGATTTTTAAATCTACAATAAAATATTAATACTTGATTATTGAAATGCATATACCAGTATTTGAAATGGAAGTGGAAGTTCACATATTTGGATGAAAATGGGGTGGGGATGGGAAATTACTTCAGTTTGTTTAAACCTGGTGAGGATGTTCATTTTAATTTTACAAAAGGTTCAGCTTAACATGCAGAATAAAAAATATAAAAGCAATTATAATTGTGAGGAGGTGAAGTACACAGATTATAAATAAATAAATAAATGAATGAATGAATGAATGAATGAAAATAAATACATGATTGATGTTACAGTGAACTTAAAAGAAATAACAGACAAGCATTCTTGCCAATAATAACACTAAAAGGACACTTTTATAATAACACTTTAAGTATCTTACATCAGCTATTACATACGGGGGCAGAATGTAGCCCAGTGGTAAAGCGCTCGCTTGATGTGCAGTCGGTTTAGGATCGATCCCCGTCAGTGGGCTCATTGCACTATTTCTCATTGCAGCCAGTGCACCATGACTGGTATATCAAAGGCTGTGGTATGTGCTGTCCTGTTTGTGGGATGGTGCATATAAAAGATCCCTTGCTACTATTGGAAAAATGTAGCGGGTTTCCTCTCTAAGACTATGTCAAAAATCCCAAATGTTTGACATCCAGTAGCCGATGATTAATAAATCAATGTGCTCTAGTGGTGTCGTTAAACAAAACAAACTTTTAACTTTCTTAATAACCTTCTGGTTGAACAATGTACTGAGGTGCTATGAAACAAACATTCATTTCTAGAGGGCTGCAAGCATTGCTATTAGGCTGATGATTTTCCAAGCCCTGACTGAAATATGTATTTCATTAAAGTGTGTTTTCTGTCGGAACAGCCATTCTGGAAGCCTGCTACACCTGTTGTGTTTTTTATGTGTGTGTGCACCTGATTCTTGGTGGTGTTTTCCTTCTCCACTTGCTTTCTTGCAGTGACCTCAACACATGCACACTCTCAGACCAAATTCTTTACCGACTGACCCTTTTTGACCCCAGTTGGATGACCTTTTGTAAATGAAATGTCTGTAGACTGATAGTGTTTACTTGAAAGTATTTGAGGTATGTTACAGTTGATCTTCATGACATTGTGGCATTGAAAAACGTTTTCTTTTGCTGTTATTGCTATTAAATAACATTAATACAAATTGATACATTGTAAGTTGGTGGGGTTTTTTTGGTTGTTGTTTTTTTAATTGGCATCTTGCTATTCTGTTGCTTTTTTCACAAAATAATTATTTAGTAGCTGAAATATTTTTTTCAAGAAATAATGTAGAAAATGCTGATGCTATATTTACTTTGTTATTTTAAACATTATTTTTAAAATATATATTTAGTAGACTGTCTAAACTGGATTTAGGTGGGACTGACGGAATGTGCCAATATACAGTGTGTGCCAGATTAATCTGATTTTATTTTGTTGTCTTTCTTGACATAAAACTGGCCTCGGTGGCATAGTGGTTAGGCCATCGGTCTACAGGCTGGTAGATACTGGGTTCGGATCCCAGTCGAGGCATGGGATTTTTAATCCAGATACTGACTCCAAATCCTGAGTGAGTGCTCCGCAAGGATCAATGGGTAGGTGTAAACCACTTGCACTGACCAGTGATCCATAACTGGTTCAACAAAGGCCATGGTTTGTGCTATCCTGCCTGTGGGAAGCGCAAGTAAAAGATCCCTTGCTGCTAATCGGAAAGAGTAGCCCATGTAGTGGTGACAGCGGGTTTCCTCTTAAAATCTGTGTGGTCCATAACCATATGTCTGACACCATATAACCGTAAATAAAATGTGTTGAGTGCGTCGTTAAATAAAACATTTCTTTCTTTCTTGACATAAAAATCAACTCGCAAAAGAATGCACAAAGTCTACGAATCATTAATGACTAACTATTAGAGTAGAGATAAATACAATCATGTTATGAGGCAGGATGTTGCCCAGTGGTAAAGTATCTACTTGATGCACGGTCGGTCTGAGATCGAGACTTGTCAGTGGCCCATAGGGCTATTTCTCGTTCCAGCCAGTGCACCGCGACTGGTATATCAAAGGCCATTTTTAAAAAAAATTTAAATGGTAATTTTTTCTTATTTCCGAAACACTTTCATTTCTTCTTACTTCAGACACCAAACCGAAATTATTTACAAAAGCCATTTCTATAAGAGGATGAGACGCACAATAGACTTTAAGTTAGTTGCATATCGTGTCACTCACCTTTTCTAAAATTGAGTTGATAAAGCAATTACAAGAGGCAACTAACTTACAGACTATAGTCCGTCCCTCAGGGAATGCGTTTTTTTCATACTATGGAATTTACTACAAGTTATTTATTTTTGAGGTGATTGTTTTGTAAATGGAACACAATTTTTTTTTTTTTTTTTAATTTCCAAAACACTTAATTTTCTTTTTACCTTAAAGGGACATACCCTAGTTTTTAAACACTAAAGCATATTTTTGACTATTATAACCGTTTTTGATAACTTAAATCATACTTTACTTTGATTTTATTGTTTAGATTATCAATTTCCATACATTCGAAGTGTTTTTGGTCATCCTGATGTTTTTAATATCACAAAATGAATTTCTTGTATTTTTAAAAATGCATGTGCGTCTGAGAAGTAACAGCTATGGAGTAGAGTTTAGTCTATTTTTAGAGGGTATTTCACCATTTCAAAGTAACAGACTCATGTTTTACACAATTGTAACTTTATCCAAATGTGTTAGAGGTTTGTAGATTAACTAAACTTAGTGTTAATTTTCACGAGTTGAAACTAGGGTCTGTCCCTTTAAACCAAACTGAAATTATTTACCAAAAAACCCAACACATTTTGTAGGAGGATGGGACAGACTATAATTGCCAGCTATCATCTAGCAAGACAATACATAAACACACTATTTGGCAAAGCTAAAACATTCTTAATCTTGAATTTACACTCAGAATCCAGAATAGAATTTATTTATTCATAGAACTAAATTGATATTCTGTTGAGTACAAAATGGCTGTATGGACTGAGTCTCCATAGTAAGCCAAATAATTTGTATTTGGCCAGATTAAATCTATAATTACAGCCAACCCTGGCTTAGCGGCTACCTGTATTTACCAGCCACCTGTTCTAAGCAACCACTTAAATGTTTGCCATCCAATAGCCAATGATTAATAAATCATTGTGCTCTAGTGGTGTCATTAAACAAAACAGGTACTTTTTATTTCTTTCATCTTTTAAAACTTAAACTTAATATTTTGTCCAGAATTATGAGAAAAAAAAATATATATACCAACCTGTAAACAGCATTGTCTGCCTGTTATAGAAATTTGACAGGGGTTACGGTTAGTAGTCCAGTTTTTATTTTTTAATGTTGCGAAACATTGTAATAATATAGCTAATTTTGAATTTAAATGACGTCAGTCTTCATCTCCTTACAATAACCATAAATTGGGTACATGACATTTCCGTTTTAAGAACGGTGGAAAAATTCCAGTGCAAAATTGCTATTGAAAATATTTTGTTTGAACATTACTAATGCACCTGAATGTGTTTGAAGAAAATCTTGTAATTAAAAAATTGTACCTTTTACGAAATATGGATTTCAAGTGAAATTACGGTAAGATATGCCATATTTATTATGTATGAAGCCAAGTGCAAAAAGTCACTGCCGTCAACCTTAAGATTGCATTAAGTGCATAAGTACCTACGGTGATCTCAGTGCTAAACTTGCTTCATTGAAAAGTACATATAAACTCAATCATAGGCTATGAATTACACCTGCCATATATCAAAAAATAAATGTCCTGGCTTGCTGTTATGCAACTATTTTTGTTGGGTTTTTTCTTTTTTCTTTCCATTGTCAGTGTCCATATTTTGTTCTTCTGTTTGGTCTCTGATTTGATCAAACATGATAAACGGCATTCCCTGACACTCCACATTAATACAGTGTTTATTATTGTTGGTGTCGGGAGCTGCGCATTACTTAGAGCAGTAACTAATACAATAAGATGATTATTAAGAAGATATACGATCCCTTGTGTGGAAGTTAAGACCGTGTGGAAAACATTATTTATGACATTTAGTCACGATAACCAAATATATGGTCAGATCTGCATGATGTACAACATATCTTTAAGAAATAGTTGATGACCAACGATACAACAGATATATATATATATTTGGTACAACCAAGGTTTAAGCAAGTCATCCTAAAGTTTGCTTTGTTTAACAACACTACTAGAGCACATCGGCTAAATTTTTTATGTCAAATATAATTAGTTATTCTGACAATTAGCATTCAAAGGAAGCCTGCTCTATTCTTTAATTAGCAGCAAGGTACCTTTTATATGCACAGACAGGACAGCACATACCATGGCTGTTGATATACCAGTCATGGGACACTGCTTGCGATTAAAAAAAACTATGGGTCTGTTGAGGAGGTTTGATCCTATGACCTAAGAAACTTCAGGCTGATTGAACTAGATCCGACCCCATGCTTGTCCTGGACAAGTAGCCTGAGGTGGGGGGCAGTCTGGGATCAATTCCCATTGGTGGGCTCATGTATTGGGCAATTTCTCGTTCCAGCCAGTGCACCATAACTGGTATATCAAAGGTCGTGGTATGTGCTATCCTGTCTTTGGGATGGTGCGTAAAAAAGGTCCTTTGCTACTAATGGAAAAATGTACCAGGTTTCCTCTCTAAGACCATGTGTCAGAATTTCAAATGTTGACATCCAACAGCCGATGATTAATAAATCAATGTGCTCTAGTGGTGTTGTTAAACAAAACAAACTTTAACTTTGATGATCCTGTAACATAACTTTTGGCTTTAATACACCTGAGGTGTTCTGTCCTGGAGACACAGAACTCGGTGATCTCCGTCTTCAACCCAGGTTAAGAAACATGAAAGAAAGGAATATTTGTGTAAAGTTGCAGACCCTGGAAACTAGAACACATTGCACGGTTAGCTCTGGGTGAACACAGAATTGCACCAAATTATCGATTCAACTTAAAAAATGGCAGAAAACCAGTTATTTTCTAATAAAATGTAGTAAAATTATTTTGCCAAGTTAAAATAAAATTCGCAATTGGCGAATTTGGCGACTGTCAGGGCTAGCCCTGCATTGCTATGTTAATCATCGGATTGGATGTCAAACATTCGGTAATTTTTACATATTGTCTTAGAGAGGAAACCCGCTACATTTTTTCATTAGTAGCAAGGGATCTTTTATGTGCACCATCCCATAGACAGGATAGCACATACCACAGCCTTTGATATACCAGTCGTGGTGCACTGGCTGGTATGAGAAATAGCCCAATGGGCCCACTGATGGGGATCGATCCCACACCGACCGCACATCAAGCGAGCGCTTTACCACTGGGCTCTGTCCCACCCCTTTACTATTAAAGTCATTTTTTATAATTGAATATCAGACATTACTTATATTTTATTGTTTAGATCGTCCAGTTCCATATATCTGAAGTGCATCTGGTTATCCTAGTATTTCTAATACCACAAAATGCATTTTTCATATTGTTAAAAACACACGTACCTCTGAGAAATAACAGTTATGGAGAAAAGCTCTGATTTACATTAGTGTACAAGGGCATTTCCCCATTTCAGAATCTAGGTTCACTCTACAGTAACTTTATCCAGATGTGGTTTGTAGATTAATCAAAGTGAGTGTCTGTTTTCACAGGTTGAAACTAGGGTCCGTGACTTTAATGGGAACCTGATACAACTGGACAGTTGAGTCACATTGTATAAAGTGATCTAGTTTTAATACTAATTAGCATTAAGAGATTTGTTTTGTATGCACAAGATAACACATACTGTAGTTTCGTATTACCAATAAATGGCAATAGACTATTAAAAAGCATTTTTTACTACCAACATGACAGCTGTGTACAGCTTTTGATATTACAGTTGTACAATGGTTGGAATGGGATATACCAGCAACCCAGTGGCCTCCAGATTATAGAGCTGTGGTTGCTAAGGGAAGTACATGGAGAATGCATACATTAAAAAAAAATTGTGTCCAGTCCGACTGAAAGTTTGTTTTGTTTAACGACACCACTGGAGCACATTGATTAATTAATTATCGGCTATTGGATGTCAAACATTTTGTAATTCTGACTCGTAGTCATCAGAGGAATCCCACTACATTTTTCTTAATGCAGAAAGTGATGTTTTATATGCACTTCCCACAGAGAGGAAAGCACATACCACAGCCTTTGTCCAGTTGTGGTGCACTGGTTGGAACAAGAGAAAAAAAGCCCAATCAGCTGAATTTATCCACTGAGGTGGTTCGATCCTGCGATGCAAGCACCTCAAGCGAGCACTCAACCGACTAAGCTAAATCCCCATCCCCACCTCAGTCCGACTGTTGCGTCTGATGTTTCTGCCACTTGTGCTTTGGGCATATAGACCACATACAATTATTTCATTGCGGCTGGCCGAATGCGTTTGGTAGATGTACACATCTCATGCACCCAGTCTAGATGCTCTCATTAAACCTAATTTATTGTGATTTTGTTTTTCATTAATTCATTTCAACTTATTTCTGTGCTTATATCCAATTAAGGTTCAAGCATGCTGTCCGGGGCACACACCTCGGCTATCTGGGCTGTCTGTCCAGGACAGTGGGTTAGTTGTTAGTTGGTTAGTTGTTAGTGAGAGAGAAGAGGGTGTAATGGCCTTACACCTACCCATTGAGCCCTTAAGAACTTGCTCTGGTATGGAGCCGGTACCGGGCTGTGAACCCTGTAGTCCGATGGCTTAACCACTGCACCACTGAGGCCAGATTTTTTTTCCAACTGCATGCACACGCCACATCCAGTCTATATGAGCCTCAAGTGTTTGAGTAAATATTGACCAGTGTTGCATGCAAGGATCATGCATACAGTAGGTTTTACATAATATATTTTGAGTGTTTCTACCAGAAATATATTTTTGGGTATGGCGCTATGAAATTGAATGCAACCACAGTCAATAGTGGGCATGGGGATGGAGGCCTCCGTCAGAAGGAAAATGGGTTAAAATTAGGGTTAGGGTTTAGAAAATCATACAGTAATGATAAGAGTAATTAATTTTGTCAAAAGGTTAACTTAAAAAAAAGAAATCTGCCAAAAAAATTTGGGTATGGCACCATACCCATTTTACCATCTGGCAGAAACCCAGAACAAAATTTGTACGATACATAAAGAAAAATGCTGAAAAATATAGACTGTTCCTGAAATAATTGTGTTGAGTATGACATTATAGTAAAGTGCAGACTGACATGGGTTATGCTGAAATAGGAAATTGGGTTAGAAACGAACGACTGACCAAAATAAAACACTTGTAGATTGCAATCACACGTAATTAACAATTCTTTTGTTTTAAATTCTCCATCAATGTCTGGATGCTTCTTCATTCTGTGCCAGACAGAAACCGATAGATGCGACAATTGAGTAAATGTGTTAGCCCGCCTCTCGTGGGATTTGAACCGCTGTCATCAGCAACATCATACAACCTTGTGACAAAAGAAAATACTGGGAGTTTTCACATATACGTCGTAATTTGATTTATATCGTAATTTGATTTATACTGTAAATATTGAATATGGTGCAATTTGTCTGAAGCATAGACTATACAACAAGTAAAGTTACTGAAGTCGTGTTAAGAGGTCAGTGAACAATGTTGAATAGTTTTTGATAACTACTTGGAGATTTCAAATAGATTTTTATTTTACCTGTTTTTGTGTTAGGTCTACATAACATTTTGTTCTTCATGTTTTAAAATTATTTTTAATTTTCTTAAATTATTTTTAATAATAATTTAAAAAATAATGCTTTGTTCCTTAACAAAAATGTATATTATTCCTGAGTAAAGTAAATTTAACACACATACTTGCATGGATTATAAAAGAATTAAACTGGCCAACTTTTTAATAAAGAAAGAAAGAAATGTTTTATTTAATGATGCACTCAACACATTTTATTTACGGTTATATGGCATCAAACATATAGTTAAGGACCACACAGATATTGAGAGAGGAAACCCACTGTTGCTACTTCATGGGCCACTCTTTTCAATTAGCAGCAAGGGATCTTTTATATGCACCATCCCACAGACCGGGTTGTACATACCACAGCGTTTGATATACCAGTCGCGGTGTACTGGCTGGAACAAGAAATAGCCAAATGGGGCCACCGACGGGGATTGATCCTAAACCGACCCCGCATCGAGCGAGTGCCTTACCACTAGGCTAAGTCCCGCCCCATTTTTTAATATGCTCATTACCCACAATTTTTATTTTTTTATTTTTTTTAAAGCGTAGTGAAAAGATGAAAAAGACCAGTGAGGCATAACATAATGGAATATTTATGGTGCAACCTGACTCTTTCCATTAGTAGTAAGGGATCTTTTTATATGCATGTTCCAATAGGCTGGACAGCACATACCATGGCCTTTGATATACAAGTTGTGAGACACTGGATGGCATTGTGGGGGGGGGGGGGGGGACAATCAAAGAACAACCCCTGCAATTAAGAAATGGCCACAGCAAAAAAAAACATGTCATAGAAAAAAAACCCTGAATATGGCCCAAAGCAAAAAAGTGCCATGGAGAATTAGAAACTCCATGGCAATCTCCATGGCATTGCTCATTGCAGGGGTTGAAAGAATGGATTCACCTAGGGTATTCAGTCCTGTGACCCATGCACCCCAGGTGAGAGCCAAGTCCTGTGACCCATGCGCCCCAGGCGAGAGCCAAGTCCTGTGACCCATGCGCCCCAGGCGAGAGCCAAGTCCTGTGACCCATGCGCCCCAGGCGAGAGCCAAGTCCTGTGACCCATGCGCCCCAGGCGAGAGCCAAGTCCTGTGACCCATGCGCCCCAGGCGAGAGCCAAGTCCTGTGACCCATGCGCCCCAGGCGAGAGCCAAGTCCTGTGACCCATGCGCCCCAGGCGAGAGCCAAGTCCTGTGACCCATGCGCCCCAGGCGAGAGCCAAGTCCTGTGACCCATGCGCCCCAGGCGAGAGCCAAGTCCTGTGACCCATGCGCCCCAGGCGAGAGCCAAGTCCTGTGACCCATGCGCCCCAGGCGAGAGCCAAGTCCTGTGACCCATGCGCCCCAGGCGAGAGCCAAGTCCTGTGACCCATGCGCCCCAGGCGAGAGCCAAGTCCTGTGACCCATGCGCCCCAGGCGAGAGCCAAGTCCTGTGACCCATGCGCCCCAGGCGAGAGCCAAGTCCTGTGACCCATGCGCCCCAGGCGAGAGCCAAGTCCTGTGACCCATGCGCCCCAGGCGAGAGCCAAGTCCTGTGACCCATGCGCCCCAGGCGAGAGCTAAGTCCTGTGACCCATGCACCCCAGGCGAGAGCTAGATGAAAAAGAAAATAACTGACATATATCCTTGACAATTCTTTGACCCGGAGACGGGACAGAGCCCAGTGGTAAAGCGCTCACCTGATGTGCACTCAGTCTAGGATCGATTCTCATTGGTGGGCCCGTTGGGCTATTTCTCGTTCCAACACTATGACCGGTATATCAAAGGCTGTGGTATATGTTATCCTGTCTGTGGGATGGTGCATATTAAAGATCCCATGCTACTAATGGAAAAATGTAGCTGGGTTTTTTTCTAAGACTATATGTCAAAATGACCAAATGTCTGACATCCAATAGCCAATGAATAATAATAAATCAAGGTGGTCTAGTGGTGTCGCTAAACAAAACAAACTTTTAACTTTTACTTTCTAAGACTATATGTCAAAGTTACCGAATGTCTTTAACTTTTTGACCAGTCACACCTCGAACATGTGCTCTAACCACTGGGCCACATTCCACCCCTGTATTAACAGCTTGTTCTGCAGATGTTTGGTTCCTTGAAGCATTTCGCTTGTGACAAGTATTTATTAACGACATTAGTGGCATCGTATGTCTGTCACAGTAGTATTTAATTGAAGTAATGATAAATGACTAGAGTTGTTCATTGCACTGAATATGATCAATGTTATTGATTTACTCTGATAATGGATCTATTTCCAGACCCTACACTTTTTTTTTCTCTTATCTTTTCATCTCTCCTGGTGGATTTTTCTATTTTATTTTTCTGTCCATTATTGCTGACACACAGTGTGCGATTTCAAATAGTGGCTTTTGTTTCGTAACTTCAGAATACTGGATGTTTTTTTGTTTAATTATTTTTGTTTTCTTCATCACAGCATCTCAGCAACACTTTATCTATCAGCTGACTAGGAAATAGACACAGATGCTGAAATATACGTCACTGTGTTCTAAAAGCGGTTGTAATTGGCTGATACTATGTACTGTTTCCATAGTGGCATGGGCCTTTATAATGCCTCGGCTAGATCTGTGAGAGTTGTGTTAAAATTTCATGATGGGTACTAAAGCTTGTGCTCTATTGATCTGCCGTTAGACAACTAAATATGTTATTAATATATATTTATACACAGACACACCTCTCAAGACCAGGACTAATTAAAACTGACGTTAACTCTGTGTAACAACAGATACATCAATTAAAAAACAAAAACCAGAAGATAAAAAAAAAAATCAGCTGACTATATGTGATCAATTAATGTTGGGTCTGTTCCTGCCAGGGTATACACTAAAACAAGATCGGTCTCTCAAACGACAGTCAAATCTACAGTTGTCACCTTCGAGAGAGAAAAAACTCCACGTTTTGTTAATGATAAAGGAATACGCAATTAGCACAAAAACACGGTTCGTGGGATAAACGAAGGATATCGCAGCGACGGAAGGTAATAGGGTGTTTTTCTAACTGCATGGGCAGCGCTGGGAGTTACCGAGGAAACTCTATGGATTTTACCATATTGGTGTTTGCCTTATTCTTGTAATGATCGTCATTATACCTGCATTGTAGCTCATTTCAAACAATTACATGCCATTAATCCACGGCTCTGCAAGATTGGCATGCGCACATTGCTGGATGCAGAAGGCTGCCTATGTTTACTGTACCAGCCGATAGCAGTGAGAGGACTTAAGCACATCATTATGTAAACACTGAAATTGGCGATTTATTAAACAATGAAATCAACATGTGGCACTGCATTGGGAAATCGACTACTTTGTATTGTTGACTACTGTATTGTGTGGTGTTGAGGAGGGAGAAAAAAATGTTTTCCTTTTAATCCCAATACGTGATAAAATGTTTGTACAGTAATTGCTTATGGTAGAATAATATTTTTTCTCTTCGGATGAAAATGTATTTTTTGGTAAAAGTGTACCTGTAAGTAAAATGTTTTAAAATAAACATTGTTGGAGTCGTATTTTCTGTGAGGAAAATTATATTTTCTGTGGATATAGATTTAAAAACCATATGTAAGTCAAACGTTTTTCAATCAAATTATGATGAAGTCACATTGTGAGTGGTTTAAGTATATTTTCGAAAACTACATGTAAGTGAAATGTTTTTGAAACAAATGATAATGAAGCCATATTTTATGTGGTTAAAAGATATTTTCTGTGGATTTCTATTTGAAAATAACACTTAAGTGAAATGTTTATAAAACAAGTGATGATGAAGTCATATTTTGTGTGGTTAAAAAATGTTTTCTGTAGATTTGTTTTTTAAACCACATGTAAGTGAAATGTGTTGTTTAAAAATGAAAGATGATAAAGTCATTGTCAGTGGTTAAAAGATATTTTCTGTGGATTCCCATTTGAAAAGTACATATATATGAAATGTGTTTTTTTTAAACATCTGATGATGAAGTGGTTAAAAGATATTCTCTGCGGATTCCTCTTAGACAACTTCATGTAAATGAAATGTTTTTTCGAACAACAGACGATGAGATCATTTGTTAAGTGGTTAAAAGCTATTTTCTGTGGATTTTTAATTGATAACTATGCATCAGTTAACTCCTGTGTTGGAGGCAAGTACTGATGGTGTTTGAATTTTCCTCAATGGCTAACGGTTTTAATGTCTGTTTGGATTATCGGCTTCGTGGACTGGACTACGTTGTGAGTTACTTGAAACGGGGAGACGGAAAGCATCTGCGACAGGCGGTTATTGTGAGTTATTTGATATTTCTTCTGTAGACATCACTGAAATCTATTTATGCACTCCCATTTAAATCTATAAATATATATATATCCGCAGTGGTTTTAACTCCATAACCAGTTTAACATTCCAGCTTTTTGGCATCATCTTCATTATATTAACCCTTATTTTTCGAGTTGTAGGGTCTGTATCCCCATGCCCCTCCCCCACTTCCAAAATTGATCAATGCACGAAAGATTAACAACTTATCTGACTGGAAAAAAAAAAAATCAGCTTACTTTTAAAATAAATGCAGTGAAATGTCCAGCTATTGATTGTAGTTTTCTTATCTCCCATACCATCCTTGACAAAGAACAGAAGATATATATAGAATGCTATACAATATTTCGCTAGATATCCTTTTTACGAAACATTCTAGTATCTGACCTCACTTTTGTTTGGTCAGATACCATGGGAAGTTCACAAGTTTTTCGTAAAAAAAATAATATCTAGCAAAAATGAATGTGGTATTTTATTTATTACCCACCTTCAAACAATGTAAAATGTCACAATTACTTACAACATAACAAGACATGCGAAGGCACAAATCTAAGATCAGGAAAGGTGACGTCAATTACCGAAATGATGTCAGTTAGCATCTAATACACAACTGGTGGTGGTATGAAATTTGTACAACATGCCAGGGAAGATGACGTCAGTTACCGAAATGACGTCAGTTAGCATCTAATACACAACTGGTGGTGGTATGAAATTTGTTCAACATGCCAGGGAAGATGACGTCAGTTACCGAAATGACGTCGGTTAGCAAAATACACCTGGTGGTGATAAAAAAAATTGTACGACACGCCCACACATTCACCAGGTGGGTAATAAAGTTAGGTTTCGACAGTTTTATGTAAACTGCTGAGCAGTGCTTCTCGGCACTGACAACAAATTTGTCATAAGCAACATGGTCCAGCTTCCCACATGTCATTTCCTTGGCCACGTTCTCCTGAGATTTTATATACCAGAACAAGCCAAATTATCAGGCATGTGTGCCAGAATTTTAGCAGGGGTGAATCTAGACTGGCGACTGAAGTTTATAGGGGGTTTGAGTCGTGCACTCCTGGAAAATATATAGATGGGGGAAAAATCCTTATCCCCCAAAAACCCTCCCACTGCACATGCTCTGGGTTATATTGAATAGCAACATTCAGAAAAATCTGCTGATTACAATTTCTACAATATTTCAAATCTGGCAAGGAGTTTTGGGCACAGGCATTTGTTTTCCTCTCATTTTTACTAAAGCCATCGCAAAGCATTAAGGACTCCTCAAGTACTCAACACTTACACTAGATGATGATGAGATTAAGGAATAAAGTAAAATAGCATTATGCATCTTAATTTTAGCGCTGAACATGGATGCCAAATCATGCCATTGTATTGCACTTAGAAGTGCTGTAATGGACTGATGACCTATTTAAAAAGAGAAACTAGCGCATGATTATATACTTATTGTGTATCATTTCTTTTTCCACCATTTTATTTTATCATGACTATGGCCACAGGCTGATAGGTCAATGTGGCAACTTTGTCAGCAATCTGACATGTTTGATTTCAAATGCAATAAATGTTTTTCATTTTAAATTTTCACATATGGCCACTATGTATTACGGTATTGAAAAAACACCATATTGTTAACAACAATGTTGGCTCAAGCATTCTGAATACTGCTAAAGCAATACATGTCCCCTACCAGGCCTGAATGTTTTTTCGTATCTCCTAAATTCAAGGGTCATAACTCTGTGAAAATTCGGTAAATTTGATCTGCAACAGTACATGGTAAAGCTATGAAGAAAATTTCAAGAGCCATTTTAATTAATAAAACTATGTACAGTAAAGCTCCTCTGTGCTGTAGTGAGACCATGAAAAATATCCAGTATTGAGGGAATTCCAGTATACTGAGGGTCTGGTTTAGAGAGTTTTCACTGTATTAATTTCATTTCTTTCTCAGAATATCCTTATCTGTATATATGTAATATGTTTTATCCAAACATTTAGTCGCTTAAATTGCATTTTTACCTCCCAATAATTTTATACAAATTAATATATATCAGTGTTTTCGCTGCTCAATTTAAGCGGAGCAGCTCGCACCACTGTTGCATTTTGCCGCCCTCCTTTCATGTTCTGCCGCCCTCCTTTCATGTTCTGCCGCCCTTCTTTATTTTTCTGCACCCCTCTTTATTTTCCCGCACCCTACTATATTGTACAGCACCTATCTCCGCTATTTCCAAATGCACACTTTTTTCCCCACACTTAAAAAAAACAACGATCAGCCTGCACACTGGACATCAAAGGAAACAAGCTGCGTTGTTTACGAAAAAGAAACTGTAATGTAATTGAACAGTATTTTTAACAGCCTCTGTTTTGTCCCATACCTATATCCATTTGTATGTTTAATATACACAATAAAAGTTATAATTTATTTGAGTAATGAAAACATTTTATTTTTTATGGATTTGGCAATCTCCGATTGAAAACCCCCCCACTTATTTGGCGCCAGATTTATCTTGGGTGCCAAATAATATATACACCGCCTTTACAAAAACGAAACTTTTTATCAGCTGGCGATATTTTACCACAGTGATTGATTCATTCGATGAAGATGGCAATAACAAAAAATGTATCCAACATTAGGGGATCACTTTACAAACATCTTTATTGCTTTTCGTATATCTTGAAATCTTTATTAAAATAATAATACTAAAACTTTGATCAATTCAGCAGAACCGGAACTGTCCATGAATGTCAGACCAACAACATCTGTCATCTTCGGTTCAATTAAAAGATGAGACAGCTTGTACGTATTTCATATAAACTTTTTTGTACTTTTTTATGGGCTAAATAAGGAGTACCACAAACTCAACCAACACACGATATGGTAACCAAGCTCCCACACCCCTTTTTTTCTTCTTTTTTTTAAATTGAAGAGTGGTGACACACGGCTGCCCTCCTTTAATTTTCACCCAGTGAGAACACTGTATGTGTGTGTGTGTCTATATATATATATATACATACATACATACATACATACATACATACATACATACATACATACACACAGTCAGACCTGTCCTAGCGGCCACCTGTACTCAGCGGTCTCCTGCCTTAAGCGGCCACTTTTTTCCCTCCCAAATAATTTATAACGTAAATGCACCTGTAATAAGCGGTCACCTGTCTAACGTGGTCAGCGGCCACCCAAATTGGATCCCAAATCGCTTAAATACCTGTATTAAGCGGCCACAGTAAATGTTTACTATTATATAAAAGGGATATTTAAGAACAGCGATAAGGTGCAGAAAATATATGATCTTCACACCTTCAGGAATACTAGTAGGCCTACCCATACAGTCACGACATCTCTACTGTGTATCCATTAAGAAAGTATGACTATGGAGTGCATCTAATTGCCTTTGGGCAGGCTACGCTTGACATTTGTAGGTTCACGTACTATGACAATACACTGCATGAAGTAGAAATTAAATAATTAAATGGAAAGAGAAAACAAACTTGTTAAGAATGGTTAATTTAATACATGCCAGTTGCGAAAATACTTGCCGAAAACCACATTTTGAACTCAACATTTCAAGGTATTTTCAGTTGAAAAAATCAAAACAAAAGCCACCATTTTGAAAAAAAATCTTTTTTGTTTTATTATATTTCCGTTTCCGGTGAGTGTCGTGTGCAAAACGGCAGGAAATATGAATTGGGGAATGCACTGTATACAGTGTACAGTATGTCGACTGACGTGACGTCGGGCGAGATATCTCGCCTGCAGTACTCAGAAGGTTAAGACAGGTTTGACTGTACTCAGTGTCACTATTGAAGAGTCGCTCATATTGTTACACACATACACACGTTAACCATGCCCGTCCGACACACTAATTATGAAAGAAGGAATGTATGGCCTTCGTGAATTAGGCCCAAAGTGAGGTTTCCTAAGTAGCATTTGGATTTCAATATGAGTAATGGTACTTCCGGTTATAGGCCACAACAAAATGGTAAAAGTTATGCAAACACATGTACCTAGTATCACCCCAACAAATGGGTTGTCTCAGTGCACCCATGTCTGAAATTTTGTATGTTGTACCCGTGCAATGCGTTCTCACCATGGGTATAAAAGTGTGCATGATTGCCATCCACATTTTCACGCACACTTCAGTTGAAAATGTGTTGTGTTTTTGCGTTGCTTAATGCTGGCCCTGGTCGTTATGCATAGGAAACGGATCCAGTCATTTGAAGTCGTTGCCTCATCCACCCAATCACACTCTTGACTGACATTAAAGTGCCTCGCGACTTCTCGTTGACTGTGTTCAACCTGTATCCGACCTACTCCATTGCCCTTCTCAACATTATATATGTCTTGAAATTAAATGTTGCAAACATCAGACAATAACTAATTTTAATACAAATTTGAAGTAAATGATTAGGTTACATAAAACAGGAATCAATCCTAGACTGATTGCACATCAGTCGAGTGCTTTGTCATATAGACTACTCCTGCCAAATAAGCACCGAGGAATTTTTATATGCACTTCCCATAGACAGGACAGTACATACCTTGTACTTTGATGTACCAACCATAATTGGGTCGGGAAAAAAATATATTTGAATCAAGCAAGAGCAATCGATCCTGCAAAGGGCAGGATGTAGCCCAGTGGTAGAGCTCTCTCGTGATGTGCAGTCCGTTTGGGATCAATCCCCATTGGTGGACCCATTGGGCTATTTTTCATCACAGCCAGTCCACCACGACTGGTATATCCAAGGCTATGGTATGTGCTATCCTGTCTGTAGGATGGTGCATATAAAAGATTCCTTGCTACTAATGGAAAAAAATGTAGCGGGTTTCCACTCTATGACTGTCAAAATGACCATATGTTTGACATCCAATAGCCGATGATTAATAAATTTAATGTGCACTAGTGGTGTCGTTAAAGAAAACAAACTTGGATCCTGCAACATCAGGCGAGCACTCTACTGCTGAGCTGTATCTCCCTCCCCCTCACCTGCTTATAACGCAAATGTCAAAAGAGATCATGTGGCTTTAATTATCCAAATACGAATTCCATTTTAATTGGTCACGGTAGAGCGGATGCGTCTATATACAGGTTACCATGCTTCTTTGGTTCTTTTATAGTTGTACTTGGTAGCATCATTCCTTTGTTTGTATGTGTTAACAACACGACATGCATCGAGGGATGATATTGCGTAGGTCGTGCATAATTTACGCACTTCCATCGAGATTTTATCTACTGTGGCCATATCGAGTAGGTGTGCAATGGTTTGTCACGCAACCCATCACCGAAGCCATCAGGTGAAACCGTTAAATAATTCTTTTTTTGGGACCCAGTCTGCCGACTTTGATGTGTAACGGTTCGCCAGTCGTTAGATACGCCAATTCCGTCGTCGGCGTAAATATTTGATAGCTTCCATAACAAAAGTGATCAATGCATGATTGGAAGGTAATCCACGGGGGGATTAGGGTTTCCGTATGATATACGAAATAAAAAGTTTTTTTTAATATTTTTTTTTATTAATAGTTAATTTAGCTATCTGGTTTTTACGTTCAGAACTTGGCACAGATATAATAGGGTTTTCAAAGTTCTGTTTTGTTAGTTAATCCTGCTGACACAGGTTTTGAATTTATCTTTTATTGGTTAATCAGGTCTTCTGGGTTTTAGAATTAATGTTTTTTTATTATTTAATCCAGCCGTAATTCATGTAATCCATTTGTGTATTGATTTTTGTGGTCATTGGGGACTTGGTTAAAGTTTCTCGTATTGGTTTAAACAATATTTATTGCTGTTAAAAAACCCAGCGGCTTGATGATTGGCCACAGGCATTCTCAGAATGCTTTTAGCTCCAAATCCTTTTAATGGACGGTGTTCATATTTCATATCTACACGACTGTGTATTCAGCTGCACACCTCGGACCCATGAGTCCAAATATAATAATAATAATAATATACGGCAGGGCTAGCTCTGGCACTCGCCAAATTAAAATAAAATTTACAGTTGGCGAAATAATTTCATTGAATTCTTTCATTGAACTGCACACATCCCTGTGCTCATAAGAGAGTAATGTGAACATTTAGTAATGAACAGAAAGGAAGTTTTAAGCTGCTAGAAAAAGACATTGGAATTATGCATGGTATGTTGTAGTGTAGTTGATTTACCTTTGTTGACTTTTTACTGAGGTAACCACTTGTGTCAATACATGCATTAGTCTTATTCAAGGGGGCAGGATCACTGGGCTACGTCTCTCCCCCCCCCCCCCCCCCCCCCCCCCCCCCCCCCCCCCCCCCGCATATCTATAGATGAATGAATGAATGAATGAATGTTTAACGACACCCCAGCACGAAAAATACATCGGCTATTGGGTGTCAAACTATGGTAATGCAAATAAATAAAGTGATGATCAACATCAATATAAAAATTCAAGGTTTAAACAAAAACAGTGTAAAGAACTGTGCAAAAAATACAAATACAAATATCACAGAATTTTACGGACACCGAATTTTACTCCAAACTTCAATTTGTGCTGTATTGGCCATTCTCAAAGAGAATGTTACACCCCTGCACCACGGTGAGGTTACAGCACGCGCAGGGGATCTATAGATGAAGGTTGCAACTTTAATTTCAGAACGTGTAATGGGTCACCATCTAACCCGAGACTTAAGTTTACTTCATTCTATAAAAATAAAAATGTTTTTTGAAAATAACTTCAGTTTGGTTTCATGTAAGAAATTTAAAAGTGTTTTTGAAAATAACAACAACAAAAAAAGGACTATTTTTGTGTGCAATTTACAAATCAATCAGCTCAGAAATAAATAACTTGTAGTAAATTCCACAGTATGAAAAAAGTGTTTTTGCTGTGGGATGGACTATAAATTTAAAATGGCATAATCGAAATGCAAACTGATCGACGGTTTGCTTGAAATATGGTGTCTTGTAAGCATGAAAAATGGGCGACAGTGGCAGCTGCCGAAAAAAATCACTGTCTGCCACCTATTTAATGAACTCTCACTTGATGTTTCATGACTGATTTTAATCAGAAAACAATTGGTTGGGCTTGAGTGGTGTGATAATTGATTATGAAATCTATGATTGATTATTGGTGGGGTGGAGGGATGGGATGGGGTGGGGGGTATTGATTATACTGATCTCAAGAGCATTGTCAAGTTGTTTATTTTTCCATGTCCTGCTGCAGGTGGTATATTTATTTACAGACTCTCGAGTTCAGAATTTTTGTGGGGCTTTATTGTGTTCGATGTTTATCCTAAAAGTTAATCATGAAATGGTAATGATAAGTGTACTGATACATGTAACCAGTTTTTTAATTTAGTTTAATTTAGTGCAGTGTTCTTAACCAGTATGTGAATTGAGTGATCATTTGAGTGACGTTTCTTTTCAATGTTTTTTTATTTAGTTGTCTTCCTAGAATGTTCTGTGTTACATTGGTGATTCATAAACGTAAACTGATTTTCACTTTCATTACTGATATATGGTATTTTTAACTGATTGGCGTTCTCGTGATTTTAAAGTTGCATAACCGACACGCGAACAGAACAACGGTTCTCGTGAAATATTGTTCCCTGTATGTACACTAGATTCGGGTAAAATTTCACTTTCCTCATTCTCATCCGTAGGTTGAAAGTGGTCAGTGGTTTTGCTCTCGTTTTCACCATTTTGCTTTAGAACGTGTTACAGTGTTTATATTAGTAAGGAACTGCTTTCCTTATTTGAACGTTCTCACCTGAAATTACTATTCAGATGGAAAGGCCTGAAAAATGCTGTTTGTATTTCAAATGTGTAATTTTGTTATCCTGTTTGTCTTTTTCAGGAATTAGCCACAGTAAACAAAGAATTAAATCAAGTTCGAGAACAACTGCTAGAGCGGGAAGAAGAAATCGCCGAACTAAAAGCTGAACGGAATAACACTAGAGTAAGTTGTTGATGTGTTTTCAGTATTAACACTAGTGTTTTCCCTAGAAATTTGGTAAGGCATGGTAGACTAGACACTTTTGAAGCATTTTCAAAATTGAAATAAAAAATAAATGTAATTAATGTGCTTGCTTTAATAAATGAATTGCAAAATATATAACAGGAACATTTTATTAATTAATCATATTTATTTTTAGTGTTTTATAAAGGCAATTTTAGAATTAATTATTGAAAAAGGCTCGTTTAATCTCAGGGCAGCATGGTGCTGATTAAGGCAAGATGGCACTAGACAAATGAGGCATGGTGTTGCACCATGCTAAAACAAGCTAGGGAAAACACTAAACACACAAGTCCTGTTGTCTTACTGATCCAGTGGTAAAGTGCTCGCTTCATATGCAGTCGGTCTAGGATCGATCCACGCCGGTGGGCCCATTGAGGTATTTCTTGTTCCAGCCAGTGCTCCACATCTGGTGCAACAAGTTAAAGTTTGTTGTGTTTAACGACACCACTAGAGCACTTTGATTTTATCAATCATCGACTATTGGATGTCAAACATTTGGTAATTTTGACATATAGTTTTAGAGAGGAAACCCGCTACATTTTTCCGTTAGTAGCAAGGGATCTTTTATATATACCACCCCACAGACAGGATAAACCATATCACGGTCTTTGATATACCAGTCTTGGTGCATTGGTCTCTAACAAGAAATAGCCCAATGGGCCAATCGATCCTAGGCAGACCGTGCTGTAGTTTAAAATGTGCAGAGGTGTGAATAAACTAATATTCCTTCCTTTTCTTTCAGTGTTAATTTAATTAATTAATACATAATGTCGACGTGTCTCCCTTTGTCCCCCGTCTTGTACAGAGATACCTTTTTAAAAGATATTATAACCCTGATTGTTGTTGTTCTGACATCTCTTAAGCCTGTAGTCAAGAGTCCATTAGGTTGTGCCGCTTCTTGTGTAATTTCCTCGTCGACTCACCCGCCCCACACCGGGGCCTGCGGAGTGGGACGAGGTGTCGGATAGCAGTTGTGTCTTGTGACATCAATCTAATTTGTCGCCCATTATAAGATGCACACAATTTGCTGGTCATATTTTATTGATTGTTAAGTTAGAGCACCATGCTTTGTGTTGAGCGGCACTACTAATGTTTATGCATCACTTGGTGGGAATTTGCCAGCTGAAGTCTCTATGGAGGTTTTCCTAGTATGGATAGTCAGGTTTTGGAGGGCGGGTGAGGGGAGGTGGGAAAGGGGTTTGAATGGCTTCATTCCATTATATTATATGATCAGTGTTTGTGTCCTGGTTGAATTGGCACCATAAAAGAAATTTCTGTTGGCATATATTTGGTTAAAATTTTTTTAAAATTATTAACAAAATTTAATAAATTGTTGCGACAGAGTTATACATTATGGATGTAGTTGTGTTTTGGGGAATAGAATGTATTATGATTAATGTGTGTGTTCTAGATTATTTCAAATAAAGACATTTCTGATGTAATTTGTATATATGCATGTATGTGGTTAAATTTATTTTTAACATTTTTATTAAATTGTCTCAACAGTTTTTTTTAATTATGGACAGCCAAGTTTTGAGGATAAAAGTATGCCCTTAACATGGTTGTATTATGATCAGTGTTTCTGCCTTGGTTGATACTGCATAAAGAAATTTTTATTGAATATATATGGTTGAATTTAAAAAAAAAAAAAAAATTTAGGTGGGTTTTAAAAATATTTTTTGCTTTTTAATAAAACCTTTAATAGTGATCTTTTGACTGAAAATCACTTTGAAGAGAAAAGAATGTTTGACAAAAAGTAACATTAATAATAATATGATTATTAACTTTTAAATGGTGGCTGTTAGATAAAGTTTGTTTTGTTTAATGACACCACTAGAGCACATTGATTTAATAATCATCGGCTATTGGAAGTCAAACATTTGGTCATTGTTACATATAGTCTTAGAGAGGAAATTGGCTACTGTATGTTCTTCTATTTGTAGAACAGACAGAATGTTGCATACATGTATCATGGCTGTGGTACGTTGGTTAAAACTTTTTTTTAAAAAACCCTAAAAAAAACCCTGGGATTTTAGTCCTACCTCCTAAATGAGCTCCTAATCCCAGGCTTACAAACGAAATAACTTTGTAGATACATGTTCATATTAATAAAAATTTACAATTATAAGCTACAAAGTTAAAAAGACAAAATGTTGGGGTGGGGGGGGGGGGGGGGGAGAAGATGAGATATAGATTAGTAGTAGACCACTTGCCTGAGGGTAACGGATCAAAGGATACATTTTTCTCGAAGGAGCCTTTTTTTTTTTTTTTTTCTCAATTCCAAACAGTGCCCTTTACTGTTTTGTGCTACTGCCACATAGATTATTCCTGCCAAGTATCAGCAAGAGATCTTTTATACAAGTTTTATATACACTTTTTTTTTAATAATCGTTCTGGGGCACTGGTTGAGAAAGGGTGGAGGGCTGGTAGGTTCACAAAGTATGATCAGTCGATCCTGTGCAGGGCTAGAAACTCACCAAAAAATATGGTGGCCCCAAAAAATAATAATGGATGTTGGCAAATTATAGTAAGCGAACCACAAACCACGAGCAAGATTTTAATGTGGAATAAATGTATGCAATACAAATATTAATAGTGGCTCATATGTTATAGCTTTAAAGAAGATCACCCAAATAATAATATTTGGCCAACTAACACCATTATTTTGTTTTTGTTTAAGTTGCCCAAACGGGACATTGGTCGAAATTTTGACCTGGCCATAGGCCATTTCGAGCCCTGCCTTTGGGATGGGATGGGAAACTCTATTAACGTGCCCATATCCACAGAGGTTCAGGCACGCCCACCTCGGACTTAGCCTCTGACTTCGCCAGTGACCAATTCCGGGGCAGGAGGTGGGCCCTGCCTTGCCTTTGATGTCTTGCACCCCAAGTGATCACTTTATTACTGAGAGGTGCAGGTTCTCGCTCAGTTGCTAAATTGCTCACATAAGATGCTTGGGTCGTAGGATCGAACTACCGCAGTGGACTCCCCCCTATGACAGATGTATCAAAGGCTGTCTTGTCTGTGGGAAAGTGCATGGAAAAAATAAAAAAGTAGCAGGTTTCCTCTAAAGCAGGGCTTCTAGAATTTTTATAAAATCCACTAGCCATGGGATCAGTGATTTAAAACATTTACTAGCCACAATTAAAAATTCACTAGCCCTACTTTACTTTTAAGTTAATACAATTTTATTGAATAATAGTAATAATCAGATATGTCATCTAAAGAGGGAGATAGAGCTTTAAAAAAAATGAACATTGGGGGTTGGTTTGGGGCAGGATATTCATATGTACAAAATAACTGCAGCATTTGACTCTCTTTTTTTTTCACTAGCCGTCGGGCATGGCAGTAGTAGTTATTTACTAGCCCAATATTGAATATTACTAGCCATTGAATGTGGCTACCATAATCTAAAAGCCCTGCTCTAATTTGTCGGAATCCTTTTTTCGTTTCATCTCATTTTCATGCTCATATTCAGTTAAGGTTCAATCACACTGTCCTGGGCACACACCTCAGCTATCTGGGCTGTCTGTGAAGGACAGTCGGTCAGTTGTTAGTTGTTAGTGGTTAGTGAGAGAGAAGAGGGTGAAGTGGGTGGGAGCCGGTACCGGGCTGCAAACCCTGTACCTACCAGCCTTATGTGCGATGGCTTAATCACGACACCACCAAAGCCGGAATCATTTAATGTTTGACAATTAATCAGTGTGCCATAGTGATGTCATTAAACAAAACAAACTTTGTGCTTGATCTTAATTGTACATATAAACACAGAAATCTAATTGATACACCTAATGTTTTGAATGCAAGAATTCAAAGGGAAGCTTTCCTAAGAAAATCAATCTACATGTATAAGCGAATCGTATCACTTGGAAATCTCTAAGGATATAAAGATTATAAATTGTGTATATCAGTTTTCTTGAGCTGTCAAGTTTAGTCCTGTTTTCTTTGTATTTCTGGCTAACTAGATCACGTCTGGACTTTTTCAAATTTGTTTTTTCCTGCAACAGTGTCACCATTAAACATTTTTTTAAATGTTCTAATTGCTTTTAGTTCTTAAGGTACTTAAAAATTATTATTATGATTATGATTATTAAGATGATGATGTTGATGACTATTCAGTATGCAAGACATAATGACATTGTCATTCATTGTCATTCTTTTTTAACACTGTATTTTCTCCAGCATTGGTTGGTTTGTTTGTGTTTTATTTGTTTTTGCTTTGTTTTTTAAGGTGACTCACTGCTAAAATGAGTATGGGGTGTTTTTTGGGGTTTTTTTTTAAATAGCCAAGATGTTTGCAATCGTGTCCTATTTTTCATGTTTTATATGTACCTGCATACCTTATATGTTATATAATCATTATGAATGGTTCTAGAATACCAGTGAATATACCAATCTAATACACATAAATATAATATTTGTACATGAGGTAGTTTGGTTTAAAGAATAGGAAAACCACCACTGCTACCACAAAAACATAAGTATGAAAGCTTTTAAACTCTAGAAGAAATTTGTTTTTGTCTTTCCTGCCTTTCTCTTATGATCTGTCTTACTTTGTCTATCTTTGCAATCTTTCTTTCCATCTTTCTCTCTTTCTCATCTCCCCCTCTTTCTCCTTCTTTCTCTGTTTTTCTCTGCACCCCCTTCTCTCTGTTGTCTGTGTGTTTCTGTCCTTCTTCTTACTGTATATCTCCCTCCCTCCCCTCTCTCTCTCTGTTTGTTTCTCTCTGTCTGTCTCTCTCCCTCTCCCTATCTGTCTGTCTGTCTCTCTCCCTCTCTGTCTGTCTGTCTCTCTGTCTCTCTCACTCTCTCTCTCTCTCTCTCTCTCTCTCTCTCTCTCTCTCTCTCTCTCTCTCTCTCTCTCTCTCTCTCTCTCTCTCTCTCTCTCTCTCTCCTCTCTCTCTCCCCCTCCATCCCTCTTGCTCCCTCCTCCCTCCGCTTGCTGTCTAGCTAAGAAAGACATGACTTATCTTACCATTTTCAGCCTAGGCATTAACCCTTTTTGTGTGTGGACAGATTTTATTGTGTGCTCCAATGACCATCAATTGTGTCTGTGTCCACATCGCTGGTTATTTGACACCTTCCAAATGTTGGCTTCCACTTGGATATTAATAAGTTACTACAGTTTTGTTTCGCCGTCCACTCGAGTGTATTTGGTGTTCAGTTAATAGCACCTATCGATTGCGTACCGTCTGCTTGATGGACTTTTTTGAAGAAAAAAACGATTTAAAAAGTTAATTAACCTCCAACTGAATGTCCGTGTTCATTCGCTTACCGAGATTATTTTCCGCCATCTTGAATCTTTTGTTGTAAAACATAAAGATTCAATCATCATTTCATGCGATGGTTACAGATTGTTTTGCATGATCCATTGGGCTTGTTGTATTGTTGTTAAAGAATACATTGGTGATGTTCCGATGATCGATTATAATTGAAAATCAATCAGTTCCACTTTAATAAAATGAAGTCTATAATAATTGAATGGTTTATGGGATGGAGGTGAATGTTGACTGTAATAATATTTACATCAGAGTAGGATTACATTCTCATTGTACTGATATTATTTTGTTTAATAATTTACATAATTTTCAAAAATGGACTTTTTTTTCTACTTTTTTTGGTTGATGACTTTAAATGACATTATGCATGAATCCCTGTTGGCAACTTCGGGCTAGTTTTCCTCACAGACAGTCAGTTGTGTTAAAGGGACAAACCCTAGTTTCAGCCCATCAAAATGCACACTAAGTTTACAGGCATCGAAATAAGTCGAGAACGGTCGTTCAGGTTACCGGGAGGTTACCACATGTTAGAAAAGTCGAGAACGGTGTTTCGTTCTCGACAAAAATTTCAACGTAACGGTAGTTTCGTTTCCGAACGTAAACCAGGCAATGCATTCAGGACTTCTGCGTTTCATTATCTCGTCAGGAATTGCATCGATGTTCGCGAGCAAGTTACTCCGCGTTTAAGCAGCGTCCACTAGATGAATTTATGTCCGCGTTTTGTTTTATCGTACAAAATTGCACCGATGTTCGTGCGCACTTGTGCAATTGCAAAGCAATTTTGGCAATCCGCGTTTAAGCAGCGCCCACTAGATAAATTTACTTCCGGATTTCGTTTTTCGTACCGATGTTCGCGAGCACCGTTACAATTTCAGAACGACCACGTAGTAGTAACAGGAATTCAATTCTAACTTTCATATAGTTGTGGAAACCTATAGGTTACCAGACTATATTTTGTGGTAACCTGTAAATGGGTTACCAGACACAATGCTTATTTCGATGCCTGAGTTTAGTTGAACTACAAACTTTTAACACATTTGGATAAAGTTACATTTCAATTAAGTGAAACATGAGTCTTTGACTTCAAAATGGTAAAATACCCTCTAAAAATACACTAAAACTCAATCCCATAACTGTTACTTCTCAGACACATGTGCATTTTTTAAAATATGAGAAATGCATTTTGTGCTATTAAAAACACCAGGATCACCAAAATCACTTTGAATGTATGGAAATGAATAATCTAAACAATAAAATCTAAGACAAGTATGATTTCAGTTACCAAAAATGGCTGTAATAATTCAAAATATGCCTTAGTGTTTCAAAACTAGAGTATGTCCCTTTAAATCAGGACTTTGTGAGTCATGCAAAAATAAAAGTCAAGTGACCCATTTCGTTTTTGCATAACCCGTTATGTCTGTGTAAATTAGGTCCTAAATTAGAAACTAGGTCTCACAAAATTAGAAACCGTCATTCTCACAATTTTCAGATAGCCATAATTTAGAAGGTGCTGAGGTGTTGTTATACAAATATCCCTTCGCTTTCTCATAGAAAAGACTGCACATACTACAGCCTTCGGTAAAGTGCTCACTTGATGCGCGGTTGGTTTGCGATCGATCCCAGTTGGTGAGCCCATTGGGCTATTTCTTGCTCCAGCCAGTGCACCACGACTGGTACATCAAAGGCCGTGGTATGTGCTATCCTGTATGGGATGGTGCATATAAAAGATCCCTGGCTGCTAATCGAAAAGAGTAGCCCATGAATTGGCGACAGCAGGTTTCCTCCCTCAATATCTGTGTGGTCCTTAACCATATGTCGGACGCCATATAACCGTAAATAAAATGTGTTGAATGCATCGTTAAATAAAACATTTCCTTCCTTCAGTATGCCACTTGTGGAGAATTTGTATGAAAACGCCCAAATGGGTCTGTCTGCTGAGACAATCTTTTCTTAAACCTGTCACAATTTAGACAATCATTTTGGGGGGTCAGGATGTAGCCAAGGGGTAAAGTCCTCGTCTGATAAGTGGTCAGTCTAGGATCGATCTCCATCAGTGGGCCCATTGGGCTATTTCTCGTTCCAACCAGTGCTCTGCAACTGGTATTTGAAAGGCCGCATTACGAGGTGTGATGGATCATAGGATCAATCATCCTTGATGGATTTCAAATTTCCCCCCCAATCCCAACCAGTTCCCCAAGACTGGTACATTAAAGGCCATGGTATGTACTGTCCTGGGTGGAAAAGTGCCTACAACAGATCCATTGCTGCTGCCTTTTGGCAGAGGGTTTCCTGTTTTTCTCTGTAGACCAAACTGTCAGAATAGCCAAAGTTTGACAGTCCTTTTGGTTTGATGCAAGCAATTGCTGCCTCATCATAAACTGATATCAATCACTCATTTATTTACTCAAAATTACTGTGAATTTTTACACTGAGAGTACATAATTATAGGAGATCAGTTTATTGCCCACCATCGATTTTCAAACCATAAGTACTGGCTTAAAATGTACTATGTCTATTGGTTTACCATATTCCATTGAATTCCAAAAAAACCCAAAAACATTTTGGTAACGGTCATATGTTGAATTATTTTGAATTTTTACACTGAGAATACATAGTTACCAGAGAGCAGTGTATTGACCACCATCAATTTGCAAACCATAAGCTCTGGTTTAAAATTTACTATGTCTATTGGTTTACCATATTCCATTGAATTCCAAAAACCCCCATATGTTGGTAATGGTCATACGTTGAATTATTTTTGTTACCTTCTAATATTAATGTAACTATTTTCTGTTTGTTGCACAGTTACTGCTAGAGCACCTAGAGTGCCTTGTGTCGCGTCACGAGCGGTCGCTAAGGATGACGGTCGTCAAGAGACAGGCCTCCTCCCCCGCCGGGGTGTCCAGCGAAGTTGAAGTTTTGAAAGCCCTCAAATCTTTATTTGAACATCACAAAGCCTTAGATGAAAAAGTAAGTAAAATATTTTTTCATTGTCGAAGTTCTGAAAGCCCTCAAATCTTTATTTGAACATCACAAAGCCTTAGATGAAAAAGTAAGTAAAACAATTTGTCATTGTCGAAGTTCTGAAAGCCCTCAAATCTTTATTTGAACATCACAAGACTTAGATGAAAAAGTAAGTGAAACATTTTGTCATTTAGTAATAGTAAACTTCATTGACTGAAATTTCAGGCATTGGCAAAATTTGGTTAAAAACACTTTCTGCAACCCGTTTGACTCCTATCTTTGTATAGCTGTCAACATTTGAAACATTTGTGTTCTTGTGATTGTATGTTTGTAGCAAAAATAACTTGGTGTATGTATTTTGTGGAGGGGGGATGGATGATAGGTATCATAGATATCTCCTTTACTCCTGGAAGCTGATACTCCTGGAAGCTGATACATTTACATAAAATCAAAGAACAGTGAAAGCTTATTTCTATTACATATTTTATGGTCACAAATACCTTGGGGTCTAATTAACAACACTGCATCGTTCTTGCAAGTCTTTTTGCACTGCACCGTGAGATGTCAAATTTGCAAGAGTTTAATGAATGAGACCCCAGTTTTATATATAAATCCATCGCCATCACATGATTTAGTAAACAAACATTAGTGAATGCCACTCAGCATGCAACTTGAATCATCTGATGTGACCTACATTCTACTGAAATAAACACAAGAATGCATCAGCAGAAACTCATGATTTCATTAGATTAAAAACTTATGTATTTTCTCAATCAAATGACTGTCACTTTATTAAATAGTAATAATGATTTCATTGACTAATTTGGGATTAGTTTTTTTCTTAGCGGCCCATTAATGTTTCTTAGCCAGACGTAAAGACTAATATAGCATTCTAAATAATATAATTGTCTAAATACTGGTACTGTAATTGTTCATTTATTGGGGGGGGTGGGGGTGGGGGAATCGTTCAAATGCCACTCAAAGTGCAATATTTCATTATTTTTACATTTATTTGTTATTTAAGAATTGTTTTTTGTGGTTTTTTGTGAATTAATCGATGTATAACAGTCACAAATTGTATAAAATTGTGTATATAGCAAAGCAATTTTATACTATATTTGTGACTGTTATACGTTGATCAATTCATAAAAAAATCACAAACGTTTTTTATAATTACAAACAACACTTCTATTTAGTTAAAAATACACAAAAATCAGTTTTTAAGGTCTTTTTCATGACCTGTTTTACACAATGACGTCCGATTTGACGTAATGACATCATCTTCTAAGGTTTATCAAATGCTAATATTCAGTTTTTAAGTGACATCATCCAATCAGAATAGAGTAAATCGTATAATGGCCGGGAAATTTGTAATTATATATATAAATACAACTTAATCAATCCCACATATAATCTGTGCATAAATAACTTTGGGGTGGGGTGGGGTGGGGGGGGGGGGCGGGAATAAAAATCATGAGCTTGCACACTGTATAAACAGTCATGTTTAGTACAACTAGATTTCTGTCTTGTCATATCGTAACAAAGTTTAGGATATCGGCAAATTCATAAAATCTGGCAAGTTGACTGTTGGCAACTGGATAGGGCCATCAGAGACAAATGAGTTGGACAAAGACTGCAAACTTGTCAGCAACATCTTGTCGGGCTGAATGCTAAATGTTACACAGTGTTCGCCTCAACAGAATGGGCCTAATTTTATCAGTCATCCACTAAACATTATCCGATAAATGCTTTTTTATACATCTAAATTAAATTATTTTTGCAAAGAGTGGACGTAACCATTTCTTCCCTGTGAAGGTAAAAAGCACTTAGTGGTGAATTAACAATTTTGAGAAATCACTTTTTTTTGTGTGACTTCTATCCAATTGATAAAAGCTTTATTGAGCACTGGAATCATTTTGCTTCCCAAGATTAGCATTTGAGGAAGATATTTCCAGGACTTTATGTTGCACCAAAGGTTGAGGCAATAAAGGGTATGCCCCAAATACGTATACTCAAAATAAGCAAGCCCAAATTGCGTACAAACATGCTAACCTTAAAATATTTCACCTCAAAATCAATGGAATGTTAAGCTGTAATTAGATTAAAATAACATGAAATGCATTTCTAGAACATGCAGGTACAACTCTTTACCAGCTATTATTAACATTACTGCACTAAAAAAAAAAAAGAAAAAAAAAAAAAATGTTTTATTTAACGACACACTCAACACATTTTATTTACGGTTATATGGCGTCAAACATGGTGAAGGACCACATAGATAATGAGAGAGGAAACCCGCTGTCGCCACTTAATGGGCTACTCTTTTCGATTAGCAGCAAGGGATCTTTTATATGCACCATCCCACAGATAGGGTAGTACATACCACAGCCTTTGATATACCATTCATGATGCACTGGCTGGAATGAGAAATATTCCAATGGGCCCACTGACGGGGATCGATCCCACACACCGACCACGCATCGAGCGGGCGCTGTACCACTGGACTACATCCCGCCCCTACTGCACTAAAAAGACCTTGGTGTGCTCAAAACTGACCAAAAAAACTCTTTGCCCAAATTAGAAGTTTGTTTTGTTTAACGACACCATTAGAGCTCATTGATTATTAATCATCGGCTACTGGATGTTTAACATAAATTTGGTAATTCAGACATAGTCTTAGAGAGGAAACCTGCTACATTTTTTCCATTAATAGCAAGGTATCTTTCATATGCACCATCCCATAGACAGGATAGCACATACCATGGACTTTGATATACCAGTTGTGGTGCACTGGCTGGAACGAGAAATAGTCCAAAGGGCCCACTGACGGGGATCGATCTAAGATCGACCATGCATCAAGCGAGGGCTTTACCACTGCGATACGTCCCACCCTGGGTAGATATATGTGTCTTACTAATGCTGCTGTTGTGCCGTAAGCGAGGTTTTATGTATGATGCAGTAGGAGCTGGATATAACTGAGTTGGCAGACCACTCTCTTGAGGTGCTTTCATCACAGGATCGAATCTAAAGCCTTGATATCTCTAGTATCTGGCTATTGTAATTTTCATATTTATATTTAAAATATCGTAATTCAAATATTAACAAAAACAATTTCCGAGATGTCTCCTACTGCCATTTGCATTAGGAGGGCTCGAACGTAAGAATTTGTCTCCCACAGCAATTTTTAAAAGAATTGCCATGGGAGCAATTTTTAGCCTGCCTATGGTAAAAGAAATTAAAAGTGACATTTGCAGCAAATAAACCTGACTGAAAGGCTATCTCGTTATATGTAGACATCTTTTAAATATGCAAATGTTAATTATTGGCAGACAATGTACACCAGTTGTATACATTTTGCCATTGTTCAGGAGCTTTATCGACGGCAAAAAAGTGCCATCGGTGATGCTCTCTACCTACGGCAATTTGTATCTCAACGACGGCAATTGCCATCGGTGCCGCCGTTAACTTCGAGCCCTGCATTAGCAAGGCAGAATTTTTTCATAGTCGTCCTTTGATATGTGAGAACTGCAGTTTGCTACCATACTTGCCTAACTTTTCATCAGCGGAGCCAATCAATATGGAGCTGATAATACGCAGTAGGCGATAAAGTTGGCACTGACAGCCATTAAGAGTGCTGTTGTTGACAGTTACCTGAGATATCGCACTACTCAGTTGATTACTTTTTGAAAAATAAAAACGACATCTTAATTAACATTAAACACACATTGCTGGTTTTCCAGTGAAAAGCACTGGCATTTTTTGTGTGTGTGTTTTGAACCGGGCATTGTCGCTAATTGAGGTAATACTATGTGGTACTGAAAAGTGATTGACTCGGGGTTGCCAAACAAGATATGTTGTAAGCACGGTTTAATGTAATTTATTGATAAAAAGAATTGATTTTGCCATTTTTTCTTTTTCATTTGTAATCAAAAGGATGAGTGCATTTTAACTGTGGTTTGGGATAACGACTTGGACTGTGATTATAGAGACACGAACATAAGCTACTTCAGTGCTGATTAAAGAATAACTTTTTTTTGGACATTTTACTTTAAAACACTGGAACCAACTGTTAACAGTCATTCTTACATATATGTCATTAATTGATTTTAGCACTCACCTGAGGCGTTTGCATTGCAGCATCGAACCACCTCAGTGGATCCATTCTACTGATTGGGTTTTTCTCTCGTTCCAACCAGTGCACCACAATTTGTCAAAGGCCGTGGTATGTGCTTTCCTGTCTGTGGGAAAGTGCATATAAAAGATCCCTTGTGGCTAATGGAAAAATGTAGCAGGTTTCCTCTGATGAATTCGAGTCAGAATGACAACTTTAATAAGATTTTAAAAATGATATAGTGTAAACCATGAAAAAAAATCATGCATATAAATTTTGAATCATTCGCACCCAAACCGTAACAAAATCTCAAGAACATTTTTATGCATGCATTATTTTCACTGCCGACACCAATGGTTGTTCACAAAATTTACACATCGTGAACATGTGCTAAACAAACAAACATGTCGCAATATTAATCAGATTTACAGTAACAGAATCTACAGGATATTACATCATACTCTAAGCCATTCTTATTTTTCTGAAATTTCTGATTTTTGCCCCATCTGAAAACAATTGCTGACTGATATATTCTTTGATGAAATAATCACATTAAACATATTTTATCATGATTCTGCAACCACACTGTAGAGGGTATTCATTGGACAAATCTGTTTCATTTTTACAATTGTAGAGGGATCCTAAAACAAATCCTCAAAGTCAGTACTTGGTTAAATGTGATTTAATATTAAAACAACATTCTAAGGTGTTCTTTACTCTTTATTCTTTCCTTTAGCACAACTGGTCAATGACCATAGTACGTGCTTTCCTGTCTGTGAAAAAATACATATAAAAGATCCCTTGCTGCTAATGAAAAAATGTAGCAGGTTTCCTCTGATGATTACGAGTTGTAATTACCAAATGTTTGACATCTAATAGCCAATGATTAATTAATCAATGAATGTGCTCTATTGGTGTTGTTAAACAAAAACTTTTTAACTTACCTTTAACTATGTATTTCCAAGGTAATAACTGAAAATTCCCATTTAAAAGAAAAATGTATAAAGTTTACTTTTATGATAAATGTATTATGTATACTGATGGAAAGAAATAAGGGATCACACCAACACTAGCAGAAAAGAGTTAAACATTTGTTTTGTTTAACGACAACACTAGAGCGCATTGATTTTATAATCATCGGCTATTTGATGTCAAACATTTGGTAATTTTGACATATAGTCCTAGAGAGTAAAACCCACTACATTTTTCCATTAGTAGCAAGGATAGCACATACCACAGCCTTTGATATACCAGTCGTGTTTGTTGCAGATGCATAACTGGTAAATGCCGATATTCACAACAAAAAAAATAAAAAATAAAAATCTGTTTCATATCTGTTTACATCTCAAACACGTATTCCGAAATTAGTCTGTGCGCAGTCCCCGAAAAAAAATCATTTTGATATCCTACTGATTAGTGCATGCATTGAACACAGCTGTTTGATCTGTTTGAGGCGATTTTCTGTCCCAGAGGAAACAAACACCTTTTATTATGGCATTTGGATAAAGGTATCATGCCACTGATTGCTTTTCGAATTGACCCATGTTTGAATTATTGATCCGCCTTTCACACAGTTTTGCCAGCTTCCTGTGGCCTGTGGAATGGTCGGAGAGAACATGGGTCAGGCTCGGTGTAGTGAGACGTGTTAACCAGTGAAAACAAACCACACAGAGAATTAGAATGACCTTGGTGATCCTAAATAGTACATACACACGTATGTAAAAAATATATGTATGAATGATGTCGTAAACAGATCAAGAATGCTGGAGTACACACATATGTGTACATGTATTAACAATGTCCAAAATCCAAAATGCTGGGGTCATGCTGTGGGATAGTTGCAGTTTTGAGATAACCCCTCTGTTGCATTTGCAGTCATGTTTTATGGACAAAAGCCAAGCTGTAATATGTCATATACATTTTTTAGATTTCTCATCTTATTACGACCAGATTTTAACTAAAACTACAAATATTTACCGACAGTCATGTTTATTGACTAAAACAACCCATTTGGATAAGGTTTTGAGATAACCCCTCTGTTTTAAGTCATGTTTTGTGTATTGGCAAGCCAAGCTCTAAAATCACACAGAGTTTTTAGATTTACCTTCTATTTCAATTTAACTAGCTTTATTAACCCAGATAGATCAGTTTTGAGATGACCCCTCTGTTTTCAGTCATGTTTAAATGACTGAAATTAAACCATTCAATCCGGCAAATTTGGACATTTCCCCTTTAGTAAAAAAAATTTATGGCAGTGTTTTCACTGGGTAAAAATTAAGGAGTGCAGCTGCGCGGCACCACACCCTTAAAAAAAAACACCAAAAAAAGAAAGAAGGAAAGCTTGGTTATCATATATCAGCAGAATGTGAAAGGAGGGCGGCAAAATGCAGTAGTGGGGCAGGCCGCTCCGTTTAAATGGAGCAGCGAGAACACTGTATAGTAAATGAAACCATGTTTTAACACCACACTCAAATATTCCTTAAATGAAAGAGATGTTTTCAAAAAAAATCAATCCTGATACATTTAATTGTAGACTATTTGGTGTCAAGTATATGGTCGAGAAAACGATGAAGAAAAACCCATTACCCCATTTGAACTTAGCAGTAAGATGCACCGGATGGAAGGATAAAAAGCGTAATTACTGATGGGACACCCTGGCTTTACAAATAACCCGTGATATTGTGTGCTGGAATCCTGCAAATTAACTCTCCCAGTTTTGAGACTCTTATAGACAAAGTTCTGGTTAGTGGAACTCTGGTCTGAGACCTATTCTGCTGTAAGTTAGTTCGATTTGAAAAGTGTTTCAGTTTTCTAATTAACACCCATTTTTAGACATCAGCCTCTTTAAAAAAAAAAACCAGAGGGAAAAAAAAGAAAGAATAGTGCTCTAGTGGTGTCGTTAAACAAAACAAACTTTAATAAAATAAAAAAACGATCCTGCATACAGTGGCCTTTGATATACCAGTCGTGGAGCAGTATTTGGGATGGGGATAAATCCCAATGAGTCCATATGGGAAGAGAAGTGGGGGGGGGGGGGGAGAGATATCTTTCCCTGAGGAAAGAAGAAAAAAATGTCTTCCCCTAAATATGTTTTGACGTCATCATCAGTGTATCATTATAGGCTTCGATGTCACAACTGTTAGGCAACAACAAACAACCGTAACTATTTTTTATCCATGTCAAAAACTAACAGCCATCATCGATATGTACGTCACATCTATGACGCTGCCTCTTGTTCTCAACTTGCAAACTTTTTTTCAATAACAGTATCGTTTGAAAATCTTCCATAAAATGTTAACGATTGATAATGGGTAACCCAACTCGCTACTCAGCAATACCGTTTATCTTGCACTTGTGAATTGATAAATGGTACTGCCTTGTTGCTCATTGAGTATTCTTAAAATAGGTCCTCCAAGGGGGTTCAATCCTTATAATCCAAGCACTTCAGGTGAGCTCGCTGACTGAGCTAGATCTTTCCCTTTTGTTTTTACAAGAAAATGTTTTATTTAACGACGCACTCAACACATTTTATGTTTCGGTTTTATGGCATCAGACATATGGTGAAGGACCACACGGAGATTGAGAGAGGAAACCGGCTGTCACCACTTCATGGGCTACTCTTTTCGATTAGCAGCAAGGGATCTCTTATATGCACCATCCCATTCTGAATACTAGGAATCAGTATTACCAAAGGTCTGCATCCACTAGTCAGATTTCTCTTTCCAGCCAGTGCACCACGAATGGTATATCAAAGGTCGTGGTATGTGCTATCCTGTCTGTGGGATGGTGCATAATAACAGATCCCTTGCTGCTAATCGAAAAGAGTAGTCCATGAAGTAGTGACAGCCGGTTTCCTCTCTCAGTATCTTGCAGTCCTTAACCATGTGTCTAACGCCATATAACTGTAAATAAAATGTGTTGAGTGTGCATTGTTAAATAAAACATTTCCTTCCTTCCTTCCATAAGTCAGTGATTAATAAAACAATGTGCTCTAGTGGTGTTGTTAAACAAAACAAACTTTAACATGCAAATGGTCATTCAACTTACCATACTTACAATATCAGACATGGAAAATCAAGGCAAGTACAGTAGAAGGAAGTATTTGTCACATAAAAATAGAAATGTTGTATTAATTCTTTCAATTTCTGACATTCCTTTACCAAGTTTTTCTTGAGCGAACTTGAATGAAGCCATCTCTGTCATGGGCATACAGGCAGATTTATTGGCCACAAGATTAAAATCAAATGAGTCAAATGAATTATTGCTACTAAAATGAAAAGGAGTAAATCCATATGAAAATAACAAATTAGATAAAAAAAATATATATTTCCCTAAAAAAACTAAAATTGCCCAATTCCATATGCAACTCATTTTGTAAATTGCCATTTTGTAGCCCTGTTTGTTTGTTTTTCTGATTTGAAGCAGTAACCTAATAACCTAAAATCTGCCGGCACATAAATTTGCATATGCCATTGTACGGCAAAAGTGGCCGTGTGTGTACATCATTTACTTCATATAATATAATTTTTATAAAAGTGTCATTTAAAAATAAAAATATACATACATTTGTAACTCCGGCATAGAATTTTTATTTTTATTTTAATTAATTAATTAATTATTTATTATTTATTTATTTTTTTATTTATTTATTTATTTATTATTTTGTTTTTGTGTTTTGTCTTGTTTGTTTAGGGTTTTTGGTTGTTTTTTTTAAATTTATTTAAATGTTTTATTTACATGACTCAGAGCTTCTACAATGTTTACAAAATCCACTAACCATGGGAGTGGGGCTACCATAATCTAGAAGCCATGGATGACTATGTTACATTAGAATAAATAACCAGGTTTGGTTAAGAACAAATTACATTGCTTAGTTCTCTTACTTATTTAACTAAATGATTTATATCAAAATTTTAATTTATTAAATTTATATGGAGCCTATGAAATAAATTATTTTCAAATAAAATTGCATCTTACAGTGTATGAATACACATGCCAAGTGAAGAGTATTTGTACGTGTGTATCTGTTTGATAAACTGAATGCTCTGCGATAAGCCCTATAGGCTCCAGTTCAGTTTAATAGTTTTCATTCCCTTTGAGTCTAAATCAGCCTAAATGGTCATCTGCTGTCAGATGAAGCGACTGCCAAGAGTTGTCACTATATCAAAAATAATCTGACCATAAAGTGTCCTTATTCATTGATCCCATCGTCGCGTGTACCTTTTGTACCAAACTCGAGCAATATGTCCAACTTGTTTAATTTATTGATGGCCCATTGCCTCCATTTTTTTCATTAAGCTGAATGATTTTTAGTGTCCACTGTCCATATTACTCCATAATTGACCTTGTGGTCAAGGGTTTTGGCCGGCGTCCATTATCGATCTATGTAATTGGTTCTCAGTGTCAGATTGACTGTGAAGAAGATGGGGCTGGTGTACATTGAGAAATGATATGAAAGACGTTGGCTAGGCTTAGAAATATTTATTCAGACATGCTAAATATTTATTTATCTTCAACTTCAAGTAGTTAATGAGATTAACTAAATGGTGAAGTGGCAGTTATTAGAATATTTAATGATCTGATAGAACCCGTTAGGACTAATAATAACTGTGATGTTTTTTCTGTAAGGTGGGATACCACAAGGAAGCATCTTGAGTGCCTTTCTTTATGTGATGTCATTATACTTAATGTAATAATGTCTTTAAATTCATTATTAATGTATGATTTATTATTTATCATGTATAATTCTCTATAATGTTAATGCCGAGGAATGGGTATTTAATGATACCAGCACTTTAATTAATATGATAGTTAAAATATACAAGTGTCAACTTTGCAAGGAGTAACTTATAACTGTAGATGGTACTCTTTAAAGCAGTTTGCTGCACACTTCTAGTGTTTAACCAGTTAAATAAGGATCTCCAATAGTTTAATATTAATAAAACAACAGCAATAACAATAACCACCATCTTGATTAGTCACATAAAAAATAGTCATAAAACCTATCAATTTTGTTTTGATTATTTTTTTAACATCTTTTCAAGGAATTTCTTGAAACATTCCAAACAGTAAATTGATCATTTACACAAGCCTATTGCATACCCTGGATATATGCTTGATCCTTCAGGATTTAGGATTTTTTAAATTATTATTTTCTATTTAAATTTACAGTGTATTGTTTTGTGGGTTTTTTTGCATTAAAACACTGTAACAGGGAACGTTTTGTTCAGGATGGCGTTGCGATTCGCTAAGCAAGTTATAGAGATCGCTACATGATTTTTAAACAATAAACATTAGGTGCTAATCAATCTGCAATAGAAATAACGCTAATCAAGATTTTGAAAACAAAATGTTCCCTGTGTACATGGATTTGCCAAATGTTGGTCAGTGACCCAGAATTAGTTAGTTTGAACAGAGTTCATTTAACTCACAGTAATTAGTGACATCCAGTGATATCCTGATGTCAGTTAGGTAGACAATATCAGACTTTTGACAGACAACCTTTATAATTGCATCCTTTCATGTCCTGTGTTTTCCTTGTGTCTTGAGCCATTTCCTCGTGGTTGGTTTCAAGTTAAATATTTTAATTCTTCCAGGTTCGGGAGAGATTACGTGTTGCACTGGAACGGGTAGCTCAACTTGAAGAGGAATTGGCAGCAGCAAATCAGGATGTAAGTATTTGTCCATCATGTCACCTCTGCTGTGTTGTTCTCTCATCATAACAAGGTTGTCGTCTTGTCATTTTTAAATCATTAAACCAAGGATATGTGTTGTTCTCTCATCATGACAAGGTCATTGTCGTCTGTCATTCTCAAATGATTGACCAAGACCATATAGAAACAGTTTGAGCATTAGCCCCTTATGTTGCAGGTCTTCGTAGCTACTATTTTTGAGATTGAGTAGGATCATTAACAGCAAACCAGGGTATAAGTATTTGTCCATCAGGTCAAGTCTGCTGTGTTGTTCTCTCATCATGACAAGGTCATTGTCGTCTGTCATTCTCAAATGATTGACCAAGACCATATAGAAACAGTTTGAGCATTAGCCCCTTATGTTGCAGGTCTTCATAGCTACTATTTTTGAGATTGAGTAGGATCATTAACAGCAAACCAGGGTGTAAGTATTTGTCCATCAGGTCAAGTCTGCTGTGTTGTTCTCTCATCATGACAAGGTCATTGTCGTCTGTCATTCTCAAATGATTGACCAAGACCATATAGAAACAGTTTGAGCATTAGCCCCTTATGTTGCAGGTCTTCATAGCTACTATTTTTGAGATTGAGTAGGATCATTAACAGCAAATCAGGATGTAAGTATTTGTCCATCATGTCACCTCTGCTGTGTTGTTCTCTCATCATAACAAGGTTGTCGTCTTGTCATTTTTAAATCATTAAACCAAGGATATGTGTTGTTCTCTCATCATGACAAGGTCATTGTCGTCTGTCATTCTCAAATGATTGAACCAAGGCCATATAGAAACAGTTTGAGCATTAACCTCTTATGTTGCAGGTCATTGATGTTACTATTTTTAAGATCGTTAAACTTTTTTCAAAATGATGAAATGATTAGGTTGACCAAAAACCAATGACCATTTTTTTTTTAAAGAGTCATTCACAAATATCATCATTTTCACAGTCATAAAAAGATTACTATATTTAGGGGAGCGGGGAGGAAGAGGTCTTTCTTTTTTCTTTTTTCCCTTTTTAGAGTAAATCTACATCATGGATAATCATGTTTAAAAAAAAAAATTAATTAAAGTTTAAAATTGCATTTTGGCATTAACATCCTCCCCCACCAGCATTTGTGTGCTCATGAAAATTGATAATTGTGACTGGTCCCTAAATACTAACTTTGATTGTTCAAACAAATCATATAAATATATGTCATCATAAACTATTGATCATATTTCTTTTTAAGTAACATCATAAAAGAATAACATATTATCAATATTTTAAAAGGTTGATCATAGAATGTGGAAATTAAAAAACAAAACAAAAAAACATTCAGACCCTGATAAATTAATAAATCTATATTTTGCTGAATCCTGTAATGCTTTAAGCATACAGTCGCTACTTGTACCTTGTAGGGTCAGAACTGCGATACAGGTATGGTCATTGTTCGCGGCCCATTGATCTCGGCCATTAGAGTTATTTATACATCAAGCACCCTCCATGCATGGTAAATTATCACAGATGGATTGGCCTGACTCTTCAGTGGATAGTGGAGTCGCTAATCGAACGTTTTGTTGCCGTATTGACAGTAATGATTCGTGTCAATGGGTGGGAATCGTTGGTTTTTCTTGATGAGCACCATCCGATCGATAACGAAGACAAATGTCATTGATTCGGTCATTCTGTCCCACTGATTGGTTTATTGTACTAGAGCGATATAGTTTTTAATTTTACACAAAAGCATATAACGGGTATTGTGACCCACGGTCAATACTATTGTACTTTGATGTCGGTTCCGTTTTTGTAACATTTCACTGATTTGTATCCTTCTTTTGCTTTTAATCGCTGTCAAATTCGATATTGAAATTTCAGGTACCCATTTTATAGTAAGAAACTAAAAACAAATACATATATACAATAGATTTTGTTTAATCATCCATTCGAGCATCCAAAAAAAAACTTGTTTAATATGTCATGGGTTTCTATGTGGATGATGTGTGACAGTTGTATCTGTTTGATTAAACAACAAGTCCCAATCAGTTAATACTTTAAATTGATATAAAATAAGATTATAATTTAAGACAGATTCTGAAGAAAACAAGCTATTTTAGATAAACTTCACTGTTTGTCATCCAGTCGCAAAACCTATTAACTAACATTTTGGACAAAAATGTATATAATATAATTTTCAAGTCTGTGTTATTTTTTTCATCAGTGAATTATTGCTATTTGAACTGCAGTTAGTTTGTTTTACTATTGGCATAAGTCATTGGAATCTTTGCCATCATAAAACCAAAATGAATTTCCCACCCACAATTACCTGACATGCGGACATTTTTTAAACGTCTTAAAATCACTTTTATGTCATTAGTTTTCAAGGACATGTAATAATCTGTAATTAACCAATCTGTTGTTTTTCTAAAAAAATAACTAAAAAGTCGGTTACAATGGTTTTGTTAAATTAGACAGCAGATTTATTCCCCAAAACAAACTCAATCCATGTATTCTTAGCCCAGTGGTAGGTTGCCACCCACCAAAATGATCATTATGAAATTATCATTTTCTAATAAAACTGATATGAAATAAATAAGCATCATTTTGACCTGCACTTCCAACCATGAGCACTATATGTATGCAAAAGGAGTAACACACTAGATTTATCTTTATGTGGTTGTCAGACAACATTTGTATTCAGTATTCAAGCTTTCTGCCAGAAGATAATTTGAGGGTATGTAATAAAAACAAAACAGAACACAAGTGCCCCAACTAGGTCAGGGGCAGATCCAGAAAATCCATTTAAGGGGGGGGGGATGACATGAGGTGGAATGTCAAGGGAACTTTGGGGGAGGTTTGGAGGGGGAAAGAAAGAAATGTTTTATTTAACGACACACTCAACACATTTTATTTACAGTTATATGGCGTCAGACATATAGTTAAGGACCATACCGATTTTGAGAGGAAACCCGCTGTTGCCACTACATGGGCTACTCTTTCCGATTAGCAGCAAGGGATCTTTTATTTGCACTTCCCACAGGCAGGATAGCACAAACCATGGCCTTTGTTGAACCAGTTATGGATCACTGGTCGGTGCAAGTGGTTTACACCTACCCATTGAGCCTTGCAGAGCATTCACTCAGGGTTTGGAGTCGGTATCTGGATTAAAAATCCCATGGCTCGACTGGGATCCGAACCCAGTACCTACCAGCCTGTATACCGATGGCCTAACCACGACACCACCAAAGCCGGTAGGTTTGGAGGGGGAATGAAAATTAATATATTATAAAATTATAACTGTTGCAAAATTTAGGGGAGCCCAGGCCCCTGGTTCCCACCATAGATCTTCTTTAGGTATTTATGGGGCTCAAATCTTTTGAAATTGAACGCTGCATTTCATGTACTTTGACAAATCTTAAACAGCAGATCTTTTGCTATAATTCTTCTAAAAAAATTACTAAAAATGTATTCACTCATTTCTAAGATTTTAATTTACGTAATTTTACCCTATGGACACACCCCTGCTATTGTGTCATGATTCACTATGCAAGTTTTTCAGAGATCGCTACACAATTAAAAAATGTTAATAGTAGCTGCTAATCAATTTTCAATCAATTAACAACTTTTGCTCATCAAAATTTTGAAAACAAAATATTTCATGGTTATATCATCCTGATGTCTGAAAAAATTGGGTCAGATTTTCAATGCCTGCAATTAAGAAAATGTCCACGGCAAAACAACATGCCATTGAAAAAAAAACCTGAATATAGTCAGAATTTTATATTTTTTAAGTTAACCTTTTGACCAAATTAATTACTCTTATTATTACTGTATGATTTTCATAACCCTAACCCTAAACTTAACCCATAAAATTTTCTGTCTAGGGGAGGCCCCCAATACCCTCTGTTGACTGGTTGCATTCAATTCCATAGACCGGGCTTGGTGGTGTCGTGGTTAGGCCATTGGTCTACAGGCTGGTAGGTACTGGGTTTGGATCCCAGTCGAGGCATGGGATTTTTAATCCAGATACCGACTCCAAACCCTGAGTGAGTGCTTCGCAAGGCTCAATGCATGGGTAGGTGTAAACCACTTGCACCAACCAGTGATCCATAACTGGTTCAACAAAGGCCATGGTTTGTGCTATCCTGCCTGTGGGAAGCGCAAATAAAAGATGCCTTGCTGCTAATCGGAAAGAGTAGCTCATGTAGTGGCGACAGCGGGTTTCCTCTCAAAATCTGTGTGGTCCTTAACCATATGTCTGACGCCATATAACCGTAAATAAAATGTGTTGAGTGCGTCTTTAAATAAAACATTTCTTTCTTTCAATTCCATAGCGCCGTACCGAAAAATTTCTTTCTGGCAGAAACACCGAGTCCCAAGGCAAAAAAGTGCCATGAAAAATTAAACCCCCCACAAGCATTGCTAATTGCTATGGGCAATTGCAGTGATTGGATTTTATATGACACCAGTGTTTTTGTAACAGGTATTCAGGCTGTAAATTAAAGGATTGGCTAATACATGAAATCTGCTTATTTATACCTGACAGTATATACACTTAACCTGCTCAAGCCAGTGGTCATCAGGTGAGTGGTTCATTTGGTGATAAATGGGTTGTGATTTATTGAAAAATATATCACCGATGACCATAAAACCACAGTGGTAAGTGTTATGATACCAGAGAGAGCAATCAAGTTCATCTATGGACACAACTAACCCAACTGTAAAATTACTGGCCCATTAGCTGTCAGTCCGGTGGTGGGTTTGTTTTTGTTGTTTTTTTTCTCCCTGTGTTTGAGGTTGTTTACTCTATGTAGAATATGTTATTTATACTGACCTTGGTAATGTAACACTGTTATGTACTCCAACTCAGGTTTCCTTCATGTAAAAATGCTTTCAGGGTGGTGTTATCCGGGGTTTTATTACCTATAAACATTCCCTAAAGGCTATGTCAATTTTTATTCCCAATTTTGGACTTAAAAATTACCAATCTGAATGTAATTTGTTTTATTATTATTTTTTTTTTTTTACTATATAAAGATATATTTTAAAAATTATATGTATTATTTGTCAAACACACCTTCCCTCAATCCATAACATTTCATATGTTATGTAAAATCCATATATTAATTTGAATAAATACAAGTATATGTAGAGCATTGCTGTTTTAAATTGTAACTTGCTTTTGTAGATTAATAAGATGGTTTTAAAATGAAACTGATTTGTTTTGTTTTTTTAATTTTAAATGATGCTAAAATTCCCTAAGTCATGGGCGTTAAGTCAAATTTAGCACCCTGTTATCTCCTTTAAATTTAAAATTAATAGTGTGTTATAGTCGAAAATTGATAGGTTTGTTTCTAGCAATGTTTATCAATTAAGAAACCCACAATTGATTTTTGTGGAATATATTAACTGTAATGTTTTGCTGAATGATAAAACTTTTTTTTAAAACCAAAAACTAAACAGTGTCCATCAGAGTTTTCAGTCCTATAGCACCTAAGCCATGTCACTAAGTCTGATCATTATCTCGAGACAATGCGTGCTGTTACAAGTACAAAAGTTTTCTGGGACCACCCTTGATGGTATAAATTGGTTCTCGTCTGATTGGGATTAATCAGTAACGGCTAGCAAAACACACTACGAACATCATGTAGATCCTGCGTACTCATGGATGTTGAATAATAGATGCTTTGTTTTGCTTGAGAAGTCTGCTTAATTTAATTCTGTGTTGTACAGTGTTGTACAGTCGCGGGCAATTCGTTTGCCACCAATCACTGGAAGATAATATAAAAAAAAATCCATTGGTCATATTCAGGACACAGTGTGGTGTTGCTAGGCAACAAAATAACCATTGATGGTTGCCCAGTGAACATTCAGTGTTTGTAAGACTGGCCTCGGTGGTGTTGTGAGTAGGCTATCAGACATAAGGCTGGTAGGTACCGGGTTCGCACCCTGGTACCGGCTCCCACCCAGAGCGAGCTTTAACGATTCCATGGGTAGATGTAAGACCACTACACCGTCTTCTCTCTCATTAACCACTAACAACTAACAACTAACCCACTGTCCTGGACAGGCAGCCCAGATACCTGATGTGTGTGCCCAAGATAGCGTGCATGAACCTTAATTGGATATAAGCACGAAAATAAGTTGAAATGAAAAGAAAGGTGTTTATACATGCTGCTGTTACATAGGCTACTTTACTGAATAGCAGCAAGATCTTGGCATAAACAGGACAGCACATACATAACCTTTGAATTAATTAATGTTTTTCGACACCCTAGCCCAAATAAAAACTTTGATTTTGACTGCCTGATAACATTATGTAAATACGCAACAAAGTTAATTATGGAGTAATGAAAGTTAAAGTTTGTTTTGTTTAACGACACCACTAGAGCACATTGATTCATTAATCATCAGCTATTGGAAGTCAAACATTTGGTAATTTTGACATATAGTCTTAGAGAGGAAACCCACTAGATTTTTGCCATTAGTAGTAAGGGATCTTTTATATGCACCATCTGACAGACATGATAGCACATACCACAGCCTTTAATATACCAGTCATAGTGAAATAGTTCAATAGGCCCACCGACGGGGATCGATCCCAGACTGACTGCACATCAGGCAAGTGCTTTACCACTGCTGGGCCACGTCCCCGACCCTAAGGAGCATTAAACATTTTGGTCAGTTTTTTCTAGTGTTACATTATGTTAGTAAGTTTTAATTTCTAAACATGGCTGAGTAATTTATAACCAGTGATGCATATAAAAATCATGCATGCAGTGGGGTTTTCATATTTTATACCATACGATACATAATGAAAAATGCTGAAAATATCTAATGGCCCTTAATTTGGTTGCTCGTACCCAGAACGTGTTTGACGACTCATTTGGTAGATGTAAGGCAACTACACTGACTTCTCTCACAAACCACTAACAACCAACCACTAAACAAGGGTGGGAATTCTCCTCAGATCAGTTGTTTTCCTATCAGGAAACATTGCATTTCCTGGCATTTTAATCATCCTTTCCTCCAAAATGTGTCAGATGGCACAGATTTTAACCTAGGATTTCAAGAATTTCTAGGACTACTCTAGATTTCCTCTTTTTTTTACACTTCACCAATTCCCACCCCTGACTAACCCTTTTGACCTAGACAGACAGTGGAAATAGCTGGACCTTAATTCGATATAAGCACAGAAATAAGTATACAAACAAACAATACAATCCTTTTGTTATTTCGACTCAAGTCGAGTAAAGTCTTTGACATTTATTGTGTACTGGTAAGCACCGGGAGACCAATGGCATTGAAAGTTTTATTAAAATGAACACCTTGTTTCATACACTCGTAAAGGTCAGAAAATACCACGGCATGAATCACTAATACGGTGTGCTTTAGATCTTAACGGCAGACAGATAACATTTTCTTCAGATCAATCTCGCTTCAAATATTAATGAAGGTTACTCTTCGTCCACGCTGTGATACGGTTTATATGGCATTCCACCATCCCCGACACCAGCTGATTTGATTGTCGCAGTGTTTCTTGTTTTGTGAAACGTTTGGTAATTTGGTTTCAATGCCTTGGATTTACTTGTTAATTAAGTCCATTTATGATGTTCAACACGATATTTCTTGTTATTGATAACCGATAAATCGATACTGAGCTTTATTGGAAAATGAATAACAAAAAAAACAACCCAAAAAACATTTTATTTATAATTCACCACATGATTCGAGTCTTTATTTTATTCCCCACCTTTGGTGGCCAATTCTAATTAGCCAGATATTATGTTCCGTTTGTGAATAGGCAGAATACCTTGAAGGGCTTCTGGTATATTTACATGTATGAATATGAATGACAATATATTTTTGTTTACGTTGGCAACAACAAAAGTGTCCAAATGTATTATTAATAGTTCTCGGTCATGGTACAAGTTTGGCTGATATTTGATGAGCTTTGCAGTATTCAGATGAATTAAAAATATAATGAGTCTTTTGACTGGGCTCGGTCGTGGTTACGCCATCAGAAATAAGGCTGGTAGGTACAGGGTTCGCAGCCCGGTACTGGCTCCTACCCAGAGCGAGTTTTAAAGAACTCAGTGGGTAGGTGTAAGACCACTATACCATCTTTTGTCTCACTAACAACTAACCCACTGTCAAAGGCCGTGGTATGTGCTATTCTGTCTATGGGATGGTGCATATAAAAGATCCCTTGCAATCAAAATTAAATGGAAACATATATTTGTTTTAAAATAACTAAAGTACACAGTATTCAATATGTTTCTTACCGGTAGGTGCTTTGTTAGTATAAAGTTTTTTCAGTTTGAAACTTGACTGGATTTCGTAATTTTTTTAACCCAATGAATTTTTCAGCTTGGCTTCATGGAAAGATATCAACTGTATTTCATTTCCATATATGAAATTGCAGCATGTCAGAAAGTCTGACAAAACGTCAACTTGTTTAATTATGAACAAAATGCCCAACCCCCCAGTTAAAGTGCTTATAAATTGCATCATTTTATCCACAATTGATTGTAGTTGTTATTTGCCGGTTTTATTACTTTTTAAAAATATTTAATAGTGAACAGAATACAACACAGACTTTTACCTCAATGCAAACCCATCAAAACCATACTTTTCATAATATATTGGGCTCAATTTGACCCATGTGTTTAATGTTTAGATGGATTTTACTACATCATGACAAGTAGTTCAACAGGTATAATATAATAGTAAATGATTAATAAAGGACAATAGTAACATTATTTCCACAATTGGTTGATAGGCACAATTTCATTTTTGACAGGCTCAAATTGTTGACATAGGTAATTTTGACAGGCACCACTAAAACAGTTAGTTTCAGGCCTTCGTCTCATAATCATAGGGGCAGAACGTAACCCCAGTGGTAAGGCGCTCTCTTGATGTGCAGTCTGTGTGGAATTGATCCCTCTAGTTCACCACAACTGGTATATCAAAGGCTGTGGTATGTGCTATCCTGTCTGTGGGATGGTTCATATAAACGTTTGCTTGCTCTAAAACTATGTTGAAATTACCAAATGTTTGACCGCCAATAGCCGATGATTAATTAATCAATGTGCTCTAGTGGTGTCGTTGAACAAAACAAATCTAACCAATAGCCAATGATTAATAAATCAATGTGCTCTAGTGGGGTTGTTGAACAAAAATAACTTTTAACTTATCATCATCATCAATTTTGCTAATTATTTTTTCTCTCAGTAAAATTACATAAAACCCCATTACTGTTCGTTACATCTTGTCAGTGTAATCCGTCTTTCTCAGGTGAAATGAACATTCTTTGGGCGTATCATCAGGTACATGTATACCAGTCGATTACAGACATTAACTGAAATCAATGTTTTTGTTTGTTGCTAAACGAATTGGGGATATAATCGAAAAACAGACGTGTTACTGTAAATCTTTTAATGGCATTAATAAAAAGTAAAATTGCCTACATTCATTAGCTCTACTGTGTTTAGCGTGACAAGATTCCATTAAGTAATCAACATCTAGCATGTGCTGTGTGCGAATGGCGTCGGATCATAATTGCACTTTGATGATATATGTTTTACAACTGCAAATTCTTTTCCTTTTCTGTTTTTGTTTAGTCTATGTCTAGCATTATTATTGCTGCTTCTTCTTTTTTTTATACTTAAAACATTATTTTGCTTCTAAGATACAAAAGCTGTATGACGCTGAAAATGGAAGCGTTTGTTTTTCGGCAGTAAAATACAAAACGGTATCAGATCAATATGTTTCCCTCACGGTGTGATACCTATCGCAGGATGTCGCTCATGATTCAATATGTATTGCTGTAAGGTCCACGGCTCGATGTACATGCATAAAATCAATAGAGTAGAAGAAAAGAAACTGGACACAGCGTTCCAACGCCTTGTATGTTTTTGTGAATTACACTACTAGAGTACATTGATTTATTAATCATCGGCTATTGGATGTCAAACATTTGGTCATTTTTGACTCGTATAGTCTTAGAGGAAACCTGCTGCATTTTTTCATTAGCCTCAAGGGATCTTTTATATGCACTTTCCCATAGACAGGATAGCACATACCACAGCCTTAGTTTGATATACTAGTCGTAGTGCACAGAATGGGTCCACTGAGGTGGGTCAGTTCTACGAAACAAGAACGTAAGATGAGCACCGAGCTAGAACCCACCCACCCCCATTTGTTTTTAAAGCAGCAAAAATATAACTTGATAGACGGGGCGGGATAGGATCGATCCCCATTGGTGGCCCCATTGGGCTATTTCTCGTTCCAGCCAGTGCACTACAACTGGCCCCGTGCTTATAAACCTTAAAGTCTAGACTTTAATAAAGTCCAGACTTTAACGTCATGGCAACGCCATTCATATAGCATTACGTTAAAGTCTGGACTTTATTAAAGTCTAGGCTTTAAGTTTTATAAGCACGGACCCTGGTATATTAAAGGCCATGGTATTTGCTATCCTGTCTGTGGGAGAGTGCATATAAAAGATCCCTTACTACTAATGGAAAAATCTAGCGGGGTCTCCTTTCTTAGACTACATGTCAAAATTAGCAAATGTTTGACATCCAATAGTCGATGATTAATAAAATCAATGTCCTTTAATGGTGTTGTTAAACAAAAGAAACGTTTTTCATATTAATGGTGTAGATGTAGTAGTGGTGTTCGTATGATAGATCAGTACTTAAATTGCCAGGAAAGTTAAATGATCACCCACACTCCTCTCCACTCTTGCCTGGAAAGTTTTAGATGAGCAGCAAATTGACTGCTCGCTTGAGGTGCTTGCGTCGCATGATCGAACCTCCTCGGTGGATCCGTTCAGCTGATTGGATTTTTTCTCTCGTTCCAACCAGTGCACCACAACTGGACAAAGGCCATGGTGTGTGCTTTCCTGTCTGTGGGAATGTGCATATAAAAAGATTCCTTGCTGCATTAGAAAAAAATGTAGCGGGTTTCCTCTGATGACTAAGAGTCAGAATTACCAAATGTTTGACTTCCAATAGCCGGTGATCAGTGTGCTCCAGTGGTGTCGTTAAACAAAACAAACTTCTTCAAATTGACTGCCTTGGTAAAACAATTTAATGAATTTGATTTAAAACTTTCAAATGATTGCTCACCTAGCACCATTTCAGGAGAGTGATCTTTCATTTTTCTATGGCGAAGACTGATAGATTATAATAAAATTAAACAAATTGATCGGGTTGGTTCTAGCAAAATTGTGAAATCCATAATCGATCGTCATGGAATATGTTAACTGTAATTATTCTTACAGGCGGTATGATGAAATGAATGTGAATGGAGTTGGGTTTGGGGTTTGTTTTCATGCATACATAAAGAAAACTCATAACCAGTTTGGTAAATTAAAGATAAATTTATCTAAGTTGTAGGGTCCATCATGATGTTCAAACACTTTCAGTAGACGCACAGTCCTAATAAAGTTGAAGTTAAACATTTAATACTTCTGACATATAGTCTTGAGAGGAAACCATCAAAGCACCTCAGGTGAGTGCTCTACCCAGTCAACTGAGCTATATTTCCCCCCAACCTAATAATTCAATATCTGTTCCTCTACTGTAGGAGAGGGCCGATTAATTTGGCAGACTTATGCCCAATCCGTTTGTTGTTTATGCAATAAAATATGTTTTCAATAAAATCCATATTAGTGTCTGCGCAATTATGTTATATTTTTTCCCATAATAGCTATTTATTAAGCAATGTGCTGTGGTGGGGTTTTTTTTTCAAAAAAAAGAAGAAAAATAAAACCTTAAGTTGTTACAATACCTAGGACAAAACAACGATGTACCAGTTTGCTTCAATTGTGTTTTTGTCTTTAAATAAGACCTTTGTCCTGTAGGAGTCTTGCAGAGTGAAGCCTGTTTAGCATTACTGTCCCAGCTCTTGTCATCATTAGATAACAATTTAACTGCGACTTCCCAGAACCACCAAACCGGATCACGGGGGCTATCAGTACGGCAATGACAAAACATTGATGTGCGGTAAATTGATGAAAATGAAATCAAGTGGAGTACGTGTCATGCCAGTTCCGAGCCTCTTGTCTTCATTGGGTTATGAGTGGAAACACTCACTCGATGAGTGAAAGGAAACCCCCCAAAAAAAACCTCAACGGAAAACGTCTCCAGCTCCACGGTGTTTAGACGACTTGCGCCTAATATTGATGACACAAGCTGCTCCGATGACATGGTCAAACAACTGTCATTTAGGCAATGGGGGCTTGATTGATTCTGTGGAGATCTCTTCAAATAGTGGGGCCAGATGTGTAAATTTTAACAGTGTCGAAACCATGCCTGTGGGCTGACTGCCGCGAGTGATCGTGTTTGCATCGGGGACGTATCCGTGTCGAATCTCGGCTCAAACTCTTAGCAACCACAGGAAATAATTAGGAGCTGTTTGTACGAGCGGTGTTGTCGCAGGCTATTTTTGCAGTTTTAATCCCATTTGCAAAGGCGTTTTTAATTTTGAATAAAAAAGGATGGAGGTGGTGTGCGTACATGTTTATATAAACTTAGTGAATTTTTTTTTTGATTTCTTGAAGTGCGGAAGAACTGTCAACAGAGTTTTAGTTTTGTGACTGGATGTCAAATAAAAAAAAATTTGTTACTTATTAGCTGGAGGTATTTAATATACTATTGTCTATTAAGTATATTTACATAATAATTGTGTTGCAGAAGATAAGATTACAAATCCTGTTAGTCTCTGATGGCATCAAGATCTTACCTATTCTAATACTTATTTTGATCATTTAAAAACAGTAAGTGCTAAGTTAAACAAGCATATCTGGTTGTGGTATAGCTGATCACAGAATTGTTCACACTTTCATTTTATTTGTTTAACCCTTTTGAGAAAGTTACTTTTGGTATGAGCTTGGAAAGGGTTAATATGGAATAGATTTGAAGGCAAATTCCAGATCTTACAAACACGGTGGAGCGATATTGAGTTTGGCAAATTTTCTTTTGAAAATGATGCGGTTGGTGCAGAGTGAAACTGCCATTGAAGTTATGTATTTGAAGAACGTTGTTACTAGATCTGATGGAACATATAAAAAAAAAAAGAGAAAAACATCTGAATAATTTAATGTCATTTTGATATAATTGTATATAAAGTTATATATGTTTTCTATTTGTTCACACGTTTTGTAATTCTGTATTTATCGAATTTGGTATCCAAGGGCCTCAGGGAAGATTAACTTTTGTTAACTGTTTTACCGTCATTAAATAAGGAAGGAAGGAAATGTTTTATTTAACAACGCACTCAACACATTTTATTTACGGTTATATGGCGTCGGACATATGGTTAGGATCACACAGATATTGAGAGAGGAAACCCGCTGTCGCCACTCCATGGGCTACTCTTTTCGATTAGCAGCAAGGGATCTTTTATATGCACTATCCAATAGACAGGATAGTACATACCACAGACTTTGATACACCAGTTGTGGAGTACTGGCTGGAATGAGAAATAGCCCAATGGGCCCTCCGACGGGAAGCGATCCTAGATTGATCACGCATCAGACGAGCGATGTACCACTGAGCTGCGTCCCACTCCTCGTTAAATAATTTATTATTGGTACTATTTTTGTAAACCTACAGCCTGTTGCACTTTACTGTTTGAAACAAAAAAAACTGAATTTAATTGATGGATTTAATAATCAGGGTTAGGTTTACACCTAATTGCACATTCATTTTTACAACTTCAGCAAAAAAAAAAAAAAAAAACATTAAGAAAACAACCCCAAAACCCCCCCCCCCAAAAAAAAAAAAACCCTATGGTTTTAATATGGGGGAATTGTCCCTTTCATCTAATCCACTACACCAAAGTGACCATTCCTTCCCTCGGACAAAAATTCACCAATACTAGGTGATCCTTCCCTGCGCAGCTCTCCCATTGCTGGAGGAAGAAATGATCGCTCGGGGCAATCAATTGAGGACAATCGAGCCAAGTCTGGGATTGAAGTCATTGTGTTCACGTTTCACTCCTGGCCACTTTATTTGCTGATGGAGACATCAAGCAGATCACAGTAATAGCTGTTTGATTTGATTGGGAGAATGGACATTGTTTGCAGATAGGGTTATTGTTTGTGGATATTTGTTAAATAGATAATAGCCTGTAAAACAACCATGCTGCCTTTTCATTTGCAGATGTTGACTTAATGGGAAAATAGGGCTGTTCTGTGTTGATTTTAGCAAAGATATTTTTATATACCAGTAGTTTATGTCCATAATTAAAAAAAAATATATATATATATATATATATACGTGTACATGTGTGTGTGTGTGTATATATATATATATATATATATATATATATATATATATATATATATATATATATATATATATATATATATATATACTCTTCAAAAAAAGATGGGGAACCTGAAATATTAATGTTTATATCAACTATTAGACCGAACATACATTTTGACCACAGACATCCTAGTAAAGAACGTTCAGGTCTGTTTATCAACACACCGAAACACATTCCATAGTTTGCACATGCTTGGGGTGTCATTCTCAATTTTGACAATTTCCAGGAAGGTCGATTAATCACTGTGGAACATTTCTGTCAGTCTTTTTCATTCTGTTATCATACAATTGTTATTGTTTTGTTTTCAGTAATTTTATTGTTTGAATTTTTCTATTTACTGATAAAAAAAACGTCAACTTTCAAATTTCACTTCTGACCCCAATCGTCCTTCAAGATCTTTGGTGGTCATAAAACCTACTGTAATACTGAACTACTGGTTGTAATGTTTGCCCAATTAATTCACTATTATCATATAATCATTCCCCACAACTAATATACCGTACAATTTTGGCAATTGTAAATTCTTATTAGAGTTCCCCTACTTTTTTTGAAGAGTATATATTGTTTTGTTACCCAACCCTCAATTCACTTTTATTTATTGATGGCCTAACTTCTTTTTTCCTTTCAAATATACAATGTAATATGAAACAAAAAAATAAATAATAATAAAATAAAATAAAAGTTTAAAAGAAAAATATACTGACCAATCAAAGATTCTAATACACATGTATATAGTATGTCTGATTACGGTAATCTAAAGTTGTTTCTATTGATGATAGCATGGTGCTCTCAAAGACTATGTCAGAATTACCAAATGTTTGACATCCAGTATCCGATGATTGATGGATCAGTGTGCTCTAGTGGTGTTGTTAAACAAAACAAACTTCTTTTTTTTCAACAATAAAGTGAACTTAATCTTAGTCCATTAAATTTACAATACTCGCTGTTCCGTTCCCCCTGGAAGATCATTGCTACTAATGGAAAAATGTTGCAGGTTTCCTTTCTAAGGCTGTCAAAATTACCAAATGTTTGACATCCAATAGCTGATGATTAATAAATTAATGTACTCTAGTGGTGTCGTCCCCGCCCCGCCCCCGAACCTCAAGCAAACACTCCACCACTGAGTGAAATGTACATCCAACATTTACAATTAAGAAATAAAACACTTTTTTTTTCTTCTTTTTTTTTTTTTTTGGTCCATGCTAACATCAAAAGACTAATTCTAACATCATGTTCTGTCTGCTATTAAAGCAAAAAACACAACAACCAAAACCCATTTCTAGACCCATATCTGACTGACATTGGATTGTGTTACCTGTTATCTAAATGCTGCAAAATAAGCTAAGCTGCAATTACATGATTAAACATTGTTAAAGGTCTGTACAATGTTGATGTATGTCTCTCCAGTGACTTAAGTCGAAAAATAATAAAGTCAAATTACTGTAGTTCAAGAAAACCCTCACATATTTAACCTGAATCATAACTAAGGCATTGCCCACACCTGAACATTAGTCATATCTTGGTCTAGCACTTCACAAAAACCAGGCTAAAAGCTTTATTTCATCTAATTTGCACAATTTTGGAGAGAAAAAATTGCCTACAGTGCAGTTTGGTCACGTTTGTTTCTGTATTAGCTTTGTAATATGATAAGGTCTAATTTTTTTTACAAGAGAACACTATTAATAGACAAGACATCAACATGAAAATTAACATATTATATTATGGGCTTTGAGCTGAACAAACCATTTGACATGTGCTTACAACCACTGACGATTTTTCAAGTGCATCGGGCTTGTACATAACCTCCGGGTTTTCCAGGATATGTGTTCAAGAAGGAAAAAGAAATGTTTTATTTAATGACGCACTCAACACATTGTATTTACAGTTATATGGCATTGGACATATGGTTAAGGACCACAAAGATATTGAGAGAGGAAACCCGCTGTCGCCACTTCACAGGCTACTATTTTTGGTTAGCAGCAAGTTGTCTATTATATGCACCATCCCACAGACAGGGTAGTACATACCACAGCCTTTGATATACCAGTCGTGGTGCACTGGCTGGAACGAGAAATAGCCCAATGGGCCCACTGACAGGGATCGATTCCACTGTTCAAGACAGAGTTTAAACCAAATAATAAGTTGTATTTAAAATGCCTTTTAAACAGTGTTGTTACCTGGTACCAGGTAACATGTGACTGAAAATTATTAAAACTGATAAGTTTTTTGTACGCACACAAGCACACACACATACACGTACACACGGACAGACAGACAGACACACAGACAGAGACACCGAGAGAAAAAGGGAGAAAGCAAAAACTACAAGAATTTTGGGGGGAGGTGTATCAATTCAACTGATTGGGTTTTCCTCGTTCCAACCAGTGCATCACAACTGGTCAAAGATTGTGATATGTGCTTTCCTGTCTGTGCGAAAGTGCATATAAAAGATCCCTTGCTACATTAAGAAAAATGTAGCAGGTTTCTTCTGATGACTAAGAGTCAGAAATACCAAATGTTTAACTTCCAATAGCCGATGGTTGGTTAATCAATGTAATCTAGTGGTGTTGTTAAACAAAAACAATAATAATAATAATAATAATTCATACATTTAGTCAGTGATCCATTCATATGTTCATTCCAGATTTGATCTACATTGGTAGCTTGTTTGAAAAAAAAAACATACATGTATAAGAAGCTTCTTTCTTTCTTTCTTACTTTCTTTCTTTCTTTCTTTTAATTTTTTTTTGGCGAGACATAGCCCAGTGGTAAAGCGCTCGCTTGATGTGCGGTTGGTTTGGGATCGATCCCCGTCAGTATATACATGTATAAGAAGCTTCTTTCTTTCTTTCTTACTTTCTTACTTTCTTTCTTTCTTTCTTTCTTTTAATTTTTTTTGGCCAAACATAGCCCAGTGGTAAAGCGCTCGCTTGATGTGCGGTTGATTTGGGATCGATCCCCATCGGTGGGCCCATTGGCCTATTTCTCGCTCCAACCAGTGCACCACGACTGGTACATCAAAGGCTGTGGTATGTGCTATCATGTCGATGAGATATTGCATATAAAAGATCCCTTGTTGACAGCGGGTTTCCTCCTTTAATGTATGTGTGGTCCTTAACCATATGTTTGACACCATATAACCGTAAATCAAATGTGTTGAGTGTGTCGTTAAATAAAACATTTCCTTCTTTCTTTTTTTTGTCATTTTAAAAAAATTCAATTTATTATTGTGTTTTGTGTGTGTGTTTGTTAACATCTTAAAGTACAAGTGCCTATCATACTATTGCACCCACTTATCTTTTTTTTTCTTTTTTTTTCTTTCTTTCAGCTTTTCACACTTCGGGAGCAACAGATAAAATCCCGTCACTCGAGTGGCAGTACAGAGGATGGCGATAAATTGCGTAAAGTTTCATCGACGGAGGATGAGTCGGCACCGAGGGATGCTCATCCAAAGGTAAAACTCAATTTCCCTCGCTCAGACTTCCCATTTCCTCCACCGCATGGGCACATTACTTCATCAGTGGCTGGCCTAGTGTCCAGTTTTATGTAGCATACTCACACGGTTACCTGTGTGTCAAGACGAATATTGTGCTGTGTGGATGGTCACTGGCTGTAATAACAAATTTCCATGTGTAGATACAATAGAATCTCTATTTTCTCTCCAGCTGGATAATATATTGTCAATGTTTCCGCCAGAAATAAATTTTTGGGTATGGCACTGTGGAATTGAATGCAACCACAGTCAACAGAGGGTATGGAGGGCCTCCCACAGAAAGAAAATGGGTTAAGTTTAGGGTTAGGGTTCATAAAATCATATAGTAATGACAAGAGTAATTAATTGTGTCAAACGTTTAACTTAAAAATATAAACTCTGCAAAAATATTGGTATGGTGCCATACCCGTTTTACCCTCTGGTAGAAACCCTGATTGTTTTTGAGTCCACCTAAGGCACGGTAGCTTGCAGGATTTTGATCCCCCAAGTGGTGCTATGGAGGGTTATTATTATTATTAATTTTTTTTTTATATTTTTTTTAAATTATTATTATTATTATTATTTGTTTTGGTTTTTTTGGTGGTAAATGTGGGATCTTGCTCAGTTGGTAGAGCTTGGATCATCTGAGGTGCTTGGGTCAAAGGATCAACTCTCCTCAGATGACCCATTCTCAGATTTAAAAAAAAAAAAAATTCCAAACAGCCCAAGACTGATATATTAAAGGCTGTGGTATGTGCTGTCTTGTTTGTGAGAAAGTATATACAAAAGATATCTTACTGCTAATGGAAAAATGTAGGTTTTCTCTAAGATAATGTGTCAGAATTATCAAATGTCTGGCATCCAATAGTCGATTCATGATTAATAAAAGTTTGTTTTGTTTAACAACAACACTAGAGCACATTGATTTATTAATCATCAGCTGTTGAATGTCAAACATATAGTCATTTTGACACAGTCATAGAGAGGAAACCCGCTACATTTGTCCTTTAGTAGCAAGGGATCTTTTATATGCACCATCCCATAGACAGAATAGCACATATCATGGCTTTTGATATACCAGTCATGGTGCACTTGCTGGAACGAGAAATAACCCAATGGGCCCACCGATGGGGATCAGTCCTAGAATAATAATTTTAAAAAATAATACAAAAGTAAATAAATAAAATAATAACCCTCCATAGCACCACTTGGGGGGATTCAAAATCCTGCAAGCTTTATCACTGGTCTATATCCCACCCTTCATGATTAATAAATCAACGTGTTCTTGTGGGGTCGTGTTCTTGTGGGGTCGTTAAGCAAAACAAATGTTATCCATGACTATTGGACCAGGACATAAATAGCCTTGATGGTGTTGACTCTAGATAATGTTAGGCAGTGGAAAATAGTTTTGGCTCTTGCAGCTTTTTTTTTTTTTACCATATAGTTATACAATACTTGCAATCAATGTATTGTATAGAAAACATAAAGAGCATGTATCTTACGAATTGGGGTCAAGGATTCAAGATAAATAATGTAAACCATGTTATGCTAATATTTTGATGACGGTAGAGATGTCTTTAGAAAAGTTAGATTTGATCATTTTCTTTTATGTAAGCAAATTATGCTCTTAAAAGTTAAATATCAAAAGCTGTAATGCGCCATAGTGTTTCTGAAAAGACCCCTTGAAAAAGGAGTAACTCATGTGGTGGAAGGAGGTTTCTTTTTTTATACGTGTATAGGAAATGTTTTATTTGATGACGCACTCATCACATCTTATTTACGGTTATATGGCGTCTGTAAAATTGATAAATGCTGATTAAACGATGTTCTGAGGTATCGTTAATGAGTTTTGCTTAATTAGATTCGTTCTGAACAATAACGAGATAAACAAGGGAAAAAAGTCCTCAGTTATTTAAAACACAGGTTCCATCCAATATAGCATTTGATCACACTATGCATATATCATGTTACTTTGACTTCTTACCTGAAATATTGATTTCTGCATGTCTCTTTTGTGTGTGTGTGTGTGTGTGTGTGCAAGGTCATTCTGATATTTGTAGTAGCTCAAAACAGTCTACATCTGTAAGTAACATGCACACATTTCCAGTGCGGTAAATACATGTACCGGTACACTGGAAATAAAATTAATTTGACGGTGTTGTGGGGGGGGGGGGGACATCATGGAGGCAGTGCATTTTTATTTTATACCTGCTTGACATATTGTTTTGTTTTGTTTATTTGAGGGTTTTGGGGTGGGGTTTTTTTTTTGGGGGGGGGGGGGATTATGATGCTTGGTTGCTTTAAAGTTTTATGTGGCAGCAGCAATTCCCTATCTTTCAATATAGCATTGAAATCAACAAAGTAGTTGTGTCATTAAACAATAGACATTTACTGGCTTTTTTTCTTTTGTCTTTTTTTTTTCCTTTAAAAAAAACAACAACCCTGAAGTAGTCAAGATGCTTAATTACAGGTTCTTAAGATATATCAATATATATATATATATTAAATGACACGAGTCATCCTGATTTAAGCCAGTAACACACTAGTCCACTTTTAAAAATTATCTACATTGCTATTGGATTCCGAAGCTCCTTGATCTTGTTTTCCTTCATTTTAGAAATTATTAAAACTCAAATGTCTATATTTATATAATTACAAACTTTCCACTGTTAAAACTCAAATATCTATATTTATATAATTACAAACTTTCCACTGTTAAAACTCAAATGTCTATATTTATATAATTACAAACTTTCCACTGTTAAAACTCAAATGTCTATATTTATATAATTACAAACTTTCCACTGTTAAAACTCAAATGTCTATATTTATATAATTACAAACTTTCCACTGTTAAAACTCAAATGTCTATATTTATATAATTACAAACTTTCCGCTGTTAAAACTCAAATGTCTATATTTATATAATTACAAACTTTCCGCTGTTAAAACTCAAATGTCTATATTTATATAATTACAAACTTTCCGCTGTTAAAACTCAAATGTCTATATTTATATAATTACAAACTTTCCACTGTTAAAACTCAAATGTCTATATTTATATAATTACAAACTTTCCGCTGTTAAAACTCAAATGTCTATATTTATATAATTACAAACTTTCCGCTGTTAAAACTCAAATGTCTATATTTATATAATTACAAACTTTCCGCTGTTAATACTCAAATGTCTATATTTATATAATTACAAACTTTCTGCTGTTACAATATTTACTCTATTGTGATTGAATGATGTTACTAAAAAAACTTAATGCTGTTCTCCAATATACCTAAATAAAATGATGTCATTACATTAAATAGGGACGTCATCACAAAAACCCAGATCATTGGAAGGACATTAGAAAATTATTTATGTGTATTTTTAACTAAATAAGTTGTATTGTTTGTAATTATAAAAATTGTTTGTAATTTTTTTATGAATTTATTGAAATTTAGAGTAAAAATGTTTCACTAAGCTATGCAATTTTATGCAATTTGTGACTTATACATCAATAAATTCACAAAAAATTACAAATAATTCTTATATAAACAGATACGATATATCTTTTAGGATCATTTAATGCATCAAGTTGTTTCCAACTCTTTGATTGAAAAAGATTCACAAAGCCCTGATTAGACAATTTATCAGCATGAAGAATTACACATTTAGTTTGTATTGATCTGCCCTGAATACTGAAAAGAACAATTGATTATGCTAAGTATTTTGGGTTATGCATTAAGTATAAATATATCTTGGCTTACAGTAGATTTAACTATTTTCAACGTATTATTGATTTTTTTTTTTCTTCTGTAAAGGCTATTAATTGTATATAATATTCCTATTTAAAATAAACATTAATATTTTTTTTTTTTTTTTAAATAATAATAATAAAAACCACCAATACATTTGTCTTATGAAATGGACATAAACATGTTTTCTGTTTAAAGTTATACATTAATTTATTGGCCCAGACAGACTATGATGTTATTATTAGTCCGCTGCAGTTCAACCGAAGGGAATTATAGTTTTTTTCTTGGTCTGTCCATCCGTCCATCCGTCCGTCCGTCAGTCAGTCAGTCAGCCAGTCTGTCTGTCTGTCTGTCTGTCTGTCTGTCTGTCTGTCTGTCATTTAGTCTGTACATCTTCTTGCCTGTCAAATTATCTCGTGTTTAGTTCTTCTGACTTTATTTGCAATGTCTCAAGATATTGAGCTGAAATTGTGTATACAGCTTTATTAAGTTGAGTTACAGATCAGATTTGACAGAGTTATGGCCCTTGAACATAAGAGATACAAAATTTTGTTGGGTCCTACAGATGACAAATAGTGGTTGGACTATACCAAATAGAATCCCATAGGCGACCATGTTAACGTTTGTGTTTAAAAACACTATATACAATATATCAACCAAACTATGACCCATAAATATCAGTACTACAACCTCTACCTCAAAGTATTAACTGCAGAAAATGGTACCCCATTGGGCTATTTCTCGTTACAGCCAGTGCTCCACTACTGGTATAACAAAGGCCGTGGTATGTACTATCCTGTCTGTGAGATGGTGCATATAAAAGATCCCTTGCTGCTAATCGAAAAGAGTAGCCCATGAATTGGTGACAGCGAGTTTCCTCTCCAATATCTCTGTGGTCCTTAACCATATGTCCGACATCATATAAACTATAAATAAAATGTGTTGAGTACGTCGTTAAATAAAACATTTCCTTCATTCATTCATTCCTTTTTTCATTAATATGGGGGGGGGGGGGGGGGGGGTGGTGCTTATATGATAATAAACACAGTCTTCGTGTTAACTTTTATTTGTTTCTTACGTTTAACATTATAGAGGTTCCATTCAACCCAATTCTGATGTTAAAATTGTTTTGTGTTTTTCAGAGATTATCCAATGGCTCCATTGACCCTGATTCCGACGTCAACAGAGTTATTGAACTTCAAGAAACGGTGGAGAAACAGAACTCCGAGTTGACGTCTGCTCGAACGAGAATGTTAGAACTTACAAATAAATGTACCGAATTCGAGGAGAGTTTGACGACGACGCAGAAAGACCTAGTCAAGGCACAGGAACAGATGGTAAAGTTTCAACGAGACTTGAAAGAAGTAAGTTACCAGAATGACGTATCAGATGTTTAGATCAGGATGTGTTGTTCTGTCTGTTGGAAACTGTATATAAAAGACACCTTGCTGCTAAATGATACGAGTTGTTTGTGTGGTGGCCGTGCATTTCATTTTTTTTTTATTTAGTCCATGTGTCACAGTAACCACAATGACACAGTTTGTTGTAGTTTCAGATGTGTTAAAGAGTGTGTACAGATATTGCCTAGGTGTTATAATACGATTAACTGACTAATTTGTTATTAATTTATGTTAATATAATTGCCAATATGTATATAGGCTGCAATTTTAGCAGGAATCCCAGATTTTGTGTCAAAAGCATTAGAATATAAGATGGAATCCTAAAGTATCTATATTTCATATTTTTTAGGAATGCTAAACTGTAAACAATTTTTAAAATGCCAATGTAATCCAATGCCCATGTACCTAATGCATGTTAAGGGTCATCCCGTGTCAAATCACTCCAAAAAAGAGGAATTTTTAACCTCACCTCCTCAGATTTGACTGGTGGTTTTGGCTGAAAAAGCTTATTTTCAAAGATGAGCTCAATCGGACCAGCGGTTTGGGTGCTACAGCCCATCCATTTTGGCAAAAATCACCAAAATTGGGCAAGGGGCCCTATATTTGATCGTCCATAAGTTTTGTCTACTCGCTACACAAGTTTCAGAGATTGCTACACAATTTCAAAACATTGAACAGTAGTTGCTAATCAATTTTCAATAGACTAAAAATATCATTTAACAAAACTTTGGAAAACAAAATGTTCCCTGGGATATGATGAAAATCAGTCAAATTCTGTTGTGAGCACATGCCCTCCTGAACACCCACTGTGTATGTGTATTTGTGATGTGTGTGTACTTGCTTGTTTCAGTCTCAAGCACAGAAGGAGGA